>NC_042997.1:87362867-87442867 GCF_006345805.1 Octopus sinensis | reverse complement strand
TGGGGTTTTTTCCTTAAACACTTGTTTTACATTATCAATTTATTTTGTTTGGTACTTTTTCCATTTCTGGAAAATTCTCCTTAGACATTATGCTGAATTCCATAATGTAATTTTAAAGAAAAATATATTCCTTAAAAAGGAATATACAAATTGACAAAAATTAATTTTTGCCAAAATTATTGTCAAAAATTATTATTCTCTATTTTTATCCTGCAAAGGGTAAAAGTTCAAATTACAAAAGGTCTAATAGCAATTGTTTTCAACAATATCAAAAAATTCACAATTTTCTGTCCCGCAGGGCGAAAATAACAGTTCACAAATTACCAACAGTTCGAATTTCAACAGGTACAACAAACAATGCAATAGTAAAGCAACATAAAAACAGAGAGAACTCACAAACAAGCAGCAGACAACAGGAGATATACCTAAGAGATGATTCTTTATTACGAATATTAACGTTTGAAACATAGAAAGAACAAAACAGAACATTACAAAACACTTAATGATGCTTGGTGAGCTTATTTGATGACATTCTGTTTAAAAATATTTTATATATATATATGATAAAAAATTTTTAAAAAGCACTGACTGTGGTCCAGAAGGCTAGAGACTGTACCCTTCTGCCATGTGATTAAGTAGGGATAGTCCCTCCCAACTTCCTCACAACATCCTTCCTTCTTTTCTCATATATGCCTCGCGACAGATGCCTTCTCTCCAGCTCTATCTTGCTCCTCAGATGGTATCCTGGGCCGGAGATAAAGGTTCCTGTCGTGACTCCTTTCATTCTAGTCCTCCAAGTACACTCTTTCATAACGGCAACTGTACAGAGAAAACATGCCTCACCTTCCTTTGAAAGTCCGGTTGGCAGTACAGTCTTTATCACAGACTCAGCTGACAGCTGTACTCTTCCCAGATGTGACATGTGTTCGACGTAAATTATCAAACCCGAAATCTCCGGACACTGTACAAGGGCGTGCAGGACGGTTTCCTCATCCTGCCCACACCTTGGGCATGTCGGTGACACTGGAATGCTGTGTCTGGACAATTTATCTCAAACAGGTAATGCATTCCTATAGCACTACCAGGTCAGGGATCATTGGTAATTATCCCCGCCCTGAAAGTTCTATAAAACAGGTTGGTTAGCTGGTTCTCATCGAACACCAGAATCTCTCCTAGAGCGTCGTTGCTCTTAATCTCTACCATCCTTTTATAAAATACTAAGGTGGTATTCCCGCTGCCGGCCTTGGCCACCTTGTGGATTAGTGCAAGTGCCTGTCGGCACTTTTTTGCCATCCAGTCGTGTCCATCTTTTAATTAAATTGGGGGTGAATTCCTCCAAGGAGGCCAGTCGTGGAAAGAATTCTTCTGCAAGCAAATTCCACACCTGGCCACCATCCAGGTAGAGCCAGAGATGTCTTAGCTTCAGTGCATGTCTGTACATCATCAGCCACGGCATCCCTAACCCACCCTATAGTGGTTCCTGGCAGCAAACGGAGCACCTCACAAGCGGCTTTCCTCCCTTCCACGACAAGCGGAAGTGGAGTCGTGCCAACTTGCTCAGCCACGAATCAGAACAAGGGACAACGATCAGACGGTAAGTGATAATAGATGCAATGAAGACCTGTACGACCTCCGCTCTTCCTTTCAGGGACAGCGCCCGTCCAGACCAAGTCCAGACTAGAGCCTCTACCCTGTTTGCCACCTCACTCCAATTCTTCTCCGTCAGGAAGTCCGGTTCAAAACAAACTTGCTGCCCAACATGCCCATTAAAATCTCCAACCACAAAGATGAGGTCATTGTCGCTCGTCTTTGAGGTAGCCTGTAGAAGGGTATCATAAAAATGGTCCTTCATCATTTGGTAGGCCCGCTTGTGGGGTGTAGGCAGAGATAATTATAGCTGTGGTGTTCTGCAGGACTAGCTTAAGCTTAAGCACTCTATCACATACTCTGACAACCTCTATGACTTTATCTACCCATTTCTCCGCAAAGAGTATGCCTACCCCCCCACTCCATCCGTGTTACCTTGCCTTGTCTGTGAGGACCCTAGCCGAAGCTCCTCTCCATCTTACCTCTTGTACACAGCATACATCGACACGTCTCCTTTCTAGCATCTCTACAATCTCACTAGACCTACCTTTCAGTGCCTACATTGACTGTGCCAACTCTGAAAACTGGGAAAGGAATGTGGGGTGAGGCTTGGGGAGGAGTGATGTTATTTAGTGCCTGAAAAGAAGAGGTGGGGTTGTCGTGTTCGTTTTCTAAGCATGCTTTATCTGTTCTCACTTCTGACCTGACATCATTCAAACATTCAACTGTGTTAGGATTAAGATCGTAGCCCCTACTAGAGGTAGGATTAGGTGTTTTTGGTATTAGCAGCATTGTGAGTATAAGTATTATGGTCATCGTAAGAGGTGGGGTGATTTCAGACAGAGTGAGGAAGCAAGTTCACCCATACATACACACAAGCACGTACGCACACAGACACAGGTGAACAAGCACACACGTACAGCCCATTATCAGTTTCCTTCAATTGATATGTGCATGGAAAATTATTGGATAGTTATTGGAATATTTCTAGACGGGGCGAAACGAAACGAAGGTTAGTCGGTTAAGTAGGTGGGCAGCTAACCTAGGTGCATTTTTCGGGGAGAGAGTGGAAGTGCATGTAGTACAGAGAACAGCACCAGAGAGGAGGGGGGATTGAGAGAAGAGACATCTGGTAATAGTGGTGAGAAATCATTTGACAGAACGAAACGAAACGAAGGGCAACTGAGTTTGTTGCATATGTCCCGGGGGGGGAGGAAGAGTGCAGGTAATATATAGAGAACAGCCCAGTGAGGAGGAGCAATAGAGAGAAGAGACATCAGGTAATGGTGGTGGGAAGAGAGAGAGATATCCGGTGTAGGTGGTGAGAAGCCAGAGATAGAGATCGGGGTAAAGATCGGTGGGGTCGGGCAGGTCAGGGTGGGCGCACGGCGAACAAACGAGTTCAATTCGGGGAAATGGTACGAGGATCTAACGTACGTAGCTGGGGTGTTTAGTATAGTATACATTCATTGTGTTCATGGCGGGTGAGAAATAAAATTAAAGAAACGAGGAATATGAAATTAAACAGGCCAAGAGACGAGTAATTATCCTAATTTAATTAGTTAGCTTCTGAGAAAATTAGCTGTTAATAAACAGTACATTTAAATAGTAAACAATACATTTAAAGTGTTAATGGCGAATGAGTGAATGAAGAATCGAAACGAGACTAGCAACGCATAATCATCATTTGGCGACTGGACAAGAATACGTGAGAGAATAGAATAGTAGGGAGCACATGGGACAGGGATTTTAAAACAGATATAATATACATACATACATACATACATACATATATATATATATATATATATATATACCGTTGGCGATTTTTTCCTCCGTCTTCCTTTCTCTGGATCTTTCCTTTTCCTATGTTTCTGACGAAGAGCTCCGCTCGAAACGTTAAACCCTCCTTCTTCCCTTCCTTCATGGGCGTCCAATAATACTATATTTGTTCCACGTCCTCGCGTTGTTGTGTTTTCTCTTTGTTTTCATGTTTGGATTAATTTATATATATATATATATATAAGTATATGAAAGAATGGAGTTGAACGACTAGTTAACAAATATCCTTTATTCTCGACATATGTTTCGAAGGCTGCATATTCCTAATTCTTTCGAATTATCCTTAATAAGATAACTCATTCAATTACTCAAATATATATATATATATATATATATATATATATATATGAAATTAATAAATAAATAAAACATATGCATATATACATACATATATGTACGTACCTACCTCTACATGTATATATACATGCATATATGGGTACAGGACACCAAAAAAAACGTCGAACACAATGAGAAACGAAAACATAAACACAAAACCAAGGAAATGGACATTTTTCTTAAACAACGAAAAAATAGAGTACAGGACATACAAAACAAGGAAAATTCCCCTTCTTCAGTCGCCTTTGTTTCATCTACTCCACGTTTCGAAGGTCAAGGCGATACATGACTTTAATGAAACAATCCTCCCGCGAAAATCAAATTAAATAAAATTTGAAATTTTTTTGCGGAGGGTTAAAAATGGTAACAAAAATAGTACAGTAACGACAGTACAAAATATAAACAGTAAAAGACAGGACAAGGAGAATAACAGTAACACAAACAAGAAGAGCTGTTAAGCCGAACGAGGTAAAATTTTTTACGAACGCTATTTTTTGAGAATGGCGAAGGAGCAACAGAAAGTGCCATCTCTACTTGAAGGCAACCAGGACAGAAAGACAGTAGCAGAGTTCTTGTCGCGGGTCAACGACGGGAGGGAGGAGGAGGAGTAAGAGAAAGGGAGAGAAAAAAAGGGAATGGTTGTAGAGAAAAAGAATGAAGAATGAGAGAGAGAGGGGGAGAGACAGTAAGGTAGAAGGAAAAGAAAGCCAAAAGAATGAAGTCTGAGAACGGGGGGGGGAGTAGACTGAGTTAGCGGTTATAGTAACCGACTAAGGGATAAAATATCCATAACAGTATCCGTTACCTTTATTATCCCCGGGCGATGGTGTGCAGGCACACCGTACACGTAGAGTGCAAATAACAACAGGATAAACAAGAGTTTATCGCGAACAAATGCAAATAATTAGAAAGTGGAGAAAACCATAAATTAGCCTACACATCGATTGGAACACATTTATTGCTTATTTATTAATACAAAGATTGACATAACAAATCTTACAGCCATTTCTGATCAGATTGCCAGAATGCAGTATATACATAAATGCGAGAATAAAATTCTTCATCTTCATAGGGCATTCGAATTAAGGCAAAACATTGTCATCAGAGTGAAAAACAAGAGCATACAATATAAACAAAAGGACGAAGGAAAAGGAAAGAAAACATGGCTCTTTAGCTCCGCGTTCAATCTCCCACGTGCTACTTACATGTCTATTCACCTCGACACAAGATATATAGTTCGTAAACGAAGATGTTTTATCACACACACATTCTCAAAACGACTGTTCTCATTACACACATGCATACATACTGTAATACAAATATTATATGTTACTTCTTTGAGTGCAAAAGCTAAAATCAAAACTTTCCTTTATGTAAGCAGACATGTTTTTGTATCATACTACATGCTTCCACCACAAAATGTGAACACAAAATAAACTATATTTATGCACAAAAATATCTTATGGTGGATTCATACTAACTGGGGTTTTTTTCCTTTTAATAACACGCATTTGAACGGCCTATAAAATGGTGGGGCGCAGTGGTACAAAAATTTCACCAGGAACAACTCCAGGTTCTTGCCTTCTCTCGGCAGCTTAAAAAAGCTGAAACACGCTACAGCACTTTTGGACGGCAACTGTTAGATATGTATTTAGCAGTCAAACATTTCTGGCACACATTCGAGGGACGCCAATTCACGATTTTTACGGACCACCGTCCCTTCACTTTTACCCTGTACTCGAAGCCTGACAAGTACTCTCCACAGGAAACCAGGCACTTGGATTTTATTTCCCAATTTACCACCGACATCTGCTATATCTCTAGTGTAGATAACACTGCAGCAGTCGCCTTATGGCGCCTACCTTAGAGTTCGCTGTGGTCATCCACAGACATCGACTTACATCTCTTCGCTAAAGATCAACTCCGATTAGAGACAATTGATATATCCTCATCCGCCTTTGCCACATGCAACTTCAAGTACTTCCCAGTACCTACAGATGCTGCACAGGCTATGTGCGATACTTCCACGAATTCTGCTCATCCTTTTGTTCTGAAGACCTACAGACAAACAGTCTTCAGCATGTTGTTGTTATATATATATAATGTATTGAGTATTAAAGGAAGTAGTGAGTACTTAGTATGAAAGATTAAGAAAATGAGAGAGACTGAAACAACGTGTTAACGATACAAGATACTTTATTCGACTGCCGTTGTTGTACAAGTTAATTGTTTTGGCGGGAAACAAAGTGAAAGTCCTTTTATCAAGGGAGACAATGGGCGACGTTGATTGTTCATGTTTGTTGTGATGATTATATAACATCTTCCTTTTTTTTTTTTTTTTTTTTTTATATCATCTGTATCTACAGGGAATAATATTCGTCGTCCACTTTTTGTGGTTTTATTATTTTGTAGTGTTGAATTCTGTAGTTGTGCTGTTTTTGTTTTTTCATGCGTGTTTGTTGACTTTGGAAATATATTTTCATAATCTAATTCTTCTGTTATGCGAACGTGTTCGTTTGTTTTAAGAATATGTTGTCTATTTCGTTTGACTGTATTTCCTTCCTCTGTTATTACTAAGTATGAACGAGGTTGCTCTAGTTTTTTAATTATTTTGCCCCTTCTAAACCAATTGTTGTTAAACTTAATTCTAACCGTGTCGTGTGGTTTTAACTCTGGGAGTTCTGTTGTAATGTTTGATTCCTTCTTTTCGTGAGGCCTGATACCAATTTTGTCGTGTAGTATGTTTGGGAGATTTGTTCGCAATGTTCTATTCATTATTTGATTTGCAGGGGATGGTGCACCATTTTGTAATTTAGTCGTGCGTAATGCTAAGAGCGCTAACTGAGGTTCTTCGTCACTTTTGAATGCCTTTTTTAGCGTCTTTTTTATTGTCTGTATATTTCTCTCAACCATGCCATTCGCTTGATGATAATGCGGGCTTGTCTTCGTGTGATGAAAATGCCAATTTTTTGCAAATTTTTTGAATTCAGCCGAATTGAATTCTGGACCGTTGTCACTTACAACTGTTTGCGGAATTCCGAATTTAGCAAAAGTTTCTTTTAATTTTTTGATTACGGTTTTTGACTGGCAATCATTTATTTCGTGTAGATCAAAAAATCTTGTTGTATAGTCAATAATTGTGACATACGAATTTCCAGACAGGTGAAATACGCCTGTACCCACTTTGGTCCATGGTGTAGTAGGTATTTCATGATTTATTAGTGGTTCGGCTGCTTGTTGATTTTTGTAGTCAATGCAGTATGAGCATATGTTAATCATGTCTTTGATTTGAGCGTTAATGCCGGGCCAGTATATACATTCCTTCGCTCTCTCTATGCATTTTTCGATACCCATGTGTCCGGTATGTATTTCCTGTAGAGCTTCTCTACGTAATGACTTAGGTACAATTATTCTTGAACCTTTTAGAACGAGACCATTGACGATTGATATTTCATCACGAACGGATACGAATGGTTTGATGTTTATTGGTATTTTGTCTTTTGGGGGCCATTCTGTTCTTGTATATGTGACGAGTGTCTGTAGAGACGGGTCGTCTGCAGTGGCTTCTTTATACTCTTTTAATTTAGTGTCGGTTATGGGGTAATTTTTTATTACTGCATGAATGTGCGATTTCATATCTTCGTCTGATACTTCTGGAGTATTTTGCTCAAGGTATGCACGTGATAGGGTATCTGCAACAATTGATTCTTTACCAGGTATGTGGTTTAGGTCAAAATCATATCTTTGTAATGTTAGTAGAAATCTTTGGATTCTGGGGGGGCATTTAGTGATCGATTTTTTGAATATTTGCTTCAACGGTTTATGGTCATTTTCGATTCTGAAATGAGTTCCGTATATAAACTGATGAAATTTCTTGCATGCGAAAACTATACTGAGAGCTTCGCTCTCTATCGGACAGTAGTTTTGTTCCGCTTGAGTTGTTGCACGAGATGCAAACGAAACAGGTAGCCATCTTTCGTTGTGTTTCTGCTCAAGTATCGCTCCGAGCCCATGCTTACTAGCATCTGTAGTTATTTTTATTGGTAGATCTGGATCATAAAATTGTAGCACTGGTTTTCTGGTAATCATTTCTTTTAGCTTTTTTATTGCTTCGATTTGTGGTTTGTCGAATGACCATAACGTGTCACTCTGTAGAAGCTGGCGCAATGGTGCTGCGACCTCGGAGTAATTAGATAAAAATTTACATAGGTAATTTGTCATACCTAGGAATCTTTGTAATTCTTTTTTACTTGTTGGCAGTGGCATGTGAATGATTGCTTGTACTTTGGTTGGATCTTGTTTTATCCCTTCGCTGGTTAATATATGCCCAAGGTACTTGATTTGTGATTCATAGAAGATACACTTTGATTTATTTAACTTTAATCCGTGCTTTCGGATTCGATCGAAAACTTGTTGTAGTCTATTTGTGTGTTCTTCTAAAGTGTTGGACCAGATTATGATGTCATCCTGTGAATTTCTTGCTCCTTCTATGCCCTCTATTATTTTTGAAATTTTCTGAATCAGGTTCAGATCTTTAGCTGTCTTTGCATCTATAACTGCGTGCGAGTTTGTTTTTGCAACAATGAATTTTATTTGCTTTGATAATTCTTTGTATTTAATGACTGCTGTGCATTTTCCTAGCACTTTTATAGCTGTGTTATTATAAGCTGATAATCGAGTTGAAGTTTTTTGCAGTTGTGGTTTTGGAATTATATTTCTATATTCTCTGAATGGCAGTACGGTTACGTCTGCTCCTGTATCTATTTTGAATGTTACATTCGAGTTGTTCACTTTTAGTTCGACCGTCCAAATGTCTTTTGGAGTCTTGAACTTTTCGATTTTGTGCACGCGGGAATTATTTGCAGTGATCATTTCGAGTGCATGTGTATCGTCATCTGATTCATCGTCGGTATGTATCTCTACTTTATGTACAAATTTTCTTGATTTGCACATTTTTGCATAGTGTCCTTGTTTCTTGCATTTTTCACATGTCTTGTGAAATGCTGGGCATTTATTTCTTTTGTGATTATAACCACAATAGTGACAGTTAGTGACGTAGTGTTGACTTGGCGCTTGAAACTTCGCGGGCTTTCTGTCACTTCCGCCTTGTTCGTTTTGATGTCTGGATTGCATATGGCGGGTTATTTGAGTTTTGGCGCCTTTTCTGTCGTGTTGACTATATACCCTCGAGATTTCGTTATCTCTTGTTTCGGATGTGGCATTTAGCATCCTTGATTGGAGTCGTGTTTGCTCTGCACTCTGACCTGCTTGAATTGTTTTTTGTAGGTCTAAATTTGGTTCTCTCAATAATCTTTCTCTTAATCTCATGTCTCTGATTCCACATATCAGAATATCTTTGGTGAGACTGTCTGTGAGGTTGCCGAATTCGCACTGTTGTGCCTTTTGGCGCAACTCTACTACGTACTCATCGAATTTTTGATGTTCCGCTTGTCCACATGTGAAGAATTTGTGTCTTAGGAAAGTTATGTTTTTCCTGGGTTCACAATATGCATCGAATTTTTCGATTACTGTCTGAAGGTTCATTTCTTCGTCGGGTGAATCGAAATCCAGTGTGGAATGGATATCTCGGCCTTTAGAACCGATGCAAGTTAAAAACATTGAAGTTTTTATTTTGTCTGGCTTCGTGTCACTTTCTGTTGCTATCAAAAAGAGATTGAATTCTTTTTTCCACTTTTTCCATGCAGCGGCTAGATTTTCCTGATTAAAGTCTAGGTCTTTTGGATGCGGTAAATTTTCCATTTCGTCTTTGAAGTATGATTTCAACTTCTTTTTTCCTTTGGTTTCTGTATTTTGGGTTCTTTTAGTATTCTGACACCATGTTGTTGTTATATATATATAATGTATTGAGTATTAAAGGAAGTAGTGAGTACTTAGTATGAAAGATTAAGAAAATGAGAGAGACTGAAACAACGTGTTAACGATACAAGATACTTTATTCGACTGCCGTTGTTGTACAAGTTAATTGTTTTGGCGGGAAACAAAGTGAAAGTCCTTTTATCAAGGGAGACAATGGGCGACGTTGATTGTTCATGTTTGTTGTGATGATTATATAACACAGCACACTGCATAACCTGTCACACTCTGGCGTCACTGCCACAGTGAAATTCATTTCGGTTAGATTCTTTTGGCTAAATATAAGACGAGATATCACTGCTTGGTCACGCTCCTGCTTTTTCTGTAAGAAATCAAAGGTGTATAGGCACATCTGTGCACCCCTTGGCACATTAAACACACCAGATGTGCGTTTCAACCACGTACACATCGACCTTGTTGGACCTTGGCCAGTCAGCCAGGGATATACCTACCTGCTCACTTGCATTGATCGTTTCACACGTTGGCCGGAAGCTTTTCCTTTAGTAGATATCACTGCAGAATCTGTTGTCAAAGTTTTTCTCAAAGGATGGATATCATGGTACGGAGTTCCTACCACCAACACTACCAACCGTGAAAAATAGTTTGAATCGCAACTCTTCCATGAGCTCACGAAGACCATAGATTCACGTCGGATTCAAACCACCAGTTACCATCCATAATCCAACGGTATGGTGGAACGATTCCACCGTCAAATGAAAGCTGCTTTGCGTGCTTAACCAGATTGACAGCGTTGGAGTGAATGTCTTCCAATAGTCCCACTTGGCCGTCGAGCCTCGATAAAGGAAGATCTCGGTTACTCCCCAGCAGAACTTGTTTATGGCACACTTCTTTCATTTCCAGGCCAGATGTTGGCTCCACGTGCGAGTCACATGTCTATTCACCTCGACACAAGATATATGGTTCGTAAACGAAGATGTTTTATCACACACACACACATTCTCAAAATGACTGTTCTTATTACACACATGCATATATACTGTAATACAAATATTATATGTTACTTCCTTGAGTGCAAAAGCAAAATTCAAAACTTTCTTTGTATGTAAACACATGTTTTTGTATTATAAAAATAGTAACGTGATCCTATTCTTATTAATATATTTTACTGACTATATTTTACATGCAGCGGCAATACACATAAGTTTGGAATGACAACAAGATTTCTTTTTAAGATATATACATTATTTATTTTACATATTTTACAATCATGTTTGATGTTGGAAGTTTGTAAGTGTTCGCATGTTTTTGTGTCTGTGTGTTCGTTAGGCGTAAAAAGGTACTGACCAGTGAATTGTCGATGGGATTTGATTCACAGTTAATGTTGTTGGTATCGGCTTGGCAACAGGTAATAACAGATGGCTTAAGGTAGTTCTTAGAAGAAACTAGAACCCAAGAACAGATAATTGATTTACCGTTTATGAGGTACACTGTAAGAGTTCTATATCAAGATATTGCATGTCGCAGAAGAGATTAATTGAATCACTCGTGTTTATCTTTCTCTTGATATGAATATACTTCCAGACATGTTTCTGTAGCCGTTTTCTTCGTGGCGAGAATTTCACCTAACCGCTATAGTTGAATCTGTAGTTGTCTCGTGTACAATTTAAATCTTCGATGTTTGTCGATTGGTTCTTGCTGCTTCTTCATCATATGTTCTGCTTGGTTATTTTTCTCTAGTTATAGATATCTTGTAACCGTTTTCTTCATGGTGATATTTCACACTAACAGTATGTTAGGTATCTGTAACATCTTGTATTAATGGTGGTCGCTTGCCTCGAAACTGGAACTTGGTCGAGTATTCTCTGTGTGGTCAGAGACTTAGCTCTTAAAAGAACTAAAAGCCTACGACGAGCTCTGTGTGGTCAGAGGTTCGCCCTGAGAAGGACTGGAAACCTAAGACGAGCTCTGTGTGGTCAGAGGTTCGCCCTGAGAAGGACTGGAAACCTAAGACGAATATTTTTTCTGAGAAACCTTGTTTTATAAGCTTCATCAGGCTCCCAGTGAACTTCAGAAATGGAAAGCTGTGATTGGCTGCTTGGACTATGGCGCGAAAATAAGTCGAGACATTTTGCGCCAAGTTATAACCAGCGGTGCGAGCGTAGTAGAGACCAACGTGTCAGCCAATCGAATTAGTGTTTACAACAATGTTAAACTAGCCAAAGCTGTTTGTAATCTCGACCGAGGTCATTCTTAATACTCTTCTCAAACAGTGAAGATAGCAATGAGAGACGATATTGCTACAGTATCATACTACATGCTTCCACCACAAAATGTGAACACAAAATAAACAATATATTTATACACAAAAATATCTTATGGTGATTCATACTGTTTTTCCATTTAATAACATGCACTTAAACAGCCAACGACAGCCGCTATACAATATTCAGCTTAAATAATGGATAGAACTCGTTCATTATATGCTACATTATTAAATAATGTAGAATGACAACATTCGCCGTCCTTGAAGAAAAACAATGAATCACGAGATAGTAAAATTAGTAAAAATTAACAGCAACAGTATTAACAAGAATCTCCAATTAGATTGAAGACTGGCATTTATAGAATTTAACAGAGTAATAAAGTCACGAGTAAAACTTTTCAGATGGTTTAATAGTTCTCTTTGAACAACGAAGTACGTCGATATAAACGATAGATCTGCCAGAACTTGCTGAAATTTTCCCCACGCTCTTAATTATACAGTATCTCTCTTGAGATACAGGGTTAAGAAAAATTAGCCAAGAAAGTAAAGTGACACCAACTGAAGAACGGTGTCTAAAAAGAAAAGTGCCATCATAAAGTGTCTCATTGTTACATCTGAAAACAAAGAATAATTTAAATTAATATTTCCAAAAATGATATCCCAACACGATCTTGAAGATCTGTAACTTAAAACTAACAAATATTGATTTCAAATTTTGGCACGAGGCCAGCAAGTTCGGGTGAGGGAGTAAGTCGATTACACCGACCCCAGTATGCAACTGGAACTTATTTTATCGACCCCGAAAGGATAAACGGCAAAGTCGACCTCGGCAGAATTTTAACTCAGAAGGTACATACAGACGAAATATCGCTGAGAATATTGTTCGGCGTGTTAACGATTCTGCCATCTTCGCCTTAAAAGCCAACAAATATTGACTTCCATATTGTCTGGTTGAATCTCTTCCATTGTTTATTTCAAGGATAGCCTTTTCGAAGTGTCAATCTGTAAGTTTGTAAAATTTAAACCCATATTCTCTTAGCAAACAATCACTCCTCCATTCCTTGGACCACCTACCAATTATTATCACTGCACATTTACACATCAAAAAACAAAGCAAATTTCTTTTATAAAATATAAAAACCCCAATGGGACGAATTCCAATAACAAACAGAATCTAAGTTTTTCAGAATTCAATAAAATTATAATCGCTAATATAAACAACAAAATAATTATAGACGCAGAAGTGGCTTTGTGGTAAGAAGCTTGCTTCCGGTTTAGCGTTTGTCAGTTGGGTTGTGAATTTTGTGTGCAACACACATGCTTTTTGGTTGTCTTGGCGGTGCGACCTTTTTCCTCTTGTTTAACGGAGGGGCGTCGGATGAGGAGCTGTGAAGGCTTGAATTATTCAGACTGTGAACTACCTTTCTTCGGACTTTGTGTCGTCTGAGGAGGAAATGGTGGAATGGTTGAAAAGAATTGATGAGAAAATGGAAGCAAGAAATCATGCTGCAGCGGCAGAAGAAAAGAGTGAAGACGTAAGTCTGGAAGAATTAAATAAATTTTTTTTAAATGCTTAAAAGAGAGGGGAACAACGTGAAAGTGTTCCCTCCCAAAGAAGTTTTAAAGGAGAAACAAGAAAGAACAATTATTTACAGGACGTACTCTGTAGCAACAAAGAGAATTGAAGTCATGTCTACGGTGCAAGTCGAAAAGGCACTTAGATCAATCTAACAAGGGATTTCCTACCGCGCCAGAGGAAAAAGTTTGGAACGTTGGAGGTGCAGTTCCGGGAGGTAGCTACCGCCAGGCTGCACTTAGCAACACCGCTGAGAACTGATGAAGTAGTTCTTCTACCCGTATACCTTGGGAGACGTGCCTCCAGGGTTAGGGTAGAGGAAACACCGCCAGAAGTGGATGTAGCCTGGCTGGTAGCTGCATACTGTTAGACATGGAGGAGAAATTGGTGGTCCTCCAGGCCACCAGAACACCCCACAGGAATTGGCAAGGACAAAGCCTTGATATGGTGGTACAAGTTGAAGAAGAAGATATTGAAAATATAGTCGAGACCATCACGGTCGGAGAGGCAACACTCAGAGTTAGAGTGGAAGGAAGGATCCCGCGGTGCTATAAATGTGGCTTGAAAGGCCACATTAGAGCGGACTGTCCTCCACCACTCGTAAAGAATAAAGAGAACGAGAGGAAAATTGAGACTCCGCCACCGACGAAAACTAGTACCAGCGTTGAGGAGGAGGAAAGGAACTGATGGGAAGCAGCTGGGAAGAAAAAAAAGAGAGATGAAACAGAATACACGTTGTAAATGACGACCCCCATACCACACCTACCCGACTCCCACCCACACCCACTCTGCCCCAACCACTCCCTACAGACACCAACCCTCTCCATGCCCCACCTGATATAAAGACAAGCACAAGCACACAGGAGGCCCAAATTTCCAATGAAAAATATGTTATACTATACGATGGAGAAAATGAAAAACTTGATAATGAGATAAACTCGTGGAATAGTGATAGAAGTGGACATAACAAGAGTGAAGGGGTTGCCCGGGTACATGCGCTGTGTGATAACAGACCCAGAGTGCCTTTCAAGAATAAAGGATTATGAGGAAGACTGTGACTATGAGTGGTGTGTCAAGAAAATAGACACCAGCACAATGCCAGAACGGGTAAGCTGTTTTGATATCTAAAAATTATAATATAAGCATTTTGCGTAAAAATGAAAATGAGTTGTTGCAAACGGTGTTACAAATAGTATTATAAACCGGTGCCTGAAAAAATGAAGTTGTATCAACAGGTTCAATGAAGTCGCTCGGGGGTGGGGCCGAACGGCTTCATTCCATTTTTTCATTATATTCAGTTCATCTTTTCCATTCGTTTTTTTTTTCGTCCCCACCTTGTGCTGTCCCCTCTATGTAAGGCCTCCATGGCCAATTTCATGAAATAAAGAAGCTGGCTTCCCAAATACATGTTTCCGGGTTCAGTCCCACTGCGTGGCACCTTGGGCAAGTGTCTTCTATTATAGCCTTGGGCTGACCAAAACCTTGCGAGTGGATTTGGCAGACGGAAACTAAAAGAAGCCTGTCCTATATATATATATATATCTGTATTATATGTATGTGTGTGTTTGTTATTTGTATCTGTTTGTCCCCCCACCCCACATCGCTTGACAACCGATGTTGGTGTGTTTACGTACCCGAAACTTAGCGGTTCAGCAAAAGAGACCGATACAAAAAGTATTAGGCTTGCAATGACTAAGTCCTGAGGTCGATTTGTTCGACTAAAGATAGTGCTCCAGCATGGCCGCAATCAAATGACCGAAGCAAGTAAAAGAATAAAAGAAAACGTCCAAAAGAAAAAGAAAGAAAACACGTTTTACATGGTAACATAAATAATACCGTCCCAAATATGCATCATAATTAACCAATCTCCTAAAAGCCGTATCTGCAGACACAATGCTCCCAACACCACATTCACTGAAATAAAACTTAGCATTAAACAACTAAGCAAGGAAATAACATAAATAAATAAATAAATAAATCGTAGAAGACTATTAAGCTGGCGGGTATTCGTAGCCAAAATAAGTCACAAAACAAATAGCATTTAGAGCAATGGTTCTCAATTTTTTTTATTCTTGAACCTCTTTCATTACTATTTTTAAAAACCACATCGATGTTTAAAAACCACTTCGTTGTTTTAAAACCAATTTTATAGATAATTCTGTCAAAATTCCTATTATACTGTAGCAATATCGTCTCTCAGTGCTATCTTCACTGTTTGAGAAGAGTATATAGAATGACCTCGGTCGAGATTACAAACAGCTTTGGCTGGTTCAACATTGATGTAAACACTAATTCGATTGGCTGACACGTTGGTCTCTACTACGCTCGCACCGCTGGTTATAACTTGGCGCAAAATGTCTCGACTTATTTTCGCGCCATAGTCCAAGCAGCCAATCACAGCTTTCCATTTCTGAAGTTCACTGGGAGCCTGATGAAGCTTATAAAACAAGGTTTTCTCAGAAAAATATTCGTTTTAGGTTTCCAGTCCTTCTCAGGGCGAACCTCTGACCACACAGAGCTCGTCTTAGGCTTTTAGTTCTTTTAAGAGCTAAGTCTCTGACCACACAGAGAATACTCGACCAAGTTCCAGTTTCGAGGCAGGCGGCCACCATTAATACAAGATGTTACAGATACCTCTCATACTGTTAGTGTGAAAAATCACCATGAAGAAAACGGTTACAAGATATCTATAACTAGAGAAACATAACCAAGCAGAACATATAATGAAGAAGCAGCAAGAACCAATCGACAAACATCGAAGATTTAAATTGTACACGAGACAACTACAGATTCAACTATAGCGGTTAGGTGAAATTCTCGCCACGAAGAAAACCGCTACAGTAACATGTCTGGAAGTATATTCATATCAAGAGAAAGATAAACACAACGAGTGATTCAATTAATCTCAACTGCGACATGCAATATCTTGATATGGGACTCTTACAGTGTACCTCATAAACGGTAAATCAATTATCTGTTCTTGGGTTCTAGTTTCTTCTAAGAACTACCTTAAGCCATCTGTTATTACCTGTTGCCAAGCCGATATCAACAACATTAACTGTGAATCAAATCCCATCGTCAATTCACTGGTCAGTACCTTTTTACGCCTAACGAACACACAGACACAAAAACATGCGAACACTTACAAACTTCCAACATCAAACATGGTTGTAAATGATGTAAAATAAATAATGTATATATCTTAAAAAGAAATCTTGTTGTCATTCCAAACTTATGTGTATTGCCGCTGCATGTAAAATATAGTCAGTAAAATATATTATTAAGAATAGGATCACGTTACTATTTTTATAATACCTTTTACACATTAACTATGTAAAACGTTAGAGAAAGAAATCTAATTGTTTCTTGCAATAAATACATCTAAAGGAAATTTTTCCATGGACCCTTAATGTACTACTGTATATTAAGGGCCCCCAAGTTTCTATTTTGCTGGCATGGACCCACACACACACAACATCTTATATGGACCCCGGTTGTGAACCACGCATCTAGAGTAATTGGCATCATCTACGACTAGTCACACTACACCTCATGTTATCAATGTCAAATAATATACCCAATTAAGTGTCACGAGTAGCTTGCTGCTGGATGCTTGGATCGCAGAGAATGTATCATTGCTGAGCCTTTCTTTGTTAGAGGAGAGCTTCGCGTAGAATAACTGAAGCAAACTTACAAACATTTAACTTGATATGCGTTGCCGTAGATAATGATTTTCGATTTTAGCTGTTAACAATGAGCAATATTAATAACTGTCCTCTGGGATAGAGAAAAAACCGCGCAGCGTCCATAGAAGTTACTTGTGAGACGTTGTGTGAATGTTCAGAATGGATCTGTCCGACAACCTGGAGTTATTTGCGCAAACATTCCAAGCTGTCTGGCATGGGGAGAGGCATGTAAATTAGTCAGTCACCTTCAACACTCTGAGCTGAACCAAAGCACCAAAACGGGTCTGATAAGGTGAACAGGGCGGTTTATAGAACATTCGAGAAAGCTACGTCATGCTACAGCTTCATGTTTGTTGGTTAATTTATTGATCAATCATGTGAAACTGTGGTGGCTCACTTGTGATGCCCAACTGAAAATCTAGCGGTTAGGGTTCGAATCCCCACTACACAAGCAACAACTCTAATTAAACATCCTTATCAAACATCTCTTGAAAATCATCCCAAAAGAAAACTATACAAAAAAAAGGCGTGAACACGAAACGAAAAATATACACTTCTGTCCTTCTGTCATTAGGAACCCAAAATGCAACAGAAAAATTCTAAAAACTCGAACACGTCAGGACTGTAGCGGACTCTCTCTCTCTCTCTCTCTCTCTCTCTCTCTCCCTCCCTTTCTCTGTTATATATACATAAGTACGGACGTAGTAGATAACAGCTAGCCTTCGACTGCCCTTTTGGACCCTGTTGTGTCCACTACTCTGATTGGTTGGTATTGGTGCAATTTGTCTCTTGCTCTGTTACGCGCCAATGTGCAACCCAACCAATCGCAGCCTTCTGATAAGGTCACATGAGACAATCTTTTCTAAACCTCAGTTGTGCCGATAGTATAAAAAAGCTAGTTTCAACACTGTATTTCGTCTTTGGTTCTAGACCTACTAAGGTCTAACCACTGACCACACATCCAATTCCAGCGACAATACCAGCAGCCACATGGAGAAACATCAACACTTCGTCCAGCAGCATTAGGACCTCCATCTCTGTCGCCTCCGTCTTAATGTCAACAACATCTCTCTACGTACACCCAGGTTCTATCTCAGCACTGTTCGTGAATTACTTCACCATGGTTAACAGCAAATACAACCTGCGAGATCTTCCTGTATCAAGTGACCGACAGCAGCATAGTAGCCACAACTTCTTACACGACATGTGCTTCAACCGGCTCTGCTCCTTCGCCACAATTTCTTGTTACAGCACTTCAACTATTGTGTACCTTACTACGAACTGGTATTTATCTTCATTGTGTCTGAACTTCTTCTAGTGTCCTGTTATAGACTCTTTCTATGCTCTGTATTTTATCTCACACGCATACACCCTTGTTTGTACACACATACACATTATGTATATATGACGGCCTGTCTATTGTTATTATTATATATGTACTTATGACGCACACACATTAATCTATCAATAAAATCTTCTCTTAACATTCTACCGGTTGTGTCGTCTCTTTTCCTTCTGGCACTCATACTCATTTATCCTTTTCGTATTTATTGTAATCGACCGTGCGATGTATTCAAGAAGCCATTCATCGTCACCTCTCCTTCGCACGGTCGTTCTTACAGGATTAATTGAAATATATATATCTAAAACACTAGAGACCTGAAGGAATCAATGCATTCACTAATATCTACAGTTGTAACACGGTCAAATCTCCTGAATATGAGAACTGGGCCAAATCATAGCAACACTAAAGCCTAACAAAACCCAAGTAAAACATTAACATGCACAGCTACCATCCGCCTATACACGGCCTCGACAGTTCTAAAAACCCAACTCTTGACCGCACAAATCCTCGCATTTCTCTCTCCATATTCCAACACAGATTTAGATTACTACACTCAACCATCACTCTGCTCATAAACCTAACACAAAAAATACATGATAGCTTCAATAATTAAAACTTTCCGCGCGTAACATTGACATCAGTGAAACTTTCAATTCCATTACCCGCTGTCCACTTCTACAAAAAATATTGAAGACCCCTTAGGGAACAACACAAATGATAGCTAACAAACTATT
Organism: Octopus sinensis; assembly: GCF_006345805.1. Lineage (NCBI taxonomy): Eukaryota > Metazoa > Mollusca > Cephalopoda > Octopoda > Octopodidae > Octopus > Octopus sinensis. Next base: position 87,423,663 of record NC_042997.1, on the reverse strand, counting down.
TGCTTAGTCACCAAGCTTGAGTAGTGTACAAGAATAATGGAGTACGATGGAGTTTCGTCCTCTCCCCGCTCTTTTCAACCTATACCAACACGACCTTTCCGCATGACATTGCACTCACATCTTTCGATTATTCTTCAGACATTGCTGTCCATCTACTGCACCAAATTTACATAAACCATCTACAAACATGGTATAATCAACCATCACACTCAATAACATAAACAAACCACATAACATCAAAAGCAAACATATTACGAGTTAAGACTCCTCCAATTATTCCCAACACACATAACTGACGAAGTGGCGAAATCAAAATGATACATAAACATAGATTTCTTGCAAGTACCATATTTGAACCACAGAAATGCTCTACTAACGCAATTCTGTTGTTTTTTAAATAGATGGAAATAGGACTTTGTAGTCCACGATGGAACTAATGGCTCTACCGTGGAATATACCAGTCTTGTGCTCCCAATCTCTACGCGATAAATTACAAGGTATATAGAACAGTACACTACACACCGAAACAGGGTGTACAAAGACAACATCCACAACAAAACGAAAATACAAAAAGTGAAGGCACACTTAACATACGACAGGAGCAGTTTGCTGTCGCGGCAAGTTTCAATTCCTTTATAGCGGTTGTCGTTGGCTAATCAAGTGCGTGTTCTTAAATGGAAAAACAGTTAGTATGAATCACCATAAGACATTTTTGTGTATAAATATATCGTTTATTCTGTGTTCACCTTTTGCGGTGGAAGCATGTAGTATGATACAAAAACATGTGTGCTTACATACAAAGAAAGTTTTGATTTTTGCTTTTGTACTGAAACAAGTAACATATAATATCTGTATTACAAAATGTATGCATGTGTGTAATGAGAACAGTCATTTTGAGAATGTATGTGTGATAAAATATCTTCGTTTACAAGCTATATATCTTGTGTCGAGGTAAATAGACATGTGAGTCGCGCGTGGAGTTGCAGAGAGGACATGAGTCTTTGACCGAAACCTGGCAGGAACTGAGAACTTCTACAGTGTAGCTCCGAAATAGGCTAGTGTCTCAAAACGAAGTTATGTTTCAAAGCGTGGCTAAATACCTCATCCATATATTCGTTTGCTGGGCAAGTCGACTCACATATTACTATGTAACATGTAGCTCTGCTACATAGCCTCCTGCTAGACTTGAAAAAGCCGAAAAAATAGAGATGGCGTTTGTAAATATGCAGTGCAAAAAGCAAGTAAGAACATAGAATACAAACAGAAGGATGCAATACAACAAAAATGAGAAACTGAAATGAAAAGGCAAAGCATGATAAGGGTAAACAGAATATGAACACAAAGAAATAAGCAAAATGTTCAAGTCGATCAGGTAAAGTTCGAAGGAATATTGTGAAGAACAAAACTGTGTCGCTGGTGATACGTCTTGAAAAGTCTTTGGTAAGTTTACACATAGTTCTTTATAGTTCAGTTGTATATAGTTTTGGCGACCACTACGAGTCGTAGTGACGTATGTAGATAGAGGAGGGGGTCGGTGTTGGTGATGGTTACAGCGGAGTAGCGTTTGTTTTGTGTTATACTGTGAATTTGGGAGGTGTATGAGGTGGTATTGTCTCACTGTCTGTGTATGCCTGCTTGAGCCTGTCTATTGAGACAGTTTCTTTTTTTTACCGTTAATATATATGATATATAGTTTGTCCGTGTGCGACTGGATGCGATAGCGTCCCGTGTATGAAGGTGTGAGAGGGGTTTTCACAGCGTCGTTTCGTACAAACACATGGGTCCAAGACTCAATGTCTTTTGGAACTGATGATTTAGTCGTTTGGTGTCGTGTTGACATGGGTAGCTGTTCTTGCATGTATCTGCGAAGTCTTTGTGTGTACATAGTGGGGTCTTGTGTGGACAGATCCACTCCGACCAACTTCTGGCCTGGAAACGAAAGAGGTGTTCCATAAACAAGCTCTGCTGGGGAATAACCGAGATCTTCCTTTATCGAGGCTCGACGGCCAAGAGGGACTATTGGAAGACATTCACTCCAACGCTGTTAGTCTGGGTAAGCACGAAAAGAAGCTTTCATTTGACGGTGGAATCGTTCCACCATACCGTTGGATTATGGATGGTAACTGGTGGTTTGAATCCGACGTGAATCTATGGTCTTCGTGAGCTCATGGAAGAGTTGCGATTCAAACTATTTTTCACGGTTGGTAGTGTTGGTGGTAGGAACTCCGTACCATGATATCCATCCTTTGAGAAAAACTTTGACAACAGATTCTGCAGTGATATCTACTAAAGGAAAAGCTTCCGGCCAACGTGTGAAACGATCAATGCAAGTGAGCAGGTAGGTATATCCCTGGCTGACTGGCCAAGGTCCAACAAGGTCGATGTGTACGTGGTTGAAACGCACATCTGGTGTGTTTAATGTGCCAAGGGGTGCACAGATGTGCCTATACACCTTTGATTTCTTACAGAAAAAGCAGGAGCGTGACCAAGCAGTGATATCTCGTCTCATATTTAGCCAAAAGAATCTAACAGAAATGAGTTTCACTGTGGCGATGACGCCAGAGTGTGACAGGTTATGCCGTGTGCTGAAGACTGTTTGTCTGTGGGTTTTCCGAACAAAAGGACGAGGAGAATTCGTGGAAGTATCGCACATAGCCTGTGCGTCATTTGTGGGTACTGGGAAGTACTTGAAGTTGCATGTGGCAAAGGGGGATGAGGATATATCAATTGTTCTAAGCCAGGAGATGCAGGTCGATGTCTGTGGATGACCACAGCGAATTCAGTGATAGGTGCGATAAGGCGTCTGCTGCAGTGTTATCTACACCAGAGATATGGCAGATGTCGGCGGTAAATTGGGAAATGAAATCCAAGTGCCTGGTTTCCTGTGGAGAGTACTTGTCAGGCTTCGAGTGCAGGGCAAAGGTGTGTGGACGATGGGCCGTAAAAATCGTGAATTGGCGTCCCTCGAGTGTGTGCCGAAAATGTCTGCCATCTAAATACATAGTTAACAGCTCCCGTCTGAAAGTGCTGATTTAAGCTGCCGGGAGAAAAAGGCAAGAGGCTGGAGTTCTTGTTGATGAAATTGTTGTAATACCGCACCTATGGCAGTGTTGGATGCATCTACTACAAGGGATAGCTGAGCGTCCACGACAGGGTGCACAAGAAGCGATGATTGGGCGAGTTGCTGCTTTGCTGTGTTGAAGGGGTCAAGTTGGGTAGAGTCCAATACTATCGGCTCACTCTTCTTTTTCCCATTCCAAAGGAGCTTGTTTAGCAGATATAGGATTTCAGCTGAATGAGGAACAAAGCGCCGATATAAGTTGAATAGTCCCAAGAAATGTCGGAGCTGACGTAATGAGGTAGGTGAAGGTAATTATTCCAATGCCTTCACCTTGTCAGGCAGTGGCGATATCCCTTTGGGGCTGATGACATGACCTAGCAAAGTCAAAGAAGATGCGCTGAAAACACATTTGGTAGGGTTGATCCGCACTTGGTAAGTCTTGAACCGCTCGAACAGCTGACGTACATGATGGAGATGTTCCTCGGGTGAGGCGCTAGCTATCAAGATGGCATCTATGAACCTTTGAAATGTGCTGGCTGAATTACGTAAACCAAATGGCATAGTTAGGAATTCGAAGGCTCCAAAAGGAGTAGTTATGGCAGTCTTTGGAATGGGCTCACAGAAATCTGATGGTATGCCTTAACCAGGTCGAGTTTGGTGAATACTCTACAGTTGTGGAGAGATAACAAAAAATCCTGGATGTGGGGTATTGAGTACCTCTCTGGCGCCGTGATGGAGTTTAATCTCTGTAGTCACCAGTCCCCGGAATGCTTTGGAACCATGTGCAAGGGCAATGCCCATGGACTATTAGAGGGGTGGATGATGCCCAACCGGAGCATGTTGTTAAATTCTGCCTTGGCCACCTTTAGCTTCTCAGAGAAGAGAGGATGAGGGTGAGAAAAAAACTGGAACGCCTTTAGTTTTGATGAAATGGATGTGGTGTGCGTTGGAGCAGCAGTAAAAATATTTAGATTAGTCAGTTCCAGATATGAGTTTAAGAGTCATTAGTATGAGTCGTCCGTGGTAGCGATGAAAAAGACTGGACTAACCGTAGAGGTTAGTGGCCTATTACTTGGGTAGACAGTTCTGTGGTTGCATCCCATAAGCGCTGAGTGCGCATGTCCACAAGCAGGTAGAAGCAGTGCAAAAAGTCCGCACCTAATATTGGGTAAGAGAGATCTGCGACTGTAAAAATCCACTTGAAGTCACGACGCAGATCTAAATCCAACGAACGAGATATTTGGTCGAAAGTTGGGATCGGTTGAATGGTTCACTGCCTGTAGAATCACTGGTGATAACAGCGGTTTATCCGCAAAGAGTTTTAACGACCAGATACTCTAGGCAGCACCTGGATCTATGAGGCAGCGGGCGTGGGATATTTGGTCTGTTATGAAAAATGCACGGTTGGCCGCTGGCTGCTGCACAGAATGTGACGTGCTCAGTTCTCTGGTTGATTGTTTTCCTGTTGAGGAAAAGTACAAGGTTGGGTATATTTACGCACTAAAGCTCCAAACTTGGCATGGTACCAGAATATGGATGAATGAACAGAGGATGAGCGACAGCGAGGCTAGAAGGAACGATCGAAAGAACGCCGCCTGGGTGAACATGCGCTGGAAGTGCGAAGGAGCTGCACTTCTCTCGTTGATTCAGCTAACACCTTTAGGATAGCAGCCGAAGCAAGGTCCTTATCAGTTGAAACTGATGCTACTAGTGGGCGTGCAGAGGTATCCGGTGGTACTGGGATCGGCTTGGTGGTGTTGCCGGTATACTCTATGATTTTGTCGGTGGTGGAGGCTATTTGCTCGACGGGAGTCGTCTCTACCATAGAGGCTAGGATGGTTTGGATGTTAGAGGGCAACCGAAAAAAAATAGTTGTTTCAATAAAGCACTATCAGCAGGTGCATTTTGGGCCAATTCCTTCATGCAGCGCAGAAGTTGCGAGGGTTTGCGGTTGCCCAAGTGCTCGTCATTGACGACGGTTTGAAATTTTCTTTCTTCCGACAAGGACATGCGTCGAAGAATCTCCTGCTTAATGCTCCTATACGTGACATCATGTGGGGGTTCAGTTATCAGGTACACCACGGTGGCTCTCAGGGACGGTGGTATTGCGCCAAGCAATATATGGAGCTGTTGGGCTTCAGAGGCAATATTGTTCGCAGCAAACGTCGATTCGATCTGTGCGAACCACACTTTCACATCACCCGTGAAACAAGATTTGTAACAGAAAGATGTCAATTACTGGGCAAAAGTTTGTAAAATGGCGTGCGACCGTACTGTCAGATGTAACAGATAGCTGTGTTGTGTCCACGGGGCGTATTCAAAATTAGTGCGCATGTGCAAGAGAAAAAAAAAAACATTTGGCTATTTCCAAAACAAAATATTTTGGTTTATAACCCGACTCGGTTACAAGAATAAAACTGAATTATTTTTTTGTAGGGGTGTCAACATCCTAGCAACAGATTGTTCGTATATGAAAATGTGTTGGTGTAAGTGCGGTGTGTTCGTAAATGACTTTCTTGTGTGTTTCCCTAGTAACACTCATTTTTCTTTGAACAAGGCATCCAATTTAGGGTTACACAACAGTAGCAGTTTTTCAAAGGAAGAAAGTTCGTGTGTTCAGAAGCAGCAGAGAGTGGCAACATTCCATTATGACCCCACTCCGGTTTTGTGGAGCCAACAGCATTTGTTGAGGGCAGAAGAACTTTCTGTCTAGTTTTGAGGTGTAGTTTGTACTATGTTGTTAATGAAATATTGCCCAGGGGGATTATCAGTGATTGGGTGGTCGAATGATTTGGCGACTCAATTTGAATTGCATACTACTGAAGGCTAGAAATAGAGCAGCACAAGATTGTATTCATTGGCTTCAATGACTGTTTTTGTTCAGTGGCCCGCTGATAGATAGAAATTACAGTCAGCGTGTGCAAAAATCAGAGATACTTCCTAATTAAAGACGTAGTTTATCAGAGTACCAATATTAAGTAAGCACAAATCCCACAAAACCTGGAGATTAGTTTTTCCCACAAATGTAAAGGGTATCGTTATGAATATTTACTACAAATGGTTATTTTAATATTCTTTTGCTTTTAGGTAAGTTATTTTCCATAATAATAAAACCTAGCACGTTTTTTACTTTGGGGTGAGAGAACTTTGTTTAATACAATCATAGTTACTTCCCTCTAGTGATCTCCACTGAAAAAAAGTTACTCCACCAGAACAAATGTCTATGTGCTCACTACAAATCTTCAAAATACCACCTTCGGTACGTTTTTTTTTCTGTTTACTTTGACATTTTAAATTCTATTTTACTATTATATAATTCCATCTATTAATTAATTTATTGTGTTTTTATTAAAGACGTCTATGACACCAAGTACTCAATCGTTCAGTTGACTATGGTTGTTGTTTAACCCCATATCATCCCTGATGGAGCAAAGCTATGTTTAAAAATGCCTCAGCCGAGATAATGTTATTTATTTATGTATAAAGAATTATTTGACCATCCTTGTGTATAACGTACCACTTTCACTTTGCCACACTGTAACTAGTATCAGCTTTAGTGGCCGCAGAAGAATTTTTTATTCTTACGTTCGCTATGCTGCTGCCAGCTTGTCAAAGATGTTTTGTTTTTAAAACATACGAATTACAAGTTTCACTATATGGGATAACATAAAATAACGAATAATACTTACTAAAAAAAAAAAAGAGAAAGTGAAATGAAACTACATTTTACCCGTGAGTTATTTCGAAAGTCCACCAGAATTGTTGTTATTGTTAAATTAATTTTTGTTGTTGAATTTTTTTCTGTAATAACAGTACAAAAATTTGCCGGCATGCAAACAAACTGGTACTAACTACTGTTTGACAAAGTGAAAGTTGTCTTTTTATACTCAACAGTGGCCTGTTGTCTAATGGTAACGTGGTTTGAAGGAGATTTGGGTGCTATTTCTACTATTTCGAGCAGCCCTGTCTCTGTTTTCTTGATTTGACTAGGTCTTTAGCTCTAGGTCAGCTTTGATGGACTAAACTTATATTCAAAGACACTGTAGCTACGATCACCCTGACAGGCTATTTTGTATCTTAGTATTATCTGACAATAAATAGACTAACGGTGGGTTGCGAACATGTATTAGCATCCATTGTAACCATGTATCGTTCCTTTATATATATATATATATATATATATATTTAAGACAGCAGGATGTGATTTCAAGGAGATTTAGGTAGAGCAAAATACCTTAAGGTTTAAAAATTTAGAGGTACTGGTTTTCGTTTTACAACTTCAGTAAACATTCAGTTTAAATCCCTCACTCTACACACACGCAAATTTTTTAATTTGTCTATCAAGATGTAAATAAGAGAAGCTAGCTTTTAGCGTGTACCTTCTCATTACTTAATTTTACTCCCTAGTTAGCACAATCCTAACGAGGAAGTTCATATGTGATTGTTCGACTTGCTGGAAATAGTAAGCAACCAAATCTCTTTCAAATCACTTTTTATCATCTTAAAAAGATGGAAAGTGAACAAGGTCTGAAATCAAAGATTGGTTAGCCATAGCTGAAATATTTTTGTTCGGTTAGGGTTGTCCTGGAACAATACAATAACAACTTCTTAGTTACCAGACCTCATACGTAACTGTAGTTCAGAGGTTTTAGGGAAGGATTTGTTGGGAATGTGGTCTGTATCTGAATAAATTTGTGATGATTGCAATGAGAATGTATTCAATCACTGGTTTGCTCAATTTGGGCTGATGTAAGATAGAAGTTAAGTTCATTTTGCAAACACACAGTTCCAAGTTTGATCATACACTGCAGTGCACTGGGCAATTGCCTTCTGTCATGACTACAGTTTGACCAATATTTTGTACATGAAATTTAGAAGGTGGAAACTGTGTAGAAACTCATCATGTGGATATATGGTTTTTTTGTATGCCAGTGAAAGATGTAAACATTGCCAATTTTCATGCAGTTCAGCACTGATTGTGCAACTGTGACCAAAGGAGTACCAGTTGTGCCTAGTCTGTTTTTTCTTTAGAGATAGTGTGTCGTTTCAATTTTATGACAGTACAATGTTGAGAGATTTGTTAGCTGTTTACTATGTCACTATATAGTTTCATATTTCAAATGATGATCAATGTACTTCATTATAAAACACATATAACTGGTGTTTTATGAAGAAAGTCCCTTGACATATTTATTCTGCATTGAGTTACAGGCATTCCCTCGTCACTCTCATCATCATAAATGTAATTAACTTCTGTTTCGTCTATCAGAAACCTGTAGCAAATGTTTATTCTGTTACACAATAAATATGAAATAAGAGACTACATGTTCCTAGTTAATATTAAAACTTCATGTTTCAAGTAACGATATGTAAATGAAATAAAATGGCCATCTAAATTGTACAAAAATTAAAGTATATCACCATATTTTGTTAGATAATTTTAATGAAGATTAATAAGGGCCCATACCATTGTTTAAGGGTTATGGAAAATTATAATGAAGCACGTTGATCATCATTCGAAATATGAAACCATAAACATAAGGTGACATAGTATATAGCTAACGAATCTCTTAACATTGTACTGTCATAAAATTGGAAGGACACACTATCTCTAAAGAAAAGACAGACTAGGCACAACTGGTACTCCTTTGGTTATAATTGCACAATCAGTGCTGACTTGGTGCTGAACTGCATGTATACTTGCTAACCCAGTGAGAGAGAAAGAGAGCCTCTGTATTAGGTGTGAGACCTGGTGGCACTCAGACTACATGTTGCCTTTATAATTTTTTTTTTCTTTCTTGTTTTGTATGGTGATGGGCATTTGCAATACCAGTTTCCTGTATATCAGAGTTTATAAATCTTGTCTAAGCATGTAGCTGGCTGTGAATACAACCTATTGTGTAAAAAATAGAAAATACATTGGATAAGGGCTGGTCATGTACACTGTCTGAAAAAAATAAGATTCAATGGTCACTGTTGGAATACCATTAATTATAAATTTTCTGGATCAGAGATGATTTGGGACCTAAGAACACTTAATTAGAAATTATCAAATAGTTGACTCAAATTATCCCACATGGGATAAAGAAATATTGACTCTTTTAGTTTCATAGTTATAAACAGCTTAATTCCCCTTTGTTGAGAATGCCATATATATTTGCTACTTTGATCCAATTGTTTAGTAAGTTGTATAGTTCTAACCTTAGTTATTCAAGTGAATATAACTTTTAAAATGTAGCTTATGGTAAGAAATTGGTTTGACTTTTAAGTAGTTTAAAATTTCAATTTCTATTATTTTGGGGAAAAGAGATTACAGTATTATGAGTTGTGCTATTCTGTCATACACATAGAATATTTAACCACTGAAATATTGAAGACCTTTGAGAAATTGTTTATTGTGAAAGAAATGAATTTTCCTAATGGGTAACTCATAATAATTCAATCAAATAAAACTACAGATAAATGATTTAATTTTTAAAAGCTTTCATTGTTGAGCACTCTTTATTCCTCTTGTTTTAATTGATAATCATTGTTCACTCATATTTTTCAGCATGATGTTTACACTCCTGCAGAAAATATTCCCTTGAAAATCATCTCTGAAGGAAGAAAATGCATTATAAGCCATTTAGGAAAAACATTAGGACGTTATAGCAAGCAAATTATTTGTGATATATTGGCTGTTGATTGTGGAATCAAACCTAGCTTCTTGTTTGACTATGGCTGTGTAAAAGCAAAGCAGGTGATATCTTTGATTCAAGATCTCCAAACACAACAGCTCCTTTCAACATCATCTCAACCATGTTCTTACATTGTCCTAGCCATTGAAGGGGATGTGCTGTTATGTAACACAGCCATATTACAGTCCCACTTGTTACAAACTTCACAAGGAACAAGAACAGCTATTATAGATATTTCAAAAAGTAATTCACAGGCAAAATTGCTTGAAAACATCAACCAGGTTGACGAACATTTTGCCATCACTTTTCAACAAATCATTGCTTCCTTCAGTGACAGTAAAGAAACTTGTGAAGTACAATTTCCTGCTTCCCTCAACCTTACAACACTGGTTGGGGTACTTTTGGGTTATCCCATTGTCTATTGGTTCAGTAGATCAAACGAAGATGATAGTAATTCTTTAGTTATTGATTCACTTACTGTCTTCAAATTAAATTGCCATCTCCTATGTCGGCAGTGCCATAGTTCACAAGAGAAAAGCTCCGAAATACCTATAATCAAAAACGAACAAAAACCTTTAGCTCATAATAACTTACCTTTAATGTGTCTTCAGTCTTCTGGTGAGAAACTAAAAACATCATCATGCAAATGTAACGAAACAATAACTCATTGCATTTACTCTTATTCTGTGCCAGAAGCACTTACTTCAATGGCACTTTCATATGTAGAATCTTGGATTCAGGACATCAATCACTTTGACAGTTGGCAGAAATGTTACCATTGTTTACAGTTACACCAAAATATTGTTTACGCACCTGAAGAATCCTATTCAATTAGTTTTTAGAAATGAAAATTGTTTAAAAAAATTACATAAATAAAATAACTAGCTTGACTTTGTTTTGTTTTTCATTATATTATTTACTGTGATCTAAAAACAGTACTTTTTTTCTCCTTGTACCATTTTTGTTTATATTTTACCTTGTTGATATATTGAAGGATTCCCCTAGTTGTATGCCACTTGGCTATGTAGCTTGAAATGATGCAGTTTTAAAGAATTTGTTTTCTATTTAAACTGCAGATTGTAATTTTGTGCTAAGTAATTGAAAATTATTTTTTTCCTGGATAGAACATTAGTTCATTGCAGTGATTTTTTTTTTTTATACCATTGGTGAGCTTTAGCTTGTTTTCGTATCTACTTACAACTAAGTATGCTAGAATATTGAAAGGCATAGTATGGGATGTGGCACGGTATGAGAATAAAATACATATGATCACTACTTTCTACGTGACAGATTTCATTCAATGGTGACCAAGATGACACGACAGCCTTTTCGCTTTTAAGAAAACGTCGAAAATGTCATTTCTGAAAATGACTTTGAATTTGTAACAGGGGAGACTACTCCTGCAGTTTGTGATTCAAAGCCAAAAGTGACCTTTCAGAAATGTAAGATCTCAGTTTAAAGAAAAATGGGTTTTGTGAAGTAAATGTATTCGTGTGAAAGTAGAAACTAGAAAAAATTGACTGCTTAGTATTCAGACAGACTCAGCTAATTTGTAAGGTAAATTTGCTGTGATGAATCATGAACAAAATTCAATTATGACTTAGCTTGTCATCATGTAGTCAAAATAAGATAAACCTTATTATTCCATTTCATTAAGAATAACAACATTGCTAATTATTCCAACCATATGTATTACAGAAAATCTCAAGATGTGAACTGGAGTTTGCTTAAACAGTTGAAATTTTTATGAACTTTGTGACAAAGTTTTTCTACATGAATTTCATTATGGTTTCATATGAAGTTAATTACATAATGTATAATAGTGTGGAAAATCTAAGGATTTCATCTTTGTCCTTTGATCTTTGCATTTTGAGACACTGAGCTTTGATACAATCCGGTTTTAGACCATAGTATGTAACTGGTAGGGAATACATTTGACAAAGTCTGTCATAGGAAGCCTTCCAAGAAATTAAACTTTGCAGATTCATTTTGAGATGTCATGAAGCATGTGATACAAAATTATTTTGTGAAAAGAAATCGTTTAAAATATAATCGTTTTAATATTTAAAGAAAAATTTTATTAAATATATAACTCTGTGAGTTACATAATAGAAAAAATACACTTCACTTCATTCTTATTTATTGTCAGAAATAAAAAGTTTCAGTTCAAGAGTTGCATTTAAACTGCTTCTTTTTCACGAAAAGTACCATGTGCTTTACAGTATCCCATTTTTCTACTTACTAGTGAACTTGTTTAATAATCTATTCTTGTTTCAGTAATTTGACTGTGGCCATGCTTGAATGTTAAGGGGTTTTAGTCAAACAAATGTGTGTATATATATATATATACACACACACACACACACACATATACATACAACAGGCTTCTTTCAGTTTCTATCTGCCAAATCCACTCACAAGACTTTGGTTAGACCAAGGCTATAGTAGAAGACACTTGCCCAAGGTGTCATGTAGTGGGACTAAACCAGGAAGCATATGGTTGGGAAGCAAGCTTCTTACCACACAGCCATGCCTGTGCCTACGTTAGTTTTCTTCATGAATTTTTCAACAAAAATATGTCATCTATAATTGCTTTGTACCAATAATTAATATCTTTGAACTTAAGAGTATACCTTACCTTCAAAGATTGTGTCTATAATGTGTAAGTTAACAAAGCGACAAATAAATGTGTTACAAGTAATTAAGACTAAATTTGTTATCACCTTTAGGATTAAGAAAACTCAATTTCATCCAAGCAATAGAACATTTTACTTCTACCATCTCAGTTTCATAAAATTCAAACAATCGTATACACCATTACTAAAAATTTATAGTCTGTTGCCATGATATATATGTAGTTGCATGAACTTTGTCATAAGATATTCAACCATCTAATGTAAGAACTTAGCATCATTCAATTACCCATTCTATCTTCCAACTCCTTAATAAAATAACTAAAGCTAGAGAATCCTTACTTAAACTTCTGATTATGTCAGCAATATTTCTAGTTCCCTATGCCAAAATTACATTATGGTACACAATATAGAACAAATAAGTTTTAACAGTCACTTTGTGGAATATCTAGAAGTGACTGTCTTCAGTCTTCAAGAACTAATATCACTAGAATATACCCCAGTGCTTAATATATATATAAGCAATAAGCGCATAGCAATGAATTAGAACTCAGTGGAAATTACTTTATAACACTTTTTTAAAAAACTGGTCAATGGATTACTCAATGTATTAAAATTATTTAATTCAGACAAACTAGCCTTTAACTGGAAAAAAACAAAACAATAATTTGCTTAGACTCAAAAATATTAAGTTAGAATGAGAGAGGGTAATACTACTTCTCATCATACATGTACAAGTCTTAATAATAATTATGATAATGATAATCCTTTCTACACAAGGCACAAGGCTTGAAATTTGTGGGGAGGGGACTTGTCAATTACACTCAACCCTAGTGTTTAACTGGTACTTATTTCATCGATCCCAAAAGGATGAAAGGCAAAGTTTACCATGGCGGAATTTGAACTCAGAACTTGGTGACGGGCAAAATACCACTAAGCATTTCGTCCAGCATGCTAATGACTCTGCCAGCTCGCTGCCTTAAATAATAATAAGAAGAAGAAGCTTATTGCATATAGTGCTCAAGTGCACAGCAACATGTCAGAAAAGATTAAAAGAGAAGACAGGAAGCAGCAATAAGTCAAGTAAAGAAAGACCAGTGAAAGCTAGAGGTGCATGCATGGCACACACAAGGAAAAACATAAGATGAGAAAATGAACAAAGAGGAAAATGTGCATAAATATATGAGAAGCATTAAAATTTGGAAGGATCAATGTCATAAAGTATGCATCAGCTAACACCGATGCTAATAATTTATTTCATGCTTTGACAATTCTGAGTGAGTAAAATATGTTCCCAGAAGCCACGGGTGCTGTGCTGGCTTAAGCATGTCATCAAGTGGTAGTTGTACTGAATCCAAAACGGTGGCCTAAGTTGTTGGAAAGACGGTGGATAATTTTGTGAGCTTCTACCAAATTAACTGCTAGATGTCAAAACTTTAATGTATGAATGTTCAGAGAACCAATATATACAACATATTTTAAGAAGCTGACAGAGGATATTCATTTGCTTGCACATCTCTTGACAGCTTTCATCATCATCATCATCGTTTAACGTCCGCTTTCCATGCAAGCATGGGTTGGACGGTTTGAGTGTGGGCTGGCAAAACAGATGGCTGCACCAGGCTCCAGTCTTGATCTGGCAGACGAGGTCGTTGCCAGTACCTTTCGCCAGACTGATATTCTGCACACAATGGGGACTTCAGATTGGAGATGAAAACTGTAAGTGTAGATTTGCCATAGCAATCATCATCATTTAATGTCCATTTTCTGTGATGATTGCTAAGGCAAGTCTACGCTTCTCTTTTATTTGTTTCCGTTATTAGACAGCAGCCCTGCTGGGACACCACCTTGAAGAATTTTTGGTCGAACTTATCGACTCCCCAGGACTTATTTAATAATTTCTTCCCTTCTACCAAACCTGTAAATTACATAGGCATAAACACACCAACACATGTTGTCAAGCAATGGCAGAGGTGGGGGAACAAACTTTGACACAAAGACACACGCGTGCGCGCGCACAAACACACATATACATATATACGATGGACTTCTCTCAGTTTCTATCTGTCAAATCCACTCACAAAGGTCTGGTCAGTCAGAAGCTATAGTAGAAAACTGTGTGGCTCAAGGTATCACACAGCGGGTCTGAACCGAAAACAATGTAGTTGGGAAGCAAACTTCTTACTTCACAGCTATGCCTGCGCCTGTTATTCAGAATATAACAGATTCTTTTGTGTGTTCTTAAATGGTTAAAATGATTTTTCTGCAGTGTAATTATATTTATATACCATTTGTTTAAAAATAAAAGTGGCTTGAATAAAATACGAAACTAACAACTCGGAAAAGTGAACTAATTGTTATTGTCCAAAATGTAGTTGCTAGGCAACACACGTGCGTATTCTTTTCATTCTATTTAGGTAATTTCTTGGATTACTTTGATATTTTTTATTTGATACGTATTCATTCAACTGAAAATATAAAACTACAAAAGCAGCTTTATTCACTGTAAGAAGAAACGGTAATCTTTAAAAAAAAAAGCGAATCACTTTGTGTGATCCTGTAAAGGTTAGACGTATTTTTTTTATCGCCTGAAATAGAAGCTTCGGCTGACCTAGTGTGCGATTCGGTTTCGACTCTTGGTATTCACTTAATTTACGCCACGTTTACCGTAATAAAATCAGGAATGGGACAGTTGTCTATTTCATCTTACCTTGCATATATTTGCCAGAAATTATTATTTGTACTGTGGTAGTAGTATTATTGTTTACAGTCCAGATCAGCTGCTAATCCAACATCTTTCTATCTGTTCAGGAATAGTTTATTTGAAGAAAAGGCATTATCAATGTGTGTATATATATAGGACGGTAGGGTAGGGTTTGAGGGAGATTAAGCGGTGGAATTCTGGTTTAAGCACCCCCATATAACACCTCATAACTTCGGGAAGGAGTATAATCTTTTGAATTTCCGTGTTCTACACGCGGGAATTCATACGATTATGTAAAAAAAAAAAAAAAAAACATACTTTTGTTTGTGTGTGAACTAGCTGTTATTTTTAGCACATCTCACGGCCAGTTGAGTTTTGCCACTCTGACGTATTGATGTTTTTCAATATTTTTCTCCCCATAAACACATTTAATTGAATGATAATGCGCCCAAGGATGGCCCATTGTTGGCTTTTAAGCAAAAAAAAAAACTAAAAAGAGTGAAACTTTTAGAATTTATTTGGAGAGATTTTTTTAAAATTTAGAACACAACTTCACAAAATTTTTGTGCAAATTCCCAAAAGTAAAAAAGTTATGAGATTTTTATATAGGGTGCTTAAACCAGAATTCCGCCATTGTATATAAGTGCAAACTGTCAAATCATATTGGGTACTTATTTTTATCATTGACATCACCATCACTCTCTCTCTCTCTCTCTCTCTCTACTATGAAATATTAGTGAAAATTTTAAAAAATTGGTAAATGCCTCCAGTTCCAGTTTGAAGGGGAAATTTATGGTTTTTGATGTGTTTTGAACGAATCTTGTCAGGAGTGGCAGTGTGGTAAGAAGTCTGCTTCACAACTGCACGATTTCCAGTTTACGCCCACAGCCTAACTCCTTGAGCAAGTGTTTTCTACTAATATGTGAAGGTATGAGAGGTGAATATAAGCCTATTTATTTAACCATTTGACATCCTTTGGGGAAGACAAACTCATTTCATTTATATTATATCTATTCATATATATATATGTATCTTTATATAATTTTTAAGCTATTTATTTTTGTATCTCACTACTTTTTATTCCTTCCTGTTTTTCGTTAACATTAAGGATAGTTAATGTCTACCTAGTACCTTCACTTATATGTAACAACATTATTTCTGTTGACCAAACCAAGTTAATTTTATTGTAGTATTGGTTTTCCATACATTGTATATGTAAAGAGAAGACTGTGTATACTTAGAGTTGAACTCTTGGTGCAACCATGATGTTCTGGTGACCGAATGAGCTAACTTTCTTTATTCCATTGATTTGTTGAATATACAATTGTACTGTATAATGCTAAGTCAGGAGGCGTGAGAGGTGAATGTAGGCCTATTTATTTAACCATTTGTGTGTATACTTAGAATATTAATGCAAACATGTAAGCATAATTTCTTCCACTCTGAAATTATTACTACATGAACATGGCTGCGAATGTCAATTGGTTATACAAATTCACCTCTCATACCTCCTGGCTTTTTATGGTTTATATATATCATCATTGTTTAACATCTGATTTCCATGCTAGCATGGGTTGGACAATTTGACTGAGGGCTGGCGAGCCAGATGGCTGCACCAGGCTCCAATCTTGATCTAGCAGAGTTTCTACAGCTGGATGCCCTTACTAACGCCAACCTTTCCGAGAGTGTAGTGGGTGCTTTTACTTGCCACCGGCACGGGGGCCAGTCAGGCAGTACTGGCAACGACATATGTATATATATATATATATATATATATATATATATATATATATTATATATATATATATCTGTAAATGTAATATGTGACAATTATTCGGTAGCCATGATAAAACTCCGAGTTTATGTAAACCATATATATATATATCTTTATATATGTGTGTATGTATTTAGAAGGTTGATTGTTAAGCCAAGCCACACATCTATGTGTGTCTTTGTGTTTACCCCCACACAGGAGACCAATACTAGACTTAGAGACTTAAAAGTAAGTTCTGGGGTCAATTTGACTGACTAAACCAGAGGTTCTCAAATACGGTCCATATGGCCCCTCAGGATCCATATAAGATCTTTGGGGTCCATGCAACAAAATAATAAATTTTCTAAGGGCCCCTGACAAAATTTTGCTTTCGATGTGTGTATTTGTACATATTGCAAGAAACAGCTTGGCTGCTTTCTGTAATGTTTTACATATTTCAACCTACACATGTTAATGTGTGAAAAACAAAATAGGAACTTTGAAAGAAATTTCTACAAAACTAGTTTTTAAACATCAAGAGACTATGGAAGCCCACCAGAATAAAATAGCAATCAAAGGGGTCCATAGATTTAAAAAATGGTTGAAAATCCCTGGACTAAAACCTTCACGCCAGTGCTCTACTAAGGATGCAGTCCAATGATTTAAACAGGTAAACTGTAGGAAATCAGTTGTTCTTTATGTAAAGTACCACCTCAAATTGAAACATGTTAATACTAAAAACAATTACCAATTACATCATAAATATCATGAAATTTACATTATGTTCTCTCCCTCCTACACATCTCTGGACAAAAAGTACTCTTTCTCTCAATTGATTATAGAAAATTTTGCTATTGGTATTTTTTTATATATTGGTGTAGGTGTGGCTATGTGGTAAGAGGCTTGCTTCTTAACTACATTATTCCTGGTTCAGTCTCACTGCATGGTACCTTGGGCAAGTGTCTTCTACTATAGTCTCAGGTTGATCAAAACCTTGTGAGGGGATTTGGCAGGTGGAAAACTGAAAGAAACCCACCGTATATGTGTGTATGTATGTATATATACATATATATATATATGCATATATACATACATATATGTACATATATATGTATATAAATATATGCATATATGGGTACAGGACGTTTCAAAACGTAAACAACATGAAATAGGAAGGCAACCCAGGGTATACGAACAACAAGAGAAACAAATGGAAAACAAGAAAAGTAACATAAAGAACGACCCTTCATCAGTTGTCAGCTGTTTACTCCACATTTCAGATAATTCACAACAATATGTGTCTTCAAGAAACAGTTGCTCCCACTAACCAAAATAAAATTTGGGATTTGCGGAGGGTCAAAATTAGTAACAAAAACAGGACATACAACAAACCAAATGGAAATAAACAGGGAGGGCTGTTAGGCTAGATGAGATAAGGTGGCAAACGCTAGAAGAATATTCTTTGGTAAGAGAAAAGATACGAGAGGAGACAGATAAGAATGTGTCTGGTCTGTGCAACTGACTGAAATAAAAGAAAGATGACCACGTGAGGAGAAGAAAGATGGATGATGGTCACATGTGAGCAACAAGAGAGAGTAAAGGAGGAAGCGAGAGAGACAGATAGAAAATGGTGAAGGGGAAAAAAAAAGAATTAAAGAAAGGATGAGAGAGAAAAAACAAAAGGGGGAGAAGGGGAGAAAAAAGAATTAGAGAAAGGGAGAGAAAGAACAGTACAGGGTAGAGTTGCATCAAAATTATTAAGATAAACTTACTTGGAAATGGATGCGTGGCATTCAATTGTATTATAATATCAATAAAATATATAGCTGTGTGAAAAAGTGCCACACGCTAGCGGTTGAGGGAACCTGTGGAAGAGGTAGACCTGGGATGAGGTGGTGAAGTTACCATTGATTGTATGTATGTATATATATATGTGTGTGTATGTGTACGTATGTATTTATGTATTAGTTTCTATGAACCACCAAGCAGTGGACCTTTACCACTCTAAGTGTTACAATAATTCAATGCAGTTAAATAGCTCATGCTTACTTCCAAAA
This sequence comes from Octopus sinensis, assembly GCF_006345805.1. Classification (NCBI taxonomy): domain Eukaryota; kingdom Metazoa; phylum Mollusca; class Cephalopoda; order Octopoda; family Octopodidae; genus Octopus; species Octopus sinensis. Next base: position 87,404,778 of record NC_042997.1, on the reverse strand, counting down.
GTTCAAGAAATAAAAGTTTGAATGAAACAATAATAGACACAAAGAAAAGTAACAATTTTCAAGTACAGCATTCATAAAATACAAAAACTTAGTTAAATGTGCTGAAGTAGTGTAATGGGTATGTTCTTGAAATTGAGTCTTTTGGGGTCAAATACGTAATGTTGACTGAAAAACGTTGGTGAGATAAAAGAATGGAAATCAACATATGTAGGTGGTGACAGTAAATTTATGTCTTATTCAACTGAAACAAATTTTTTATCAAGACTAGTTGGCAATAACCATCTCTGTCATTTTGGTGTGGCTCCATCTGCTGAAGGAGAGAGCATGAGTACTTGGAGTTCCACTTATATAACCATGCATGCAGTGCTGGATTAACCATTAAGCAAAATAAGCGTGGCCTTAGGGCATCAAGTGGGATGAAGCACAGAAATGGTAAATATTTTACAACACAAAAGAAATTACTTTAAACTTGCTAAAATAATATTCTTTTCTACTCTAGGCACAAGGCCCAAAATCTTGGGGGAGGGAGCCAGTTGATTAGATCGACCCCAGTACACAACTGGTACTTAATTTATCAACCCCAAAAGGATGAAAGGCAAAGTCAACCTTGGCAGAATTTGAACTCAGAATGTAAAGACAGACAAAATACCACTAAGCATTTCGCCCAGCATGCTGTTTCTGCCAGCTCACCGACTTGCTAAAATAATATTCAAAGTAATTTATATGATCAGAAATATAATGTTGATGTGTTCATATGTCATAGTGAGGATTAAAGACTTTGCAAAAAAAAGTAGGAGAAAATTTTCCAAATAATAATAAAGCAGAATTATACAAAAATAAACATTATTTTCCATCTTACTGTTAGTTTTGTTTCATTTTGAAAAATAAAAATTTATTTCATGCTTTAATATTTTATATTTTGAATTACATATATATGGGGGCAGCAAAATCTTTTAGTGTTTAGGACCTCTGTGGATCTTAATCCAGCCCTAAGTGCATGATTAAGAAGTACTGCTCTTTCAGCCATCAGGTAAACCTGTGGAAAATGGTTCAATGAGGTTACTGCATAGACCTCTTCTAGATTGCTTGGAATTGGCAACTGATAATTATGAAAGCAAAACAAAAAATAATGAAAACTGAATGATGTTAGAAATACCTCAAAGGATGTGAATATTACTAATGAGGCTTCAAATAAAAGTAAGGCTACATTATTCCCAATATTTGCAAAATACTTTCATCAAGATTAGTGATGTGTAGAAGATACATATATAGTAATAATAATGAATTTATTGTTTTCAGTGCTCAGGTACACTACAACTCATGAGAAAAAGTAACTAAAATTGCATGAACAGTACATGGAGTATACACAGTAAGTGATCAGAGACTAAGTCATTAAAAAAAAACAAGAAATGAGGACATTGCTAGCGAATTTCAGGAAACATAGAAGTTTTGAAGAATGTAGTATCCTCACAGCTAACAACTGATGAGGATAGTTTATTCCATGTTTCAGTAATTTCAAGCGTGAAAAGATCTTTCCAAAAGTCATGGATGCTGTGTTGTTTCTTAATTTTGTATATCTGTCCACAAGGGTCAAACATGAGAATTTGCAAGTAAATGGGTAGATTCAACTGACTGTGAACTATATTTTGTGTATCTAATAACTAACAATCATAAATCATGTGTTAAAAGCCAAATTAAAAGATGCTTAAATGTTTGAGACTCACCAAACTATGTTTCATGAATATTTTGGAACATACATGTTGAGAAAAAAACTGTAGAAATGTGTCTATTTTGCACTGTATTAATCCTATTTGTTCATTATATAAACAATAATACACTCTACCTATTCTGCTCTAAACACCTTGTTGTCATATTTCTAACAGTAATACACTGCTTTTCTTATTGTCTATGACATAAACCTTTTTGTAACAATAAAACATTCTACTTTCATGTTTTAATAAATTTGTAGCATTTTACTGTTTGCATTCTTATATTTGCAGCCTTTTAATACTGATACATATTCCAAAAATTAATACCTTCAATTATATGAAATCTCTATTAATAGTTCTCATTCTGGTATTTAGCACCATCGAGTGTTTGGAATCTGTATTAATAATTCTGGTAAAAGTTGTTCCCTTTTATAGGAAATACTTTTAATAAGTTTTCACATTGAAATGGAATAGATAAGTCCATTTGATTGGTGTACTGTATTTAACCCTTTATAGCATTTCAGATTACTCTGTCGAATGTACTACTTATTTATTCACATTATTTTGGGTTAATTATGAATTATCTTGTACCTTTGAGATTTTGATGATATAATTTATTTGTAGAATGATATAGAGTGTGAGAGGCCATATATGGCTAGTTTGCACATAAAACATTTGGGTTGGATATGGCCAGTTTAAATGCTAAAGGGTTAATACAACCTTATTTATGTTTGATATTATTGCAAAATAAACCTGCAAGAGTGTATTGTTGTTAATAGACCTCTAAGAAACAACATTCCCTTGCCTATTTAGAAAACTAGATGCTTATGTTTGTACAAAATATGCTTCTAAAACAATTTCAATAACAATAGAACATACTTGAGGTAACAAAACCCAGGAATGTTAAGAAAAAATGATAAGGATGATATGAAATAACTTTATCAAAATTTCACTTATAAATTTAGATCTTTTTTGCCAAATTACTTTTGCCTATTTCTTAACCATGCCAAAGCAGACCTCGCTGGTGCTAGTACCACATAAAAAGCACCCAGGCTACTCTGTAAAGTGGTTGGCATTAGGGAGGGTATCAAGCCATAAAAACGACACCCAAACAGGTCTCACCATTGCCGGTACCACATACAAAGCACTCAGTCTGCTCTGTGAGGCGGTTGGTATTAGGAAGGGCATCCAGCCATAAAAAGCAGGCCAAAGCAGACAGTGAAGCCTGGTGCAGTCTTCTGCCTAGCCAGCTCCTGTCTAACCATCCAGTCTATGCCAGCATCAAATGATGAAGATGAAGTAGTATCCTCAAGTCAATCTATATTTGGCTTTCACTTCATTTTACACAAACAAGAAATCCTTGCTCATTTGCCCTCCTTTTATCCCATTGTCATAGCACAATAACAAGCATGCCCATCATTTTCCTAAAACAGACAGTTACTGAAATGAACTTTGATTTCGTTGCTTTTTAAACTCTCTCTCTCTTTAACAATGCCCTCTTTCAGTTGAAAACTCACTGAAGTAAAACTGTTGTCCTAACATGCTAAAAGCTTTCAGTCATGTTTCCTATGTCCAGCCTTGGCTAGACACTTCCCATTGGCTCTCCTCTTCTAAGCAAATATTTTTACAAGCAATTTATCTAACCCATCCTATCAATTCATGCTATTATCACCAACTACGTTTTTCAACTATGTTGATGCTAATAACATCCTCACTTTCTGCATATGGGATTCATTTGTATGCTACCTCAAAATAGCTTTCATTTATGAGGGAGTACTGAAAAGTTCCTGACTTTGGCTAAAATAAAATACAGGAGGATCAGTTAGTTATGATTTTATTGAACATATTCCCCTTTCAAATTCACATACATATTGCAGTAGTCCTTCAGCTTTTCTAAACCCTGCAAAAGAACTTGGAAGGTTGAGCCCCCAACCTTAAAGCCAGGAACTTTTCAGCACTCCCTCATATGTCATTTGGCATTGGGGTTAGACAACTTGAGCTCAAAATATGCAAATTGTTTCAAGAGAGTAAATCCAAAATACTTATACTTATGAGCCAAACATGCACCAAAATATTACACTCAGACAGCAAACATTGCTCGTAAGGACTGAAAATACATCAGTTTTGAATTTCTTTTAATCTTCTAGAAACCCATATATACTTTATGCTAATATTGTTTGAATTTTTGGACAGGGGTCCCATTACACACATGTGCGCACACACACACACACTTTTACTCCATCCAAGAAAAAGTAGTCCATCTTTTAAGTAAATTACTAACACCTCTATTAACACATGAGTTGTATCTTTTATTTCTCTCTTCTACCACTACTAGAGCCACTTTGATTCCACTAAGGTACCCTGTATCAAATTGTAAAACCTGAAGAGTACATACATTCCCAATCTATCTTATCCCAAATTGTATCCTTCCGAAATTTTCTTCTCACATTTTCTCTTTAACTACTAGCTGGTAACAGTTGGAACTCTTACTACATCATCACTCTGTTACTTCTGTATAAAAGGCAGTAAGATGGCAGAAATATTAGCACACCAGGCAAAATGTTTTGTGGCATTTCATATGTCTTTACATTCTGAGTTCAAATTCTGCTGAGGTTGACTTTACCTTTCATCCTTTCAGAGTCAATAAAATAAGTACCAGTTGAGTACTTGGATTGATATAATTGACTTAACCCCTCCTCTAAAATTGCTAGACTTGTGCCAAAAATTTGAAACTTGTTGCTTCTGTATCTTCATTTCTGACTCATGATTTGTTAAGGAAAAAATTATATTTTAAGTTTTAAACATTTTCAAATCACCAAATTTCTCTTTGTTTTATTTCAGATTGTTTTTTCAAAAAAAAATGACATTAGATTTGGACCATAACAAAATGCAGCCTCAAGGAAGTATCTCTCCCAAAACAAAAATACTACTCCAACCTTTAAATGTACCTCTCAGCAAACAAGAAAGAAAAATGCTTATGGAGCAACTAAACCTGCGGGAACAATTACCTTTGATGACAAGAAAAGAAACAGCCAAGTATTATATTTTTGTATTTTGATATGATTTATTTCAGTAGGTTGGTGAGTTGGCAGAAATAAGGAACATTAGACTAAATATTTTACATTATTTAAATTTATCCTGGTATATTCTGATTCCCCATATTGCTTAGATCAAATTTTTGCTTTTTTAACAATTAAATCTCTCTCTTCGGTTGTGTTGCTCTTGTGGATTCCCATGACACCATCGCCATCCAATTCCATTATTATGAAATTGAACTGAGAGCTTGAGTCATAGTGAATTAGCTGATTACACAACCATGGACACCACTCCCATGGATGCATTGCAGTTACTCTCATGATAGAGCTTGGGTTAGGGTTGTTGATTGTTGATCTTCTAGGATTCCTCTGCTCAGCTTCAATGTAAGAAGCACCGTTGGCTCAGCTGAATTCTTCCACTACCTCTTCACAATCCACAATGCTGCAGTCCCATGACCTTGCCATATCCCTGGCAGGGTAGCTGAATGGGTGCTATGCCTTGCCAAAGGGCAACCTGTAACTATGCAACACACAGTCATCACTCCATGAGGTCTTTTCAAAATACCCACATACCCACAAAGATTAAATCAGTCAACTATAACTCACTCAGTTTCAAAAATTGACTTTCATGCCTAGTCAATGGAAATCAATAGGCTTTAATCCTAGCATATAGGAATTCAACACTGTGTCGTCAGTGCTAACTAAGAATACACTTGGTGTTGAAGGATCTATGACAGATTGACTGGGAACTAACACTTTGAATATATTTGAGGTACAAGAATATTCAGCTGTAGTGACACCCATGAAATGATGTCAAAAAACTGTTTTTATTGCTTGCTAGAAATAGCCTATGGTGCCTGTTACCTTGATCAGTATGCCCTACAAGGGATGTTCTGTGAGGACATAATATTGGGGAAGACAAAAAGGAGTAAACAACTTAAAATTTATCCAACACCTTGTCAAAGGGAGAAGAATTATATAGTTGCAAACTTTATTTTGTCTTCTTATTAATAAACAGGGTGGAAAACAAAAGTTTTCATACATAGGTGCAGGAGTGGCTGTGTGGTAAGTAGCTTGCTTACCAACCACATGGTTCAAGGTTCAGTCCCACTGCGTGGCATCTTGGGCAAGTGTCTTCTACTATAGCCTCGGGGTGACCAAAGCCTTGTGAGTGGATTTGGTAGATGGAAACTGAAAGAAGCCCATCGTATTTATGTATATATATATATGTGTGTGTCTGTGTTTTTCCCACCAACATCGCTTGACAACCGATGCTGGTATGTTTGCATCCCTGTAACTTAGCGGTTCAGCAAAAGAGACTAATAGAATAAGTACTAGGCTTACAAAGAATAAGTCCTGGGGTCGATTTGCTCGACTAAAGGTAGTGCTCCAGCATGGCCACAGTCAAATGACTGAAACAAGTAAAAGAGTATATATTTGGGTAGGTGCTATTATTTGTCAGTTTGAGAAGCATTGATCAAGTTTACAAAGGTGGTGTTGTTGGTAGTTGTTATATTATGATAGCTAGAGTAAAAAAGCAATATAAGAAATTCAGAAAGCTGTTGCCTCTTTTGGTAAAAATTATTTATAGTCCTCCATCTTTTCACAGTAAATTACAAATAATACAAAGTAGTTCACTTTCCATACTCATAGGCTACACACAGATCACTCACAAAATGAAACAAATACTAAAAAAAAAAGCATTTGGACATACTCAGTATAACTCCCTGTGACTACATGTTATATCACCCTCAAATCCCAGACACTTCTACAAAGCTCCAAATACTAACATAAATGCTATACACACCAAAATAGATGAAAAAATGTCATTAACAACATAACGCTAACATGAGCATATGTTGCCTATCCTTTCAGACACAGTACTTTGATAAGTGTGTATCAGTGCTTCTCAATATTTTTAAATAGCACCCTTTTCTTTTGCTAACACTCTTTCAATGTCTCAACTCACCACCTATAACACTGGGCAACAAAGATTTTGCTACTGGGGTAAAAGCATCTGTTTTAGACTAAATCGAGGATGCTGATTCTGAATCTTCACTCAGAATTGTTCTAGCACATCAGGACTTTGAGTTATGCGCAAGGTTATAACTATACTTTCTGCTAGATATAGGCCGTATTATAAAATTTACTAAAATAAAAGCAGTCTCAATTCAAAATTAAAGAAATAACAATAAAACAAACAATGAGAAAGTTCATTATTTAGTTTAGCACATGCCAAATACATCAGTTTGTTCTTGGTAACTCTCAGTGTTGTTTGCGCTGCTGTCATATGTGGTGTGTGTATCTCTCACTCTGTGTGATTACTGTTTTAACTGTGTTCATTGTGTTAGATAATGAATAGGAGAAGCTGTGTGAATCACCCAGACAACTGTTGTTATGTCTGTAGAAAATTTGCTCCGTCTGACCAGCGGAAGAACATTGCCACCAAATTAAAAACTACCTATCAATATTATTTCTGGCATAAAGGGGTGAGCACTTCATATATGCTGCACCAAGCAGGACTTACACAGTAGCTGAATGAAAAACAGAAGGGAATGCCCTTTGCTGTACCAATAGTAGGGCTTGAGCCAATGAATCATATCTCTGATTGTTACTTTTGCATGACTAATATTAGAGGTTTCTCAAAGAAAACCAATGCAAAAATTGTGTACATAGATTATAAGTCGGCTCTAAAACCAGTCCCACATAACTTCAAGAACCCTGTCCCAGTTCCCTTCTCACATGATTCACTTGAAGACCTCAACACATCGAATGATGAACCCCCTGATTCTCCCATCAACGAAGAGTACCTAGTTGATTCTAAGAAAATGGGCCATGCTTGTTTAATCAAGAAGATTTGAATGACCTAGCATTTTCAAAGGGAAAAGCCAAAGTTTTGGGATCCGGACTACAGCAATGGAATCTCAAGGTACAAAAATTTCAGTTTTCCGTTGTTGCCTTGAAGGCTTATCTGTCTTTTTCAAGCAAGAAAACAATGCTTGTTTCTGTACTCATGTTGTGGCTATTGAATGGAGATTGTTTATAGGCTCAAGTAAGGTTATCTTCAAAGCTGTGTTGTTACATAATGATAATGAAAAACCTTACATTCCTGTGAGTCATGTTTGTAGGTATGGAAGAAATTTATGAACCGATGGAACTCATTCTCAAAAAGGGGTTAATTATTCAGTTTATAAGTGGAATATTTGCGGTGATTTAAAAGTGATTTCCCTTCTCCTAGAACTGCAGCTGAAATATACTAAAAATATGTGATTCGTGTGCATAGTCAGTCAGTACAACGTGCAGCACATTCCACTGATAGACCTGCAAAAGATCTTTTTACCCCTTCACATCAAACTCGGCCTCATGATAACTCCGTAAAAGCATTGACACATGATGGTTATGGCTTTCAGTACCTAAAAGTAAAATTTGGTGCAGAGAAAAGTGACCCAAAACTGAAAGCAGGCATTTTCATAGCAAATTCAGAGATAAACTGAATCCAGTTGAGCTGACAGCATGGAATTCATTCATGTTAGTTGTATAGAACTTTCTTGGAAATCATTTAACTGAAAACTATGCTGATTTAATAAACAACATGCTAACAGCATATGAAAAAATGAGATGTTGAATGTCCCTTAAAATGCATTTCTTTCATTCTCATCTAGGGACAGGCTATAATTAACATGTATAAGTTATATATTAGAACACATATATGTACTATAATTAACAACAATTAAGTCAGTGTCAATGTTAATACTTAATGCAGGGTTTGCTGAAAAAAAAAAGAAGAATGTGGTGGGGGGAAAAAACAACATTAATATTGACTCAAATATTTTAATTATTTCACTGGAGGATCTAAAAAGGCTATGAGCAGAGACCCTACCTCCAGACCAATACAATAAAATAAAAAGTAAGGGAGAAAATTTTGAGCATGTTTTGGTTTTATTATAATTGCAGCAAATGCAACAAGCTGGCAGAATTGATAGTGCCAGAAAAAAAGGCCTTGCAGTATTTCTTCCACTTCTTTACATTCTGAGTTCAAATCCTGCCAAAAACAACTTTATTTTACATTCCTCTAGACTCAATAAATTAAGGTATTTGAGTTGATGGTATCTTACAGTGTTAGTACCAAGTCCACTCACAAGGCTTTGGTCAACTCAGGGATATAGTAGAAGACACTTGCCCAAAGTGTTGTGCAGTGGTACTGAACCCATGACCACATGGTTAGGAAGCTTCTTTACCGCTCATCAACACCTACACCTGTATTTCATTTTCTTTTTCGCATTTAATTTTTTTGTAGCTTTTGGAAAACATCCAAGCACTTGATGTGTGTTGAGTTGCTGTCACAAGGTTTTCATCAGTCATTTGATGAAATTTTCAACCTCATACAAAAACAGAAGAAATTAAATACTGAGAACTTAGAAACAGCTAATCAGACTCTTCTGGAAGATGAAATGGAAAAAGTTGAAATAATTAAAACTCATTTAACTGAAGCTGAAGCAGCAACAAGGAAAGGTTGGATATAATTATATCATCATATATATATATTTATATATATATATATATTTATATATATATATATATATATTTATATATTTATATATATATATATATATATATATATATATATATATATATATATATATATATAATAAATATAAGAGAGTGGTCACTATGTGGCTCACTCTAGCACTAGTAAATCCAAAAGGTTTCAACCACAAAAATAATTATATATATATATATATATATATATATATATATCACCATGATAGATCGCTAGCCACTACACACATTTTTTTCTCTCCTTGTTTCTTTCAGTGTTCCTTTCTGTGGAATAGCGTAGGCACAAAATGTGAAAGACTTTTTCAATTCCCGAGTGTTATACTAATACATCTGTTTGTTTTCTACACCACCTGTCTTTGTCTTTTGTTTTTTTCGTGAATTCTCCCTATATATATATATATATATATATATATATATATATATATTTGTTATTAGCAATGGAAGCAGTATTAGTTCAAAATAGCATTCTGTATATCATACATAATGCTGATATACTGTTGAAGTCCTGGAAACTGTTGTATTCATCTTAAGGAAGCAAATATCTCACTTTAGCAAATGGTTACTAAGTGAACGCTTGTTATTGAGGACACTCAATGAAGCAGAAATATGTATTTTGCAGTTCAAACACTGCTGCTACTGAACACTTTTCACTTGCTACTCATATATTTCTGTGTTTTTTAACACAATACATGTATATGAGATGCTTTCTCAAAATAAATACTGCAATTTCCAGACTTTCGACAGTATATATGCATTAAGTATGAGATACAGAATTTTATGTGTGTGTGTGTGTGTGTATTTGTCTAAATATCTGTGAAGAGGAATTATTCTTAAATGCATATATTTGAACTAATGTCCTCACCTTGGTTGTTTTAGCCACAATGTTTCAGTCATTATACCCTCTGGCCTTCTTCAGATGCATGTTACCATTCACTGAGGTTTGAACCAAACTCTTTATTGAAATCATGTGGTTAGATGTTTTCACTCCATTACTCATGCCAGGAAGATTCTCATATTAGTTATTCTTATACTTGAAATGTCACTAATTTTGCTTTAACCAGATTTACTAATCCAGAGATTGAACTCACACCCATCAGGTAAACAACACTTAAACATTGTATACCTAATGAAACAAAGGTCATCAATAAATTCTTTTACCACCATTCTTGATTCTGGGGCTGTTTTTATGGCTATTTCCTTGTTAGATCCCTGCTTTTTCAGCTTTACCTCAGAATACCTCCTATTTTACTGTACTGCATTATATGTTTCCCTAAGAGAAGGCCTTTCTCTTCCAGGTCTTGTTTTTGAATCAGTGCAGTAGGCAGTGTGTCAGTCTCATAATCAAGCATGAAATCATAGGAATCTGAAGGTTGTGAGTTCGATCCACACCTGGGACACATTTATTTTATAGGCACAGGCATGGCTGTGTGATAAGAAGCTTGCTTCCCAACGACATGGTTCAGGGTTCAGTCCCACTGAGTGGCACCTTAGGCAAATATCTTCTGCTATAACCTTGGGCCAACCAAAGCCTTATGAGTAGGTGGTTTGGCAGACGGAAACTGAAAGAAACCCATCATTTGTTAGATAACAGAGTTGGCCCTGCACAAACCCATTTTTACCTCTGGGAAGAAATGGTCCATGTTGATCTGGTCTCTTTCCTTTGATCTGTCGAGCATTTGCTGGTATGACTCTCAGGGTCATTAAGGCATGCAAGCCACCACACTACAACCAGTGTGGGACCTTATGGTGAAGTATAATGCTTAGTGTACACTGGTACACTAGTGTACCAGTGTACACTAAGCATTAGTGAAGGCACGTGGCTCAGTTGTTAGAGCATTAGACTCACAATCATGAGGTAGTGAGTTCGATTCCCAGACTGGACTGTGTGTTATGTTCTTGAGCAAGACACTTTATTTCACGTTGCTCCAGTTCACTCAGCTGTAGAAATGAGTTGTGATGTCACTGCTGCTAAACTGTATCAGCCTTTGCCTTTCCCTTGGATAACATTGGTGGCATGGAGAGGAGAGGCTGATGTGCATGGGTGACTGCTGGTCTTCTATAAACAACCTTGCCCAGACTTGTGCCCTGGAGGCTAACTTTCTCAGTGCAATCCTACAGTCATTCATGACCAAATGGGGTCTTTACCAGTGTATCAGTATAATCAACACTTAGACTTACTATGTCAATGCCCTATAAAACAATCAGGGTGAAAATTAGAAGTTTTAATCAATTTTTTTATAACATTAGGCTTAATTTTCTTTTCTTAATTAAAAGCTTTCATATGTTGTTTGTCTTTATGGTAGACCAACCGAGGAAGTTACCAAAGCCTGGTATATGGGTTTATTCTTTCAGTTCCAGTGCTGCTTTCTATCTATTATCTTGACTTTGCTTCACAAGAGCTAGTAGTTATCCACTTCCCTTTCCCTTCCATAAATTATCAGTCATGCCTCATTTTTCTGTCTCCTCATTGATTGTAGTTTTATCATATTCCTCTATCCTATTTTTTGAGAGAAGCTGATCTTATCTTTAGATTCCTTGTCACAACTTTTCAAAAGAAAGGTGAGTGAGCAAGGGACAATATCATGAGGTTAGATGAGATAAAGATCAGATATATCTAGCCAGAAGATGAGAATGTTTTGTGTCATGCAAGACAGTATGTCGTTATGGATGAGAATATAGTTTAGGAGAAGTGCTTCTGAAACAATATTGATGTACTTATGCTCAGCAGTAGTGAACGGAAACACACATGGAAGTGTTATTGTTTTGGAATAAAGAGTATGAATTAAGAAGAAACTACTACAATTGGAATTGACCGATGAGTTATCTGCCAAGATTGCAGTTGAGCCAGTAATGTTATTAAGTAAATGATGGCAAGTAAACAGCAAGACAATCAAAGATAGTAACTGAATGCATTAGGTTGTCATATGCTGTCTGGCACTCCGCCAGTTATGATGACAAAGGTTCCAGAAGATCCAATCAACGGAGTAGCTTGTTCATGAAATTAACAGTTGCTGAGAACTCCACAGACATGCGTACCTTTAACATAGTTCCCAGAGAGATTCAGCATGACACAGAATGTGACAAGGTTGGCCCTTTGAATTACAGACGCAGCTTAATTTTGCCAGTTTAGTGAACTGGAGCAGTGTGAAATAAAGTGTCTTGCTCAAGGGCGCAGTACGCCACCAGAGTCGAGCTCACAACCTTACAATCGTCAAATACCCTAACCACTAAGCCATGACTCATATAGCAATATCATCTACTGATACTAAAGCAAAAGAAATGCACTGAGGAAGATCATCACACACATGCAATTTGTCAATGTAATATATGCCAAGTTGCCATGAAATATCAGAGATTATGACACATAACACACTACTGTAGCTAGAGTATGTGCCACCTGGGCAGCCCTTCAGTTTGATGCCCCCAGGCACCCACAAAAAATACATATTTATTTCTTTATTGCCCAAAGGGGGCTGAACATAGAGGAGACAAAGGGATTAAGTCAATTACATCGACATCAGTGCATAACTGGTACTTATTTAATCAACCCCAAAATGGTGAAAGGCAAAGTCGACCTCAGAGGAATTTGAATTCAGAGCATAACGGCAGATGAAATACCGCTAAGCATTTTACCTGGCGTGCTTGCCAGCTTGCCACCTTTGAAATAATACAAAAATTACATATTGCCTACAGCAGACACAAAAATGGTGCTGCCCCGATAGAAGTTCCACCTGAGGCAAATTTTCCCCTCTGCCCCACCCCTCTAGCTACACTAGTAACATAACATCTGTAGCAACTTTGGAGTCTTTGATTACATGCCAATCATATGCAGGGAGGATATAATGTACCTCTTGATATGTATGCTGATTGAGTCTTTGTGCACCTGTCCTGCACTCACTTTCTCGATGTCTCTTTGTGGAAGCAGTGCATGCCTTGCATGAGGTGTATAGGGTCAAGGTGGGATGAAGTTTGATATCATCTATGCATCAGTATGTTTTATTAGTTACAAACTGTTTAAATCTAAGATCAAACCTTTGCTCAAGACATTTCATCTGTGATCATTTCAACTTTTAAGAACTACATTGTCCACTGTGTCCTTTTTCAAGGAGTATGTTATCTAATATGTTCAGTCCTTATATAAGGTAGTAAGTAGTGTATGATTTGAAGGAGATTTGGCTGCTATTTCTAACAGATCAAAGGACTACATTGGCCACTTGTTGGCTCATGAAAGAGTAAATAGTTCATTAATGTATAGGTTGTAAGTAACGGAAATAAGAATGCTTGCTCACACATTTGGGATGGTGCAGCTTCTACAACACATATGCATTCTTTACAACTTTTAATACTACTTTATTTTATTGATTTTGAAAGAATGAAAGGAATTGTTGATACTTGTGTGATGTGAACTGATAGGCGTGAAGTATTGAACTAGATACTACTGTAAAATCAGCTGAACTTGAGTCTTTACAAAACTTCAATTAGAAATAGGTGATTAGTTCATCATTTCAAAATATTTAATAATGTCAGAAAAGTATCTAATGAGTAAAAAAAAAGTGTATCTAATGAGTAAATTACTGTTGAGTTTCTCTCTCTCTCTCTCTTTATCTATCTATCTATCTATCTCTCATACACACACACACAGATCAAAAGAGTGTATGTGTTATATGTTGAATTATGTTACAGAGAGATTGCAACAGCTACAGAAAAACAGTAGGTTTGATATACATCATCCTCATCCTCCTCCTCATCATCATCATCCTCATCATCATCCGCATCATCATCATCATCATCATCATCACCATCCTCATCATCATCATACTTTTATTTGCTATGCAATTTTGCAGAACGTTTAACCTTAATTAAAAAAAAAAAAAACAGGTGCTATTACAAAAAGGAAAATAATGATTCAGATTAAAATAGTCATAATGATTTTCTGTTCTTTTCACATATTTTTTTTTTTCTCTCACCAGAGGATTACCGCAAAGCTTATGATGCTCGCCTGTGGCTTGCCAATTATTTCACGTGTAAAGATGACAAGTGGCTCTCAGACCATTTCCACCAAACTTGTCTGGAAGTCAGTCGACTCGTACGAACAGATGGAGGCAAAACATATGCTGAAGGATTTTGTAATATTGCACTTTCTTTGAAAGATAGTGGTATGTACTGATAGATTGTTTTCATCATCATCATCATTTAACGGTTGTTTTCCATACTGTCATGGGTTGGATGGTTTGACAAGAACTGGCCAGCTGAAAAGCTGCATGGGCTCCATGTCTGTTTTGGCATATCTGGTACTTATTCTTTTGGTCTCTTTTTTCAAAACCATTAAGTTATGGGGATGTAAACAAACCAACAATTGTCAAGCAGTGGCAGTGGAGACATACAGAAACACAAAGACCTGCACACAAACACACACACACACACACACACACACACACAGATATATACAGATGTGTGTGTGTGTGTGTGTGTGTGTGTAGTGGACTTCAATACAGTTTCCATCTATGAAATTTTCTCACAAGGTATTGGTTGACCCTGGGCTATAGCATAAGTCACTTGTCCATGGTACCATGCTGTGGGACTTAACCCAAAACCATGTGGTTGGCCTAGACTTAATACAAACATTTTGTTGTTTATTTGGAGAGGACACTTAATACCAACCTTATTTTGATATGCTTCAACTCTCCAAACCATCAAGATTAAGTGTCAGAACTCATAAGAATGTTTAACTGTGGTTATCCTGGCATACTATATTGGGGAAAATTTATCTTTCATCCAGTGCTGGTTATTATGAACTCCATAGTGTTACTGGAATTTTTTAATGTCTTTACTTCAAATTTGATATATTTGGAACAGTCAGATATGAAATTTCTGCTCTGGCAACTGATGTGTTGTTTGAATCTTAAATATTATCATCTAATAGAGTGGAAATGTAGGCAGGATGGGAAATTTTGGAAAGATATAGTCCTATAGAACTGGACAAAGTGCTCAGAATAAGATATAAGCTATAAAATATGAGGGAGCCATGGGTGAACTTAGAAGCAGTTAGTCAGGTACAGTGTTGATTTTGTTCTAATATTGGTTTCAAATGTTGGCACAAGGCCAGCAATTTCAGGGGAAGGGTAAGTTGATTACATCAACCCCAGTACTCAACTGGCACTTATTTTATTGACCCCAAAAGAATGAAAGGCAAAGTTGACTTCAACAAATTTGAATTCGGTACATAAAGACAGACAATATGCCACTAAGCATTTTGCCCAGCCTGCTTATGATTCTGCCAGTTTACCACCCTATTCTGTTGTTCTTATATTCTTATATCATCATGCGACGTATAAATATCTTATAAAATTTACTGCATTTGATAACACATAAGATACACTTATATGCCATCTTAATGTCTCAAAAAAATCACCCCAGGTCTTATATGTGAAGTTGCTTTAAATATTACATGCTTTAATGCACTAAAAACTATTTTCCCTGAATATACACTGCTGAAATTGGAGTGCATAATCTAATATACCCATGTGTCTTCTATGCCACTAAATACAGTAGCTTCATCCTTCTACATTTCAAAATCAAATCTGTAATCAAAGGTCAACTTTGCTTTTCACCTTTCTAGTAAATTAAGTTCCAATGAAATACTAGAGAGAAAGGAGCATCTAAATCAACTACCTTCTTTCAATCTGTAGCTTTGTGCCAATGTTAGAAGTCTTCAACATATGAGAAATTAGAATATTCTGTTGCTGTAAGAAATCTTTTGGAAGTGACATTTTATTTTTCATTACAGGTGAATATTTCAAAGCTATGGAAAATATGGAGAAGTACTATCATTTAACCACTGATAAAGACTGGGTATCTAACAATAATGTTAATTTGAATACCCAAGCAACTCTTCATTTGTGTGACATTTATACCATTATTGCAAATAGCATGGAAAAGATTCAACGCTTTGACAGTTCTTTACAATATTTACTGAAGGCTCATGAAAAAGCAGTAGAAAGTAAATATTATTATTTTTTTTCTTTCCTTTACATGTTTTTCTGTGTGTCATAACTAACTGAATAAAAAACAACCCATCAAAGAGAGTCACTAACACAACATTATGTCCATAGCTGGGACACTTAATACTTTCTGGCTCTGTTTACCTATGTGTGTGTATGGATATATATGATATATATATTAAAAAAATGTATATTTAAAGAGACATAATGATGATGATGGTATGTATGTAAGATATACATATATGTCATCATCATATTATTGTTTAACATCTGTCTTCCATGTAGGCATGGGTTGGACGGTTTGACAGGAGTCAACCAGGTAGAAGACTACACCAGGCTACTGTGTCTGTTTTGGCAGGGTTTTTGCAGCTGGATGCCCTTCCTAACACCAACCATTCCACAGAATTGACTGAGTGCTTTCTATGTGGCACCAGCACAGGTGAGGTCAATTTTGGCATGGTTTTTACTGCTGGATGCCCTTCCAAAAGACAACCACTTTACAGTGTAGACTGGATGCTTTTTCTGTGGCACCAGCACTGGCAGGATCACCAAGTAACTTGAAAGACAAGGAGTATAGCTTGGTAACATGTACCATGCTTTCACTAATTGTTTTAGGTGTCTGTGTAGCTGAGAGCAGACATAAACAACCTCTTGGTCATCACATTCTTGATCTAGCACATTGAGGATATGATAGCTGGAGGAAGTGAAGGCTGCAAGACCTTGGTTAGTACTCATTTACAGCTGAGTAAACTGGAGCAATGTGAAAGAAGTACGTTCCTCAATGACAAATACGCTACTTAGTCCAGGAATCAAACCCACAATCTTACAATCATGAGTCGAATACCCCAACCACTAGGCCAGATTCCTTCACAATATGTGTGTGTATGTATGTGTGCATGTATATTATTGTAGTGGATCATGCAGGCATGGCATGGATTCGATCCTCAATTGCTAAATTTCACTTAACAGTACAATGGACTTTTTCCATGGAGAAACATTATGACAAGAGTGACATTCAGCAGATGGCTTCCCTAAGCCGATTTATGTCTTTGCCACTTGACCCCTGCTAACCTTTTGTATGCCGGGGGGGGGGGGGGTGTTTAAATTGACAGAACAATAGACCTCCCAAAATACCCATTGTTTGGATAATGGTATGTCACTCTTTCTTGCAATCTTATATATACAGAAGATTGCCAAGCAAAATTTAGTTGGCAAAAAGGAGATGACAGAGGGGTGGCCAGGGCAAAATCCAGTTAGTGAGATAATTCAACTGAGAGAAGGTTTACCTGTGAGAATGTCAACTATGATACAGTGTCTTATCACAACACTACTGCTGTTTAAGTGTCAGGCACCATGAAGGTATCATTTTATTGACTCCCTACATTTAACATTCACTCTATCTTCCTCTAATTCCTAGTTGGGCAGCTAGCAGTTGACCAAACATAACCAGCAACAACATACAAGAAAAGATAACTCTATTGTTTTTATATGATACACACTCTTGTCCATCGAGGTAAGACATTATACAAAGTAACGGAAAATAAATATTTGCTTAAAACTTCGATCACTGTTCTTCTTCCATCCTGCATACTGGCAACCAGCACCTTAACAACCACCATTACATTATGTACATATATATATATATATATATATATATATATATACATATATATATATAAGAGTAAAGACCCCCACTCCGGTCATGAATGACCATGGAATATATATATATATATATATATATATATATAATATATATATATATATATATATATATACATATATATATATATATATATATAAGAGTAAAGACCCCCACTCCGGTCATGAATGACCATGGAATTGCACCTAGAAAGTTAACATCCAAGGCACAAGTCCAGGCAAGGTTGTTTATGGAAGGCTAACAGCTGCCCATGCATACCAGCCTCTCCTCTCCACACCACTGATGTTATCCAAGGGAAAGGCAAAGGCCAGTACAGCTCGCCAGCAGTGACATTGCAACTCATTTCTACAGCTGAATGAACTGGAACATGAAATAAAGTGTCTTGCTCAAGAACATAACACAATCCTAGTTCAGGTATTGAGCTCACTACCTCATTATTGTGAGCTCAATGCTCTAACCACTGAGCCATGCTTCATGTGTGTGTGTCTGATTATTTAACATCTATATTTCATGCTGGGATGGGTCAGCTGGTTTGACAGGATCTGTCATGTCTGAGGGCCACATCTTACACTAATATCTGCTTTGAGATGGCTTCTATGGCTGGTTACTATTCCTAATGCCAACCATTTCACAGTATGTCCTGAGTGCTTCTTTTCATGATACCAGCAGTTTTGAGATTGCCATGCAACTTACAAGACTAGGAACCTCTTTCACTGAGTGGGGCTACAGTAGAGAGGGAGATGGTGTTGGTGTAACACTAGGTGAGGAGGGGCTAAAGTGTTGGGGAAGGAACTTGAACGGAATAGGTCTGTTGCTGTGGAGGTGCTACTTAGCTACTCACATTGTAGAGAAGAGGGTGATAATGATCATAGTGGGCTAGAAAGAGGTGAAAACAGTGGTGATAAAGTGTTACAGTGGACCCTCGTGGTACAAAGTGAGTAGAGGTGAATGAGAACAGGAGAACTGGGAATGTTGGGGTAGATAGAAGTTGCATGAATGTGTGGGAGAGTTACTTGGTGATCCTGCCAGTGCTGGTGCCACAGAAAAAGCATCCAGTCTACACTGTAAAGTGGTTAGAGATGGGAATGGGTGCTGGGATGAATATAATGAATGAAGATCAAGTGTTGATTGAGGGATGATAAGTAAGGAAGAGTAGAGCTGAGGGGTGGGTGTGGTAACTGGTGTACAAGGAATGGAGGGCAACCCATGATATATGAGGGACAGGGAAAATTAGATGACCAACAATGCAGAAAAAGAGCAAAATAACAACAGAATTATTCAGCAGGCGGGAAATATGAGAGATGATAAGAGAAACTGTGAGAGAGGTGGGGGGGTTAGCTTCCATGCCTGCAATTCCCTCTCTGATTCCACTATAGATTTAGTGATGAGAACTAGATCATCATCATCAACATTATCATCATTTCATGTACATGTATGTATGTGTACCATGTATCATAACAGAAAGGAAACAGTATAGTTGTAGTTTAACCCCAATTCAATGTGATGGAGTAAATCTATAAAAAAGAGTTTTCCAGCTGTGGCCATCCTGTCTTTTAAAATATATTGAAATTTATGTTATATAACTTGTTTCTTTTTTAAAAGGGGGAAGCTGTGATTTTAGGAGAATTTGGTTGCTATTTCTAACAGATTGAATAACCATGTAAATGCTGTATTATTTTTCAACAGTTTGTGCTGCTGATTTCAAGTACTCTAATGGGGAAAAAACAATGAATCCATTATACTGACTTCAAAAGATACTGAAACTAGAAGGATAACCCAGAGTTTAATCTCTCTGTGGTTGATAGGTATCTGGATATTGTTTAGGCTGCATGTTGTTCCAATATAAAACCAAGTTTACAGAAAATATCTTGTAATAATTTCACAACACAGCACAAGCATTTGAACATAATTTATTGTGTTGCATTAGTATGAAAGGATATTCATGCATTACAATTAATAGTAACAGTAAAGTGGAAATAGCATAATATGATATGCAAGAAAAATGTTTGTTCAAAGTTTAACACATGGGCTGGTTTTTACATACTAAGCAAATATACAGGTGCTATGTCATGTCTTCTTTGAAATCCTCAATTGAATGTGCAGCTGTTAGAATAGCTATATAAAGAGTGTGTAATCCAAAGCTCAAGCCAAGACACTCTAAAACTGGTGAGAGTGGAGAACATCATAGCAGCTCTGATGTCTGTGGAATTCTGTGATATTGGCACTTAAATTGATTGTACTTATAGGCTTTGTCCATGAAAGTTCCAGACAGGCTAAAAAAACGATCCCATAAACAACAACCATTGATTGGATAAAATCTTGGTTGTTCACATGATAAAACTATGATTGAATTTTGATTTGAAATTCGTGTGTAACAAAATGCAGCTTCAAATCAAATGTTATACTCTCAACAGTGTATAGGTTTAGGCAGCAATCTTATATTTCCTATTTGCTGTTTGGCAAAAATGGTTGAAAATTTGAATATATTATTTCATTTGTTTATAATTTACATCCATATCCTCACTAGCATAAAATAATTTCTGGTGGAACATTTGGTTTTACAGTTGGCCATCTGCTAATGCCTCAACTATGAAATGGAAATATAATTAGTTTGTCACTCAGACAAACTAAGATGAATTTTCTAAAGAGAGCAAATGAGAAACAAATGTTTAGAAAATTAATGTTTGACTGGGACGAATAGATCATCATTCCATCTTGTAATGATGTATCTATCTTGCTAATGTATCTATCTTGCTCCTCAGTAACATTCAGAAAATTTGTTCTAAGTAATTTCTTTCAGCTTCAGTATGTGTATGAACAATTTCAGTGCGGTCCTTCATAATGACTGATGTTGAAGAAGTGATTATAATTTTATCATCAGATCTGAAATTAATCATTACTAATTTTAAATAATTTTCTTTCAAAATGTTGATCATTAAGTTCTCGCGATAGCTCAGTTGGTAGAGCGGAGGACTGTAGATTGTCAATATCATAAACTGTAATCCTTAGGTCGGTGGTTCGAATCCGTCTCGCGAGATCCGTTTTTTTTTAACGGCGGTGCATCAGCCTGGCCGCAGCTCTGAGCTGAAACAAGAAAAAAGAAAAATATTAACCCTTTAGTATTTAAACCAGCCATATCCAGCCCAAAAGGTTCTACTTGATTTATGTTCAAAATGGTCAGATGTGGTCCCTCACACCTACCCTACAATATCATTCTAAAAATGAACATCATCAAAATCTTGAAGCTATGAGAGAATGCAAAATTAAATCAAAACAATATGAATGAGTAAGTATTGCATTTGACAAAGTAATTTGAATGTCAAAGGGTTTATAGAGAGAATGTTAGTAAAGGGTCACCACCTCAGTGAAAGTTACTGTGCAGTTGTCTTTTTGCTAACTGGCTGAAACGTCTGCTTAACTCTTCTTGAGTAGAGAACTGCTTTTGGTATTAATACATGCCCAGCCCTGATTGGCTGGAGTTGCCATAGCTCAACTGTGCTACAATCTGATAGCAAAATAGCATTTCTTACTCATTAAAGGTTAATTGAATTTCGTTGTCAAATTGTTTATAATTTATTTGAAAGTAGCTCAGTGAAAAATTTGGAAGTTCATATCACCAGTACCAACTCAGAGTACAGCAGTACCACTACTATTTTTTGCTTATAACAATATTCTGCTATCATACAGCTATCCACTACCATCAAAGAACAGACTATCATTTCCATAGAACACACTATCACCACTATACAACATGAACACTGTAATATATCACAGCAACATAACATCATATTAAATAGATTATCCTCTGTTTTTCAGGTAAAGATAATAAAATTATTGGTGAAGCTGTATATAAATTGGGTTTGGCTTATTTAAAAGCAGAAGAACCAGATATAGCTCTTCCTGTAAGTAATCCATATAATTTTTTTCCATCAATCATATATATCATACTTTTTTATTAACAGTTATATTTACATTAAGAGCAATTTTAATAAAGGTTTTTGGATGGATTTTATTTTAGCCCAGGGCCTTTATACTTTCCTTAGCTGCTTGAAAAGCAGGTGGATGCAAATAGAGACATTTATTTTCTAAAACTATTTATTATAGAGAAGTTTCAAGTGGTTGCCCTAATACTGGATTCTTTATGGTATACATGGCTTCAGACTTGACAATTCTGAATCCTAATAACACCTCACTTGATTTATGTTTCCAATCCTCTGAACTCGTTAAAACAAGTACTTTAGTGAAGAGCAAAATAGGAAGCAAAACGTTAATTGGTATGAGTGTATCAAAGGGTTTTAGGTGGAAACAGTTCAAAGTAAGCTTAATACTACCAATTTTGTTTCGAAGCTTTGAATGAATATTTTATATCTCTTCTTATACATTAACCTTGAACATACTGAAAGGTATCACTGTGTGCTGGAATTTATCCCAAGGTAGTCAGTGGATGAATGACACTCCTGAATGACAAACAGGACCCAAGTTTGCAGCAGATTTATTGAAACATTTCAGTGTAGAGTGGCTGTGTGGTAAGTAGCTTGCTTACCAACCACATGGTTCCAGGTTCATTCCCACTGCGTGGCACCTTGGGCAAGTGTCTTCTACTATAGCCTCAGGCTGCACAAAGCCTTGTGAGTGGATTTGGTAGACGGAAACTGAAAGAAGCCCGTTGTATATATGTATATATATGTATGTGTGTGTATATGTTTGTGTGTCTGTGTTTGTCCCCCCCCCCCAATATCGTTTGACAACCGATGGTGGTGTGTTTATGTCCCTGTAACTTAGCAGTTCAGCAAAAGAGACCGATAGAATAAGTACTAGGCTTACAAAGAATAAGGCCTGAGTCGATTTGCTCAACTAAAGGCGGTGCTCCAGCATGGCTGCAGTTAAACAACCGAAACAAGTAAAAGAGAAAAGAGAGAAGCTAACAAACTTGTCAGTTTTACAGTGTCTTTGTTACTTATAGTAGTAAATTTAACTTCATTTTACTTCTTTAGGTTCCATTAAACACTGTTTGACAAAGACATAGTATAATAACTGAATATAAACTGTTGATTCCTTGGCATTCTAACAATCCATCCCTCTGGAGTACAATTGACTCATTATTTTAAGAACTTCTAGTGTTTCTTTTATCAGTCCTGAAAAGAGTGATAAAAACAACTACTAGGCACATACTAGGATCCACTTAATTTATGTTAATGTGAGAAATCATTATTACAGAGAGAAAAAAATCAAATTTAGTTAAAACAAAACTTGGTAAATATAATTCCACTGATAAAATAACTTTTGGTGGCTGACGTCTGGGTTAGGTCACCCACATAAATTGGAATTTCTCTGTTTTGACAGGAACTTTTCACAGTGTTCTTGGAAATGATCTGAAGCATCTTTTTAACAAAAAAGATTTTTTCAAGAAATGGTTTCTTTTAAACTCCACCCCTCTCCAGAAAAAACCCTGTCAAAACAAAGAAATTTTAATTTATGTGGGCAGCCTATCCTGGACGTCTGCCCTTTTGGTTTATTAATCCATCAGGAATAAAATTTCTTTTAAACCTATTTTTAATCATTAGTATAATTAGGTCAAATACATGTATTTATTTATTTGATAGATATCTTTTTGTTTATTTTCTTTTTTCTTCACAGCGCTTGAAAGAATTCTTAGATGTAACTGAGCGTTATGAGGACATTGAAGGAATGGGACGAGCTGCAGAGGCTATCGCTCGGGCTTATCAATTGTAAGAATTCATTGCTTTATATGCTATTGATAGTGATAAATGTTTCTATAAGCAAAGGTATTCATAAAGTTAGAGTTTAGTTGTGGATTCAGTAATGTTAAGCAGGGAAAGCTGAATTGCCTCAGAATAGGACACCAGTTTATTACTGGTAACATTCTCTGGAGTTATAGTGTCAGTTAACAACAGTTAGATGAAGTTCATTAGAATAAAGCCCAGAAAAGAGCAAATAGAATAAAGAACAGAAGAAAATATGGAGGAATAAAGAATAGAATTAGGCATAAAATAATAGTACAAACACAATGAAATACAATGGAATGAAGACTAGACTAAGGAATAAATTCTTTGACATCAAGATTCATGTAGCAAGCTTGAACTAGAGATTTCTGTGTTGCTGGTTCAATATCTTATTTATTCCAATCGACCCTTGAGACTAACAAATATTTTCTTTCATTGAAATGATTGTCTTGAGTAGAACACAAATAACTAATTATTCCAGCAGCAAATTTGGGAAAACTATATTGGAGTAAACAAGTGGGAGACACATGAAGAAGCCATACAAGAAATTTATATACTTTAACATATACACATATATCATTAGATATTTAATGAAATATCTAATAAATATTGTCCAAATATCCTTGAAGCATAACTTAGGCTCTTAATTGGTTGTTATAATATTAGTTAGCTCTTTACAAAGAAATGATCATAAAAGGATTGTAACTATAAGCTGATGCTAAAGTCACATTGTAAAATACATTTTTAATTTATCAGTTTATTAATAAATATACATCATCATTATCATCATCATCATTTAATGTCCATTGTCCATACTGGCATAGGTCAGACAGTTTGACCAGGGCTGGTAAGCAGAGGGGCTGCACCAGACTCCAGTCTGATTTGGCATGGTTTCTATGGCTGGATGCCCTTCCTAATACCAACCATTCCAAGAGTGCAATGAGTGCTTTTACATGCCACCAGCACAGATGCCAGTTGCATGACACCGGTATCTGCCACAACTACAATGTTAGATATACAATAGCAATTTATATGAATGGAAAAGAAAATGCAGAGTATCAAGCTAACAGAAAAAAGAAGCAACTTTGGAGGACTATTAATGATGTCAGCTGTGTTCCCATGCAAATGGACAACACTTATTGGATGAAAAATTGATGTATGCCCATTTGGTGAGATACATGTAGCAAAGAAAAGCTAAGAAAATGTAATGAGGTGGGTAAAGTCTCGGGATATTGAGCTTCAGTGAATGACACAGGGGCAGCATTCTTTACTACCTACCATCTAATCTGTGCCAGCTGGAGAAAATGCATGTTAAACAACAGAAATGATAGTTTGTTACATCTTCATTGGTTTCTGTACAGCACTAGACATATTAGCTGTTCAATTATTGCTGTAATTTAACTCTGTTCATTGGTTCAACAAAAATCATCTAAGATTTTGATTGAAATTATTTATCATCAAATTATATTTCATTGTCTACAAACACAAAAATGTACTGAATTAAGAATATACTTCTAAATTAGCAGATTGGCATTAGCATATTTTCTTACCATATTTCCCAGTATAGAAGTCTAATTTTTTACAGCCACAAAAGTAGTTCAACTTATATACCAAGACAACTTTGGAGGACCAAAATTTCTTTGTGAAATGCAGCTAGATTTGGAAAGACAGTGTTGATGTTTGAATCCTTACACTACATTGTCATCATCATCATCATCATCATCATTGTCATCATTTAGCATCTGCTTTCTATGCTGGCATGAGTTAGACAGATTGACTGGAGCTGGAAAGCTCCACAGAGTTCCAGTATGGTTTGGCATGATTTCTATGGCTGGATGCCCTTCCTAAAGCCAACCACTCTAAGAGTGTAATGGATGCTTTTTACATTCCACCAGCACATTTACATTATATACTACATTGCTTTGTATACTTTAAAATATGGTAATTCATTTCTGATTAATGATTATCCTTAATTTATCTGAAACAAGAGTCACTCTTTTGTCATTGTCTTCATTTTGTCCAAATGTTATATTGTTTTCTTTTTTTTTGCTACTATGTTTAATTTACTTGAGTGTTTTTTTAACTGTAAATCTGATTCTAACTTTATATAAATCTTGAAGTGGTTTCAAATGCCCTTCAAAAATCACCTGATTTAAGTAACATTTGAAGTTATTTTATGAGTGTAATGTTTAAAATGATATCATGTTATTTCAGAAAAGGCAATACTGAAGCATGCATCAATTATTTAAAATTTGCTGTTGACAATGCTGAAAAAAGTGGTCAACAAAAAGCTTACAGTAATGCTTGTCATCATTTAGGTTGTATATACAACTCTTTGGTAAGCTATATTTCATTATATAATCTACTTAATGATGTTTGCATTAAGTATTTGCATGTATTTCTGATTTCTGTGTACATTTGTCTTTATGCATAAATTCTAACTGAAGATTCTCTAATAATAATAATGTACAATAACAGTGAAGGTGCATGACTCAGTGGTTAGAGCATCGGGCTCACAATCATGAGGTAGTGAGTTCGATTCCTGGACCAGGCTGTGTTGTATTCTTAAGCAAGACACTTTATTTCACAATGTTCCAGTTCACTCACCTGTAGAAATGAGTTGCAACATCATCGATGCCAAACTATATCAGCCTTTGCTTTTCCTCTGGATGACATCAGTGGTGTGGAAAGGGGAGGCTGATATGCATGAGCAACTGCTGGTCTTCCATAGACAACTTTGCCCAAACTTGTGCTTTGGAGTGGAACTTTCTTGGTGCAATTCCATGGTCATTCATGACTGAAGGGAGTCTTTACCCTTATGATAACTGACAGGTCTGTTGGTCATGTCACAAGTTATTATCTTGTTATAGCTTTGCATTGTATACTTCTTATACTAATTACCTAAGATAGATATTTTCTTTTGCCTCTCTTGTTTAACCACTTACTTCATTAGCAATAGGTATGGTATATTGTGACAACAAGTATTTATATATACCTAATGTTAGTTATTTCCAAAAAAATAATCCATCCATTCTAACATAGAAAAAAGAAATATTAAGCATTTAAATAAACTTTATTGTCTTATATCAGTTAACACTTAAATGCTATATTATCAATATTAGGTTGGGCTTTAAGACGATGAGCTGGTAGAATTGTTAGCAGGCTTAACAGCATTTTATTCATCTTTACGTTCTAAGTTCAAATGCAGTTGAGTACTGGAGTTAATGTAATCGACTTATCCTCTCTCACAAAATCACTGGCCTTATGCAATATACCATGCTAAATACATGACAGCAATATACCATGCCAAATACATGACCATGCTTTATTTCTCAATGTTTTTAGTTTCAAATCTTTCAGTGTTACATTTTTTTCTTTCATTCTTCCAAAATTGACAAAATAAATACTATGCATATATTAGACTGATTAAATAAATTCCTATAAAATAATGTTTTCTGATTTCGACACAAAGCCAGCGGTTTTATTGGGGGGGGGCGAAGGGAGAAGTCTGTACCATCAACCCCAACACTTTTTATTTTATTGACCTCAGTGGGATGAAAGGTAAAGTTGACATCAGTGGGATTTGAACTCAGAACATAAACAGTCAGAATGGTATTTTGTCTAGCACTTTAACATTTCTACCAATCCACTCCCCTAAAGTCCTGCAAAATAACGGGCACAGTTCGATCAACTACACACTTCCCCTACAAATTCATGGCTTTGTACCCATGGGAGAAATCTGTACTTAGTATTTGTAAGGGGTACGTGTCATGGCTTGATTTCCATTCTTTGCTAAAAATCTTTCATTCTACATACTTCAAAAGGATATTGTATATATGTTATATATTAGGCTTTGTTATGTTTGTGTAGAATGTAATTAATAGGTATGTGAAAAGTGTAGGTGTATTGTGGAGTTAAATTAGCTTACTTTGTTGAGCATTGAATAGTCAGTGTTCATGAATAATACTCACTACATTGCTTCTGACAAATTGTAATTTTGTTTGTTCACATACTTAGATGAGATGTGAGAAAATTTATGAGTAGTTTTCACAACAAAGCTATCTATTCACATACACAGGTAATAGACGTTGGATAATATCCATAGTCTCAGTTGATCATTCTTGGGAATCCAACCAGAAAAATCTAATGATAGTCGCTTCTAATAGGACCCTATGGAGGAGATGCCTGAGGACCTTCCCAGGAATAGTTTGGTGAAAATTGATAGAGATGGTAGATGATGAATGATTAGTATTTACTACAATTCTTTCAACAACTTCTAAGTTTTGTCCATTCTCATACATTAACTGGATAATATGATTTGATTGATTTTTTTTCCTTTTCAGTGTATGCATTCTCATGCTGTTGAGTACTTCAACAAGGCATACAACATATCTCGAGCTTTGAATGACACTTCATCCTTAAATGCTAACCGTGTGCATTTTGGTATCTCATTGGCTCATAAGATGAATGAAGCATATATATGCCACTTATATGCTCCAATATTGAAACCTGATAATTCTTTGCTCAAATGGAAATGTTTTAGAACAGAAGAGTTTGCTGTTGAAGAGTTTAGCAAAACAGCTCTATTTGGAAGTAGAAACACTGAAGAACCCAACTAAATCATCTTTATTATCAAATAATAAGGTAGTTTTATGTTTCTATTTATGCATAGATTTTCCTTGTAAGAAAATACTCTCTAATTTCTGATATATTATAAAAATGCTAATTCACTTTATGAAATTCAATGTGTATTTCAGGATATAATTAATGGTTGCACTGTTTTTTGTGCCTTAATATATATATTCATATGTGTTATATATGCAGTCACAATTGTGCTGGACTGGTCACATCATCGAAATGAAGGATGAAAGAATACCTAAAGTCCTCATGTACAGCCAGTTTGATAGTGGGTACAGGAATGTTGACTAACCATGGTTCGGATGTAAAGACAAACTGAAGAGTAACCTCTTGGCAGTCAATATAGCTCACAACACCTTTGAGCAAACAGCCTTGGAGTGAGCGAAATGGAGATCATCTTGTTTCAACCAGTATTAACAGGCTAAGGGGTGCAAGGCAAAGGAGAAAAGCAGCTGCAAATATACTGTTTGCACTGACCTGTAATCCTCATACTTGCAACATCTGCAGGTTTCTTTGCAAATCATTAGCAGGATTCAAATATCATATTCTACATAAGCATTTAACTAACAAAGAAGGTGTAGCTATTCAGAGCCTCATATGTCAAAACTAACGGGAGAGTTCATCATTGTGTGTGTGTATACACACACATATATATAGTATATACTATATCTATACACACACACACACACACACACAGACATGTAGATGCATGGCTCTGTGGTAAGAAGTTTGTTTCTCAACTCCATGGTTCTGGATTCAGTACCACTGCATGGTACCTTGGGCGAGTGTCTTCTACTATAACCTCAGGCTAACCAAGTGGATTTGGTAGTCAGAAACTGAAAGAAGCCTGTTGTATGTATGTATGTATGTATGTATGTAAGTATGTATGTATGTATGAGCATGTGTGTATATATATATATATATATATATATATAATATATATATATATATATATATATATAATATATATATATATATGTATGTATGTATGTATGTAAGTATGTATGTATGTATGAGCATGTGTGTATATATATATATATATATATATATATATATATATATTATATATATATATATATATATATATATGTATGTATGTATGTATGTATGTATGTATATATGTATATATCTATGTGTGTGTATCTTTGTGTCTGTATTTGTCCTCCACCTCTGCTTGACAACCAGTGATGGTGTGCTTACATCTCTGTAACTTAGCAGTTTGGCAAAAGAGACTGATAGAATAAGTACTAGGGTTACAAAAAATGAGGTTGATTTGTTCATTTAAGACCTTTCAAGGCAGTGCCCCAGCATGTAATCAAATGATTGAAACAAGTAAAAGATAAAAGATATTGTTTATCTGTATATGTATATATATATATATATATATATATATATATATATATATATATATAGAGAGAGAGAGAGAGAGAGAGAGAGAGAGAGAGACATACACACACACACACACACACATGTATTTAACCCTTTAGCATTCAAATCTTTCTGTCAACTGTCAAATTTAATAGCTATTCATTCATATTGTTTTAAATTAATCATACATAATCTTGTAGCTTAGAGATTTTGCTGATGTGATTGTTTATTTTTAGAATGACATAGTAGGGTAGATGTAGGAATCCAGATCTGACTGGTTTAAATGCTAAAGGATTGATGAATATATTATACAAGTTTTTAAAGCATTAAGAATATGATTTTCTCTTATAAGCTTGGTCTAGACTGTCATAATATATCATCCAATAGGTGCAGGAGTGGCTGTGTGGTAAGTATAGGTGCAGGAGTGGCTGTGGTAAGTATAGGTACAGGAGTGGCTGTGTGGTAAGTAGCTTGCTTACCAACCACATGGTTCCGGGTTCATTCCCACTGTGTGGCACCTTAGGCAAGTGTCTTCTACTGTAGCCTCAGGCCAACCAAAGCCTTGTGAGTGGATTTGGTAAGACGGAAACTGAAAGAAGCCCGTCGTATATATGTATATATATGTATGTGTGTGTATATATGTTTGTGTGTCTGTGTTTGCCCCCCCCCCAATATCGCTTGACAACCGATGGTGGTGTGTTTATGTCCCTGTACCTTAGCAGTTCGGCAAAAGAGACCGATAGAATAAGTACTAGGCTTACAAAGAATAAGTCCTGGAGTTGATTTGCTCAATTAAAGGTGGTGCTCCAGCATGGCCGCAGTCAAATGACTGAAACAAGTATAAGAGTAAAAGAGTAAAATAACAATTAACCATGCCTTTATTCCCAAATTCCTGTTATTGTATTACCAGTGTATGAATATCTTGCTAGAATCTTTCTCCTTGTTTATTGTTTACCACACCTAGATTTTCTGGAATCAAAAAGGTTCCCCACTTCTGATTATTCCTCAGAATGTTTTTATATAACCATTTAAAAACTTAGTACTATTTCTGATGTTCCTATGTTGAAATTATTGTGAGAGTCCATCTTCATTTATTTCAGGAATGTTCTTGTCAGGCAAATGATTTGATCTGTGACTGGTGAAACTAAAATAATTATAGCATGGAAGACAAATATTAGTCATAATATTACTCTTTTACTTCTTTCAATCTTTGGACTGAGGCCATGCTGGGGCACATCATTGAAGGGTTTCATTTGAACAAATCGACACTAGGACTGTTTTCTTTTTTTTTTTTTCAAGTCTACTATTTATTCTGTTGGTATCTTTTGCTGAACCACTAAATCACAACGACATAAGCAAACCAACTCTTGCTCTCAAGTGGTTGTTGGGGACAAACACACAAATACATACACAAACATACACACACACACATATATACATAGTCCATAAAAAAATTGTAAACACACTTCAGGAAAGAAAAAATCTGTATAAATATTTAACTTGTGTTAATACCTCTATGAATATAGACATCTCTTTCAATATTTTATCAAATTGCAATCACTGAATAAATTACAATAACACTGAATTAAAATATTTATACAGATTTTCCTTTCCTGAAGTGTGTATATATTTTTTTGGCAGACTCTGTATGTACAATGGGCTTCTTTCAGTTTCTATCTACCAAATACACTTACAAGGCTAGGTTCCATACAAAGGGGCTGAACTTAGAACCACGTGGTTGGGAAGTAAACTTCTTACCACACTGCCACACCTACACCCATGTATCTATGAGAAATAAAAACTTTCTTATACCTATACTTATTCACTGAATCAGCTTTATATCTTTCTCTCACCTCTAATACTTGTGCTTTCTTCATCTTATATTAAATAACTCTCTCAATCATTCTTCTGTATATTTCTCTTACACACAAAATATGAATACTCTTCATCTAACAATTTATTTGTGAAAATTTAAGCTAAACATTATCCATTCTAACCTCACCAAGTTATCCTTATAAAACCTCTAAAGAAGCCTACACAGAATAATAGCTATTAGACTTTTTCCCCTCTGTAGGTGAAAATGAGAAACTAATCACTCTCACTCCAGATATCTTAAACATTTGTCTTATACTTCTTACAATATTTTACTTCTTCACAGATTCTGGAGCAAGGTATCCTAAGTTGAACATAGAGAAATTATTATCAAACAGGGAAACTTCTTGGGAAAAAAAATGTTTGCAAAGTCAATGTGTTCATGTTAAATACTTCAATAATAAAGCTATTAACATATTTTAATATATTTGCTATTTTATTTTGTTTTTATTACTTTTGTGCTTTATTTTTCATTTACTTCCAAAATGTCTCTCTTTTTACAAATTGTCTCTCTTTTACAATTACCTTATGTTTTACAGTTGCTACAAAAAATATCATATTGGATAGTATATTACATGTTATTGTTGTCAACTCATCATTATAACCAACAACAACCACCATTATCATTTTTCAT
Source organism: Octopus sinensis (assembly GCF_006345805.1). Classification (NCBI taxonomy): domain Eukaryota; kingdom Metazoa; phylum Mollusca; class Cephalopoda; order Octopoda; family Octopodidae; genus Octopus; species Octopus sinensis. Next base: position 87,372,557 of record NC_042997.1, on the reverse strand, counting down.
CATCATCATCAGCATCATCAACGCCGTCATTATCGTCATCATCATTGTCATCGTCATCATCACCACCACCACCACCCTCATCATCACTAACATTAGCTACCACCATCATCCTCATCAGCTTCATAATCGCAAGCCAACAAAAGAGCCTCTACACAGTAGCTCAGCTCATTAAAAATAGTAGCCAAGTCTTCCTTACTATCACACTCAACTGTCATAGATAAAGAAGACTATATTAACCCTTTCGTTACCAACCCAGCTGAAACCGGCTCTGGCTCTGAGTACAAATGTTTTGTTTTCATAAGTTTTGAATCAAAATCTTCCACCAAACCTTAGTCACAATTTATGTACCTAAAACTAGCTGAATGATAACTAAGTTATTTTACTAAATTCTTTGTTATATTTAAAATTATTTTAAAGAAATCCAGAGCATCTCAAAATAAATACAGTAACGAAAGGGTTAAACAATGGTGCTGGTGGTACATAAAAAGTACTGGTGATGGTACCACATAAAAAGCACTGATGACAGTGTCACATAAAATGCACTGGTGCTGGTGCCACATAAAAAGTACAGGTGACGGTGTCACATAAAAAGCACCTAGTACACTCTGTAAAGTGGCTGGCATTTGGAAGGGCATCCAGCTGTAGACACCAGGCCAAAACAGACTGGAACCTGCTGCAACTATGATTACTTGACTAGCTAAGGATAGCAACCAAGTTCCAGCAAATCGTGCCTAACCATCTTAAAAAAAAAAAAAGAAAGGTCACATTAGATAATGTAGTCCAAAATACACTACATTTGAGAAAAAGACGGAATGATCATGGTTGGAACATCAAAGATGTTTCATAACCAAGTAGTTTTGGGTAGTTTTTAGATCTGGCTGAGCCCATCCCTCTCCGGGTCTGATGACAGCTAAATTCTTCCAGAAAGAGAAGAATCAACTTCAGTGCAAGACTGGTATTTCATTTATTGATTTTAGCAGTAAATGAATTCAGGGAAGGCACGTGGCTTAGTGGTTAGGGGTGTTCTGCTCACGACCATATGGTCATGAGTTCAAAAGCCAACAGCACATTGTATTCCAAAGCTTTATTTCACACTGCTCCAGTTCACTCAGCTGGTAAAAATGAGTAGTACCTGTAATTCAAAGGGCCAGCTTTGTCACATTTTGTGTCATGCTGAATCTCCCTGAGAACTACATTAAGGGTACACATGTCTGTGGAATGCTCAGCTACCTGCATGTTAATTTCATGAGCAGGCTGTTCCATTGATCGGATCAACTGGAAGCTCAAAGTAACCTATCCAACACTCTTACAACTCTATCAGTTCCCCACCTTGTTTGTGTGTGTGTGTGCAAGCATATGTGTGTGTGTGTGTGCATGGTTATATACATCATGAGGTAAACTGAAACACCAATGCTTTTGAATAAAAATACACTGTGAGGTATTTGCTTTAAGTTGCGTCAACACTTCCTTGTCAGTCTTACTGTCAGAAATGTGGACAAATAATTGATCATTAGAAACCTATAACCAATAACACTATTGTATTCTAAATGTAACATAAGCTAAATAAGCAAATATGTTTGAACTATAAACAATATGAAGTTAATAAATATTGAGAATTTGTGCAGATTTTGAGAAATTAAGAATAGTGAAGTACAACTGTAATAATTAAAAAAAAAAAAGAAGAGAATAACAGTGTTGGAATATGTCAACAAGAAAGAATGAAATAATTTTTAAAATGATGGGATAAAAACACCCTTTAAAGATTCTTCTCGGTTGTGACATCACATTTACCACCTTCTGGAATTCCCATATGCTTTCTATTTTTACCTTTATATATTCAGTTACGAAGGCTGAAACAATGCAAAATGTATTGTGACCAGCAATGTGTAACAACATCTGATAATCTAGTTGATCATGTGATATTAACTTACAGAAATTAAAACTAGATATCACTTTCATTGATGTGCCATATAGGAAGGGCTACAAAAACTATGATCACAGATGTTTCTCTTTTAATTTATAAAACAAAACTTATTTTACCAGCACAAAAGCTGCATATTCTAGAGAATAAGAAATAAGTAGTGACATGGCATTGCTTAAACCAGTGGTTCTCAACCATTTTTTTTTATCTATGGACCCCTTTGATGACTATTTTACTCTGGTGAACCTCCATAGCCTCTCAATGTTTAAAAACTAGTTTCAAAATTTTGTAGATTGAACTATGTAAAATATTTGAGAAAGAAACCTAGCTGTTTTTCCCAATAAACACATCTAAATCGAAAATTGTAATATACTACTGTGTGTATCCAGCTTATTGTTTTGCTTGCAAGGACCCCCAAAAATCCAATATATGGACCCTGGTTGAGGACCACTGGCTAATGAAAGGAAATTATTTCAGATGAAGATTAACAAGTGGTGATTGAAAATATACTAGGAATGGTATAACTTGTTTTATGGCACTTAATACAAAAATCTTGAGGCTGAGGTATCAGAAATAAGGATGGTATCTTTTAGTAAAAGACATACTCCAATAGTTAGTGTAATACACTGAAAAAATCTCCAACTTTAAAAAAAAAATTTTTCTTGATGCCGAGGACTTATAAGGCTCGTTACTCAGTTTCCTTCGTGTATATGTGACTGATATTACAACATTCCCTTGAATGGGATGCTCATCTGTTACAGAGTTCAAGCTAACAATTTTTGAGGGGAAGGGCAAGTAGCTTACATGAACTCCAGTACTTGACTGGTACTTTATTTATCGACAGTGAAAACATGAATGGTAAAGTTGACTTTGGTTGGATTTGAAATTAGAACACAAAGAACTGGAAGAAATGTCACAAAGTATTTTGTCTTATGTGTTACTGATTCTGCCAGCTTACTGCCTTTTCTCTAACCTATAAATAACATTAAAATATAAGTAAACTGTGACATGTTCAAACATTGTTACAGTTATTGTTGCAGTTTTCAACTAGAATCATTAGGAGTATCATTTGCTTTGGCTTAATAGATATATTTCTTACTCTTCCTATAGAGAATTTATTATCTTAACTCCATATAAAATCTTTCCACTCTTTTATGTAGTTTTGTGCATGTTTTTTGTGTTATTTCTCAAACCATCTCATCGTAAAGGGGAACTTAATGATGGATGAAACAGCGGGTGACTCATTGATAAGGTTAATCCACAGTCACAGAAAAGGGATTCAACATTATTTTACCATTTCACTTTGGTGTCTCTTGTAAGGCCAAATCCAGCATGCAGACGATTAAGACATTTTGACTCACTCCTGATGAAGACTGAGCTAATAGAGATAAAAAGGACACAACAATTCAAATTTACAAATGGATGTCACTTCTACACCACCAGCATGGAAAAATTATATAAAACATAGCAAAAAAAATGTCTACATTCCAACAAATCTGTCATGGATCTACAGAATGTTTTTTCCATTTTATTCCAGAAAGAATCTGTTTCTAATCAGAATGTTTTTAAAAAATAAATAAATGTATCAAGCAAATAAATTACTCTTGTTTAATGTTGGTATAGCTCTTAGAAAATATCTTGCTTCAATTTTCTTCATTACAGTTAATGGCAAGCTGCCACTGCTAATTACATCAAAGCAGGGTTGAATGGTTGAAAGTCTAAGTTAGTCTTTAATGCTTCATTTCCCAAGTTATTGTCACCAATTTTCTTGGTAGTTTTATGTTCCTTTGTCAAATAAAGAAACTAAATAATGTCTATTGGTAGACATGGTTTTTTGTCACTAAATGTCACAAATAGCAAATTCAAGTAATTTTCTTTGGAATTGAATGAGTATATTAGGCTTTCTTTTATTTTTACAAGTCTAACAAAATAGGATTCCAGTTGTTATTTCAGCTTGTTTTTTTTTTCAGCCTTTCTCAGAAATATTATGTACCAATATTTAGCTTTCAGACATGTTCATTTTTGTAAACTAATTGCAAAATATTTATCAGCATTGAACATTCTTTCATTCATGTATGCCATCTTAAACAAATGTCTTTTACCATAGCCTCAAATCAGCCCCGTCATCCTGTCAGTGAAATCAGGCAGATGTAAACTATCTGGAAACCTGTCAGTAGGATTGTGTCTCTAATTCAAAAGTTCAACCATGTTACATTGTGTCATGTTGATTTAGTCTGAGTGTTATGTGAAGAGCAAACATCTGTGGGAAACTCAGCCAATTACTCATTAATTTAACAAGTCAGATGAGCATTCAGATCTGAACTACTGAATGCTCATCATGGAAACTGATGGAACAGCCATATCAACAGAATTAAATTTGATTAACATTTAATCTATAGTTTATCAATTTAGTTAAATGTCATTAAATCACTTAAGAATAGATTTCATGTTAGAACACTCTTAAAGGAAAAAAAAAGACTTTTATAGTGAGCTGCAGTGGTTCAGTGGGTTACAGTTCAACTACTTGACTAACAAATCACAATTTTGAATCTGCTGAGAAAAGTACTGAACATCTTGCTTGTTTGCCTAAGAGATAAAAGCAAGAGATTGAAAAAAAAAAGAATATCTAATTGAACTTTGACATGCAGTGCTTTATCTATCTTTGTTCACCACTCACTACATTCACCCCTACCACCATCTCTAACTATCTGTTATTCTCCTCACACTCATATGAAACTATTCCCTTCCCCCTCTCTGATCCACTGTCTACAATAAAAAAAAAACAGGGTGCTGTTACCTCTGCTGGCAACAAAGGTCTTCTCCTTTGCAACAGGATCATCTTTGCTCATAGGCACTATAGGCCCATGGGCAAAGCAATGCACTGGTGCTTCTAGTATTTATTTATAGACAGCAAGACAGCAGACTTGTATTGGGTTCTTTGACACTTGGATCCCCAGACTACTTTACAGAGTATCAGAGTGAAGGGCAGACTGTATGATGGCTGTGTATGAACTAAAATACTGTGTGGTAATGAGATGGGAAGCTTGAATGCTGAAGACTTACAAAGACTAGAAAGAAATTAAGCAGGCAAGCTTTGCTGGATGTGTGATGTGCATGTATAAAAGAGTACAAATGAGCTGGAAGAAAACTTGGTACATAGAGAACCAGAAGTAGTGGACAGCTACATGAGGAAGTATCAAGTACTTAAAGTTTAATGGAGTGTGTGAGATCTGAGAAGACTTGAAACAAGGTAGTGAAAACTGATCTCATTAAGGAAATGATAAAAGACCAAAAGAACATGTTGATTGGTGATGCACAGTGCCAAAGAAAATTTGACCATTGCACAAGCATGGCAAATGTACCTTAATGATAGAGCCAAGTGATGTATGTATGTATGTATGTTTGTATGTGTGTGTATGTATATGTGTATGTATGTATGTGTGTGTGTATGTATGTATGTTGTATGCATGTATGTATACATGCATGTATATATACAATCATGTATATATATATATATAGAAAATAGTAAAAAGTGAAAAAACTACAGAAGGCTTGTTTTAAAAGGTTAAAAAATATATATTTGAGTCAATATGTCTGAAGAATGTTATCAATTTTTTCCTTTAAGAGTGTTCTTACACTGTAAAAAAAAATTGATAACATTCTTCAGACATATTAACTCAAATATATATTTTTTAACCTTTTAAAACAAGCCTTCTATAGTTTTTTCACTTTTTACTATTTTCTATATATTCAACCACGTGCTTTCACAAACCAACTTTCTCATCTATATATATATATATATATATATATGCATGCATGTATGTATGTACGTATTCTTTCTAATTCTTCTCTGGCCAGCCTCATCAACTCAACCATTTTTTATACAAATGATAAGAAAAACAAAGATTTTTAAGTTGGTGTCAAAACATTTAATGCAGGGAGCAATAAAAATCTAACTAGAAATAATTATGCAATGAGAACAATAACAATATTAATCAATCACTACAGTTATTTTTATTCTTCAACAAATACAGGAGATAACTTCCATGTGGATGCCATCTTTAAATTATTTAATCATTCAAGAATTCTATTTTCTAATGCTAACTGATGTACAACTTTGTACTTTTACTTTGTGATTCTATCATCACTCCTTTGACAATTATGGTAAAGGCACTATGTTCTGCATCAGCATAAGGTCTGACTATCAAAAAGTACCCAGAGTTGTTACCCCTACTTTCCGAATAGAAGATGAAAATAATGTCCATATAACCATTTCCAGTTATTAATTTAACTTAAAGATTATTTTTATCGCAGATGGCGTTTCTGATGATGAGGATGGAGGAAGTTCATTTGGTTAATGTATTTGGCCAACGCTGAAATGACTTCTGAAACTATAAAAAAAAAAAAGAAAGAAAACAAGAAAAAAATTCTTTGCGAATATAAAATGATTGGTTTAGATTTAAATCAAGAGAAATCTGAAAGTTCTCTTAGAACTTTATCTCTACAACTGTTACCTTTCCGAAAGGCGGCTGAGGTTCAGAAACTTAACCAAGAGCAGATAACTCCTTTTTTTTCTAAAATCAGTTATGCCAGCTTTCTCAAGAAAGGTGCATGTAATTGTCATCGCTGAGATTTAACTTTTTAAGTTACTGCAGTATTACAAGTGTTGGCTATGCTCCAAATGTATATTGCAGGGTATTGTTCACTCACCATGACTGTCAATAGATTTTCTTGATTTAACAACTTTTTCGTCATCTTATTTATCTTTTTTTTTTCGTATGTACCAATGAAGAAAATAAGATGTCTATTTATTTCTACCTCTACCTATCCTGTGTCTCATTACTAACAAGTAATGACCAAAACTACTGATTTCTGCACTTTTTTTACACTTTCACTATTGTGTGAAACCAGATTATTTTCGCTGCTGGATCTCTTTAATTCCATTTCGTCTTTTACCGTTTCAATCGTCCTGGTAAGTCGCACCAAACTAAAGTATTTACTTTTTTCAAGGGAGTTGTTTAGATAAGAGAACATAATTGTTTTCTCACAGGAGAATCGGTTTCATATACACACATACACACACACACATACACACACATACACACACACATACACGTACGTACATACATACATACATACATCGTTTATTGTTGCTACTAATATTTCATTAAACTCATACATATTTACCTTTGAATAACTAACCTTACACCTATATTCTCCAAATTAAACACCACCGAAGTTTTGTAGCCGTAGGAGAATTTGTCGACGAAAAATTGAAACATCTTTAGTCTTGGAATTATCTAGTATCGAGTTTGCTGTAATAGATTACACTATTGTCCTATCATATTTATTTTCCTTATTGAATACTTTCGTTCTTTAAATATTGTAATATGGAGACACCCTTTTCTGGATTATATTCCTTTTTATTTAGTATTTAATCAAGATTGTTTTTGTGAAGTTGCATAACTGAACACCTCGTCTAGTACGACGCTATATAGATTCCCAAAATGCATCTTAAATGTCTAACAGAATTAAAATAGAAAAGACGTTTATCTCGAATTGTCTAAACTGAGCGTATTCCTATGACACATAGATAGTCATTCGAACGGTTAGATGCAATCCTCTGTTCTATCGTTTTAAATTTACCGTACTGTACGCTCTAACATGCAGCAGTTTATGATATGGTGTGCAGTGATACAGTCTAGACATGTTGCACTGAAACTGTTGCATGTTCTTGTGTTATTGTTTGTTTTGATCCAATCTTCCTTCATGGAAGGGTTTAGTACATCCAGAGCTACTTTATCCAATATGACCTTCTTTTCTAAAACAGCAAATCGTGATTTTGTAGGAATTTGGCTGCTATTTCCAGTCTATCCAACGACTACGCAGAGGCTACCTTCAATGCTTCGCTTGTATCTTGTTGTTCGTTAGCTTCAAATCAGCTCTGATCGAGCAAAGCTATTCCAGCCATGACTATCACAATTTTTATCTTCCTTTGTATATCTTGGATAACACTCTCCGATGTTCCCTTTGTTATGACTGTAGGGTGTTACAGGGCATCAGTATCAAATTATGGTTTAGCTGCCATTTCTAGAAAATAGAATCTTCATTCTCTATATCTGTAGGTTTTAGTGAGAACGGGGTCCACAGCGGAGCTAAACTTTATCTGAGAACAATGGTTGTTTGTTGTGCATATCTCTGGGACACAGACATACAAAGACATACATGAATTTTTATTTTGGAAACACTATCCTCTCTTTTCCGTCTTTCACTAATCACCCTTATTCTAATATCCAATATTTTAAACTCCATACTTTACGGTTTAATGCAAGGGCACCCCGAAGGGCTGTACGTGGTGCATTTTAGGACACGATATATATATATTTATATGTATGTATGTATACAGAGAGAAAGAGAGAAGATGAATTTTGGCTTAGCTTAAGAATCGAAACCGTAACTTAAATTTCACTCCACCCACCCCTTGTCTAACGTCTAGTACATCAGAATTTATGAAGTCGGCTGTCATTTTTATCGCATTTCCTTAGTTTAAGTAGTTTCCATAGCTCGCCAGGAGTTGAAGAGATACCAAAAACGTCTAAAATCCGTTTGGATGTTACTGGACATGAAGTTCACATTCGGCCACACAATGCCCACTCGCTATCGCCATCCCCCTCTCTCTCTCTTTCTCTCATTCTTCCTCCCTCTCTCATTTATTGTTTTTTCAATTAATAGCAACTGTTGACCTTGATAAAGATTGACATTGAAATTATTTATGCAATAGCTTTTAACAAATTTGTTTTCAAAATATAAGACATCATCCACTTTAATTCATTATTGATACTCAAATTACATCGTAATGTTTCTTATTTCTTTAACCAAGTTATGATTGAAGTATTAAAGAACAGAAAACGGTTCACTAATTATTGGATGGGACATACATTTTAAGATAAAAACTATCAAGATTCGTTGTTAATGTTCAACAGTATAAAGTGATGAGAGTTACAAACCCAGTATTCAATGCAGTCACACAGCCTGCTAGAAATAACAGCTAAGTTTTTCTCCAGTCACACCCTGTTGAGGAAACTTTGAATAATGTGACAAAATTTCAAATTAGAGGCTCCATGCTTTTATTTTTTATCTATTTATTTATTGGTATTCCTGTGTTTCTTAGGGAAACTATAATTTTGAAAAAGATTTTTGTCTAAAAGAATAAAAGTTTCAGTTTTTTACATTTTTGCACCTCACCCTCCATAACCTTCTTCTCTCCTATGAAGGAAAATACCACTTCTCTAATATAGCCCAAGATGTACCCTTAAAAAGACAAGATGGTCAAGGTTGGAATGCCTTTGATCATTTGTCTGCTCAGTCAGGGCCAACTCGACCCAAAATGACATGAGTATTGACTAACAGAGGAATATTGGTTTCTTGAGTATACACACACACACATACATGATGGGCTTCTTTCAGTTTCCATCTTTCACATCCACTCAAAGCCTAGGGTAGCACAGTGCTACAGTGGAAGACACTTGCCCAAGGTACCATGCAGTGGGAAATCTGACACAATGTGGGTGAGAAGCAAACTTCTTACCACAAGCCCAAGCCTATACTTATATGAAACTTGCTTTGCAGTTTGAAAGACACATTAGCCATTCAAAAACATATAAAGACTGTTAACTTCCCTTAAACATTTAGTGTTTGTTATATGGTTTCAAAATTTTCATCAATTGAAACTGTGACCCTGTCAACAGTCTTTGTGTGATTCGAATGGC
>NC_042997.1:87312867-87357867 GCF_006345805.1 Octopus sinensis | reverse complement strand
CCTCTCTCTCAACAACACTCCACATGTAATAGTCCATTGTATTGAGATACGGAGAATTAGGAGACTAAATGTTAGGGGTTACATGATCATGAAAATTTTCAGCCATCCATTCTTGTATTACTAGAGCCATGTGTGATAGTGCAGAGTCTTACTGAAGTACATATGGCCTTCCATTGCATACACTGTCTATCCAGAGCTTAATTATTTCCAGGACCTCAATGTTGGTGGCAGAGTTAACTCTAAGGCCTTGTGAAAAGAAGTAAGGAGGCATCACATGTCCTTTATTGCTGACAATCCCTAAAATCATGACAGTTGCAGGAAGTTTTGTATGCATAACACTTGGAACTTCCAAAGGGTTTGTACATAACAATCTGTCATTTCTTCTGTTAACTTTTTGATCTTGGTCAAAGTTTTTCTTGTTTGCGAAAAACCAAATCAGATCTTCTGCTGGATTTTTCAGTTTGTGTAAGAGCCTTTTAGATCTGATATAGTGATTTTCTTTTGCTTTTTCCGACAAATTGACCTTTCCTCATCATACAAGACTTATCTTTGAAGTCTTCATGGACAACTTATCTGACTGTTCCTTTCTGACACATCTTTTGCAGTTGACCTCATGGATTTTTTCGGATTGTAATCAATGGTCTGTTGAACTTCCTGGATAAATTCAAGTGTTCTGATGATTTCAGGGCATTTAGAATGTTTTTTATGCTTTGATACTAGTTATACATTTCCATCTTCGGTCTCTAGCTCCTTACAAACTTTGTAGATAAAAGGTCTGGCAACTTTTAAAACTCAAGATATTTCTAAATCACTATGCTCAGCCTTTATAACCACAATAACAGCATACCTCTTCATTTCTTGAGTAAGCTGAGGGTCTGCCATTATTATTTTCTGAAACAAAGATTATACAGAGTTAGCAAAAAATGCAGCAATGACCCAAGAAAGGTATGTCCTCAAATACCTAATGCACCCTGTGATTACAGTAAGTGACTATGTAGCTCCTCTACAGCAAGAGGTCTTTCTGTTCTGGTTCCCTTCTCTCTCACTTTAACCACCTCATCTCCTTGGGTAAAGCCACCTCCCTCTGTAATTTACTCAGTTGAAGGGATTCTTAGTTTTGCAAGCTGCATGGTGACCTCCCTGGTGTTGGTGCTATGAAAAAGGCACTCAGTATGTTCAGGGCAATACTGAATACTTCATGCCTCTGATCCTTTCTGTATATCATCATCATCATCATCATCATCATCATAACATCTACTTTTCCATGCTCGCATGGGTCAGATGGAATTTGTTGTGGTAGATTTCCTGTAGCCAGATGCCCTTCCTGTCATTACTATCCCTCATGTTTTTCAAGTGAAGTAATATTTCCCTGTGACCAGACATGTTTTCACAATAGTGGAAACAAACAACACTGCCTGCATTACAGAGAGACTCATTTACAACAGTCTTGTGATGTGAAGACCATGAAGCAGTAATACATAAGCGCATGTACATATCTATTTATGTACCTAAATTTTCCCACATACAATTTTAGTAACCCATTCCTGGTTACCAAACTAAAAGGTTTCTTATTATGGCAAAGGTTTTACCACTTTATGATTAGTTGTTAAAGGGCTTACATGCACTTAAGACCTATTCACTGTTTTTGTTAAACACTGCTCAACTACTAAAAGTGATGTACAACATACTATAAAAAGGATAGTACAAGTCATTTCTTTAGTAAATTTGGTTATGTCTACACTTCTCCATATTTACCAAAATAATGAAAACAATACTTGTCATTGATTAATTTTTTTTTCTTTACTGATTAATTATTTCTAGTTAGCTTTTTAATGCTCCCTGCATTAAATATGTTAACACTAATATAACAATCATTATTATGAATCTGACACAAGTAAATCCAATGACAATATATTTGTAATAATAAATATAATGATTTTAATATAAACTGATTATTGTAAAGAAGTTTCATCAGCTTAGTTTGAAACAATCCTTTACTCTTCCAGTTCAACTCACTTGTAAGTTTTTCATTTAATATCGATTTTCATTGACTTTGTAATTTTCAATTGAAATTTATAGGTACCTGCTGTCCTGGATCAATAAAAGAAAGTATAATCACTTATGTTTTCTGTTGTGATTCATCAGACATATACAGGGTTGGCCAAAAGTCACCTGACAGTAAATCAAAACCATGTAATTCCAACATCTATTTATGTTTAACAACTGAATGAAATTTTGCTAATAAACAGACAAATGTTGAAAAAAAACATGATTTTAACTCATAGTGTTCAATTATTAAACATTCATAATTGGAATGAATAAATAAAATTGAATATTAAGTATTTATGGAGTTTTGATTTACTGTTGGGTGACTTTTGGCCTACCCTGTATATTTATATATATCTATATATATAGTATTTTATTACATCAAACATATACTGCACAAAATTTTTCAATCTGATATAAAGCTACATTACATGTTAATAATTCGAATCTCTCTATAAACTCTTTGAATCTAGTTTTTTTTTTTTTCTTATGCATGGTCTTTTTTTTTTAACCTGAGAGATGCTTGTATTTTCATTTTCTACAAAAGGAAAGCACATAGGGCAGATAGTGGCGACTACAGAGAAATCTCTGTACTATTAGTCACTGGAAATATTGTAGGCAGCATCCCTAATCATTGGCTTAAACTACTAACAGAGAAGTTTCTAATAAGACTCAATTGGCTTTTACCTATCAAGAGAAGATATGGATATGATCTTTCAAACCTGTGAGATCTAAGTGAAGTGTTAAGAACAGAATCAAATCCTCTACATAATCCTTAAAAACCTCTTCATGACTTTCTGCAGTGTCTCCTGTGATTTTCTTCAGAAGATCCTTGATATTTTTTGATATTCTGCTAAGTTCATCACGATCCTAAGATTTCTTCATAGCAACATGGTTGCTGCTGTTCTGGTCTGTCATAGAGTTAAACAGAGTTGTTGCATTATTCCAGTGCTTTTGTTTTACTATATTTATCACAGCCATCTTCAGAACTTCAGCAACTTTGATGACATGGAGAGTCATCTCTTGGTCACTGTTAACAATGATTGCAAATCCCAACATCATTTGAAATATGCAAGAACTGCTTTTAGGCACCTTTGGATGTGGACTTTTCACAACCAAGACATTCAGATTGCTATAAAGTCCTTGTATTCTCAGTGTTCCTGTGTAAAATAGTTGTTATCCCATCTACCATTGGCATCTGACCTTATTGAGGGACTTTCACAAGCGCTGTCATCATAGCATTCTCATGATCAGCTAAGAAAGATTTAGAACCAATATTAACATCTTTCAAAGAGGAAATACTGAAGCAGCTAGCACTAAGAACTGCTTTCAAAGGGAGAGCAACTGCTTCCTCTAGAAAATCTGTAGCTAGCTGAGGGAATATAAATGAACAAGACGAAAACAGCTGAACAACATCCTGAATGCAACATTCAAAAGGTGTAGCATGAGCATGAACAACTGAAAAGTTCTGGCTCATGATCAAACAGCCTAAAGTTTCTTCATTCATCAAGGAGTAGATTGCTATGTATGATCTCATAGCAGGAGGAAGACAAGTAAAATCAAAACTCACTACCAAAACCCATTCAACCAGCTGTCAGACGATCCATGCCATCAGGATAGTACTTACTCACCTGCACACACATCAATAATCTCTACCTAGAAAACCATCACTTGAATTACCAAGAGTTAACCAATATATCTTCATGAAGAGCATTATTTTCAATGCTGGCAAACTTACAAAGAGATATAAGGCTAATTATGAGTTGCTCTATATATATTTCTGCCAATTAACAAAAGTACTTGGCTTGACTTTCTAGTATGAATTTTCTTGACTCTTTTCATGACAATAGGGAATAATTTAATGGAGATTTGCTTGCTAGTTCTAACAGGTCAAGTCATTTCTTAATTGGTTCCCCTGAAAGAAATAGTTGTACGAGAAAAGCAATTTATTAAAGCTTAGGGATTTAAGGTCACTACAAAAGAAAGTCAATGTCTTTCACATCTATTCTACCTTAAATGAAACTTTGACCTACTTTGTATAATAGCTGTGTCTTTTCATAACATATATCTGTGGCAGCATAAGGCATATAGTTATGCAATTATCAAATTGCTACACACTCATGCCAGCATGGACAACAGTTGTTAAAGATGATGATTGGCAACTTTAAAATTAGTATTGGTCTTCTGTAAAAGTCATAGTAAACAAACTATTTAACATATATTTTTAAGTGTTAAATATACTATATATTTTGTATTTCTACTCTACGATATTTAAACCTTTTGAAATATTGTGCAGTCTATAACCTGTAAATAGCTTGGTTTAAGAACTTGTTTTCTTTCCACTAAAAATTTGGGGACTTTATACTTATATCTTGTATCACTACAAACTATAAATGAGATTAATTTTCAAAAAATTAATATTCAACTATATTTTTACCTCATTGTATATCCAGCTGTAGTTTTCAGAAAAAAGATGGACAATATTATTCTATATGAAAATGAAAAAACAGGAATAGAAGTAGATTATCTGTAGCAATAGGAAGGAATAAGCTGTATTTAATTTATTAGATGTTCAATGTAAGTTTGTTGGAAATAAATGAATTGAAGAGATAACTGATTATCTGGAAAAATATTTGATATATATGAGTTGAATATATGTCAGCAAGTAGTACATGTTGGATAGCAATGAGACCATGGAAAAAGGACAACTCCTGGGTGTACATAAGCTGAGAAAGACTAGTGAAGATAGAGGTAGATCAAACTTTTGAAAGTAAGATGTCCAATTAAATGACAACGACTAGGAGATACAACACGTGGTCATATATACACATCACACACTCATCATCTATGCAGAACACACATAAATGCACAAAAAATATTCATACACACAATGCTTGATATATACATATACACACATACATGTACAGCTTTTACAGTAAAGATGGTTAAGGCTTTTTAATACAAGTACATTGAGAATTTTTTGCTACTGTAAAGCTAAAGTTGGTACAGAATATCTCCTCCTAAATGTAACTAAATACCTTTCCAGTTTGATTGTTTTGCATCATTTTGGCATGTACACACATATACACACACATACATAGGGTGTATCTATGCATTGATTCATGTCTCTGTCTAAATATAATATATTCCCTCTGCTAGCTTATATATGTATAGTGTATCCCCTCACCATTGCACTCTTCCTTCTTTACATTATGACCTACTTGTTACATTTAACCATGCACGTGGTTCTATGCAGATGAAAGCATATTTCATTTCTTGATAACAGTTTTTCAAATAACAGACATCTATACTCACCATGCTAGACATGCACAACTTCTATAAAAAATTTTTTGACGATAATACCACTGTTCTTCCATCTCTAACAAGAATAACATATTCTTCATATTCAAGTTGGGTCATATCATGAATTATTTCATATTAGAATTAAGGTTGTATTTCTCATGCTTCTATTATTTGACAGATGTTAGTCTTATTTAGAGCTAGAGGTGTCAGTGCACTTTAAAGAGAAATATCATTTTGAAGCAGCTTGTTATTACGATGAGGGTCTGTAAGAGAACAATTGAAGTCCCTTCGTCAAAGATTCTTTCAAAAAATTAGCTCTATTTCCTTTTTTCTTGAAATACACATATTATTAAGTATATTCTGCTCAATTTACTTGGCATAACAAGTCTCCCTCAAAAAACTATAACACATGAGTAACGTAGTCCTAGATATATTCATAAATAGATTGAATAGTCACCACTGGAATGCTTTTGACTCATAAGTCTGTTCAGACTGAACTGACGAAGGACTAAACAACATCAACCAGATTTTTGTTTTGTTTCAAAGAATTTTCCCACATATACAATATTCTTTTCTACTTTCGGCATAAGGCCCAAAGTTTTTTGGGAGGGGGCCAGTCGATTAGATTGACCCCAGTATGCAACTGGTACTTAATTTATTGACCCTAAAAGGAAGAAAGACAAAGTCGACCTCAGCAGAATTTCAACTCAGAACATAAAAACAGACAAAATACTGCTAAGCATTTCACCCGGCATGCTAACGTTTCTGCCAGTTTGCCACCTTCCACATATACAATATTGATTATAGTTTGGGCTTTGGCAGTCATGTACACAGCAGAGGACTTGATCAGATGCATTGTCATATTTATTTTGTTCTTTTGAATTGTAAGTTTAAATCCTATCAGGGTTGGCTTTATCTTTCATCCTGTGGGGATGAATAAAATATGTAATAATTATACTTTCTTCTATCATGTTTCACTCAGTGTTGCACTTTAAAAAGTTTGTTGTTTTTAAAACTTCTGTGCCTTTTATTTATTTATTCATTTATTTATTTTATATTTTTTTGCATATACTAAAAAATTATTTTTCTTTTATTTTTGGCTGAAATATCTTAAACCTTCAAGAAGAATCAACTTTCAAACACTAAAATTATAGATAAGAAAACAATAACTGGGACTTCAACGTTTATTATACCCATTAATCTGTAAATCAAAGAATTTTCAATGGGTGACGAATTCTTTGGGCCCTACCTCTCTGAACGCCAGTGGGGGACCGTCCGTGAAGACTACTCATTTTCTGGAGACTGGTTAGTATCTTTTATCTTTTACTTGTTTCAGTTATTAGACTGTGGCCATGCTGGGGCACCACCTTGAAGAATTTTTAGTTGAAATGAATCAACCTCTGTACTTATCTTTTTTAAGCCTGGTACTTATTCTATCAGTCTGTTTTGGCAAACTGTTAAGTTACAGGGATGTAAACACGCCAACACTGGTTGTCAAACAGTGCTGGGGGGGGGACAAATACAGGCACATACACTCACACATGTATACAACAGGCTTCTTTCAGTTTCCATCCACCAAATCCACATACAAAGCTTTGGTCAGCTTGAGGCTTAGTAGAAGACATTTGCCCAAGGTGTCATGCAGTGGGACTGAACCTGGAACCATGTGGTTAGGAAGCAAACTTCTTATCTCACAACCATTATCAGCTTGAAATAGAAGTATGTGTTCAGTTGTTTTATAATGAGCTATCTTAAGTCTGTTTAAAAGCTTCATAAATCAATTTTCCATTAATGCTTCATTAATAATGGGCTAACCTTAATTCTGTTGAGAATCTTCAGATTAATTTTTCATAATTAAATCTTACTTCAAGAAAATAATTTTTGAATCTTATTTTCTTTATTTGTAAAATGACACTGCTACTTAGGTCATTACTAGACCACTGGGCAGCAACTGTTGATCCCATGTTCCATAAGTAAAATTAACAGACAAATAGGACCACTTTTATATGACTATTGAGAACAACCTTATCATTATGAGATTATTGCAATACAATCTCACATGGTCAATCACTACAGTTGGTACACAGTTATACAGAGAATAAGGTCTTGATATAATTAAAGAAAATAAGTGTAAAGTCCTCTCAGTTCAGGGATATAAATCATTTTACTGTCCATGGTTGAAGCTTTGAATAGCCAGTCAAGCAACTGCTCGCTTATTGGTCCAGTGAGCTTCAAATTTCTGACCCAAATACCTCACAGGTTAAAATGGGTAATGGCACTGAATCAGTCCTGTATACTGAGGCTTATTTCGGTTTAAAAGCAACAAAGTTAAAAGAGCTGAAGCCTGCAATAGGATTGTCATTTGAACAAAACTAATGGTAGTATAGCATAGTACATATGCAACAAGTGATAAAACAGGTTTATAAAATGGAGGTAGAGACTTAATCTAAGACTAAGGGAAAATCTAACTAAAAGAGAAGCAGAAAGAAGTTTTACCAGTGTTCAATAGTGTGAGAGAGTGTTTAAATTAAACTGTGCTGAATTTGAAACCAATTGTATAGCCACTAGTTAACCTTGAATGAGCAGATCTATGATCAAAGGTGTTCTAGCCATGACTGTCCCATGTTTTTATATAACAAGGACTACATTATCCACTGTATCCCTTATTGGGCTGCAATTTGCCCATGACTGTCATAGAGATTCTCTTTTATCATCAAGCTAATCAAAAAAAAAAGATGTCCAGGTATAAAGGTGCAATCTGAATATGATGAATATATATATATAAAGCAAAAAATTGAGATTCAGATGAATTTGGTACTTAAGTTGAGGCACCAAAAATTAGTGCGGTATTATCCATACAATTTCAAAATAAGGTGAATAAAATCAAAATAAGCAACAGGATATCCAGAGGTGATGCAGTGCGACCATTTCAAGTGGCTCCATTTAATTGAACAATGCAATCATTACATCAATTTAAATGCAGAGCTATCCTCAGCTGCATAAATAAATAGAATTAATGTAGTCAATCGGACACATTTGTATAATTTTACTTAAATCCTCTAAGAGGGCAAGAAGACAGACAAAGTCCATGCTGTTTTCACTTTAGCTTAGAAGCTCCTAAGGCATCAGGAAAAAAAGAAACTTGTTAGGGTTCTAGCTTGTCACTAATTTTGGGGTCGTTTTGATTTAGTCTTGTTTATCAAATCTTTATATATCAAAATCTAAGACTATAGAGCAATGTCTGTTAAGAAAGGGCATGAGTGAGTTGACAGGGTCATAGTGGGTATAGTCATAAAACTTGTCAAAGTTTATTTTGAAGTAGTATAAAGTAACTAGCTATAATGAGGTTTGGTAAAGGAATATCTTAAATCAAGATGTTAATTACCAGTTAAAGGGGCAAGATTCTAATAAAACCAATGATAATGATACAGGAGAAATTTTTATTATGGGGTACTATAGTTGAATGATTTAAACAATATTGTTATATTATATAAAGATAAAATTTAGGGTTATCAAGAAAAATATTATAACCAAAAGGATACAATTTTGAGTAATTTACAACAATAGAGAGAGAAAAAAATTACATAGAGTTAGTTTAATATATTTTCATATACTTAAATATTTACTTATTAGGTGGTATCTATGAAGATTGCTCACTGGCATTTACTGGCATTTAATAAAGGAATACTGGGGCGATAGAACATGCTAACTATATAATAAATATAATCTAAGAGGTATATTATAAGTTGTGAAGTTACTGGTGCTGTTATATATAAGCTGATATAAATTTCTAGGGATACAAAAATTAGGTTTACTTACATAAAGGCTATTATAAATATGATCAGTAGGGTAGAACACCATAGAAAGAAAGAAATAGTTTAATCACTAAAAACCATGATGAAGTATATATACCTTATTATCATCAATAGAAAAGAGAAGATTATATAGAATTTGTTTAATAATTCAAACATTTAAACTAAATTATTTATTTATTAGGTGGTATCTATACAGACTGATACCTGGTATTTACTAGAGGAATATTGAGGTTATAGAACATGCTAACTTTGTCTCTCTTCTTACCCTCTTAGAGGATTTAAGTAAAATTATACAAATGTGTCCAACTGATTAAATTAATTCTATTTATTTATTTATGCAGATGAGGATAGCACAGCATTTAAATTGATGCAATGGTTGCATTGTTCAATTAAATGGAGTCACTTGAAACAGTCGTACTGCATTACCTCTGGATATCCTGTTGCTTATTTTGATATTCTTTCTCTTTTCTTTTCTTTTACTTGTTACAGTCATTTGACTGTGGCCATGCTGGAGCACCGCCTTTAGTCGAGCAAATCGACCCCAGGACTTATTCTTTGTAAGCCTAGCACTTATTCTATCGGTCTCTTTTGTCGAACCACTAAGTTATGGGGATGTAAACACACCAGCATCAGTTGTCAAGCAATGTTGGGGGGACAAACACAGACACACAAACATATACACATGCACACACATACATCCATATATACGACGGGCTTCTTTCAGTTTCCGTCTACCAAATCCACTCACAAGGCTTTGGTCAGCCCAAGGCTATAGTAGAAGACACTTGCCCAAGGTGCCATGCAGTGGGACTGAACCCGGAACCATGTGGTTGGTAAGCAAGCTACTTACCACACAGCCACTCCTACGCCTATATATATATATATATATATATATATGTATATAGACATAGATATACACATATACATACATAGACATAGATATACACATATACATACATACATACATACATACATACATACATACACACGCATGCACACATATACATATATATATATACATACATACACACAAACAAAAATCCCCTTTTGTTGATGTTGAAATTCCAATGAAGGAGCCTTGAATCTAGGTTAGAAACTGGTTCTTTACTGGCAAGAAATCTTGAAATAAAACTGAACAATGACATACATACACATGTGTATATGCATATTTATGCACATGTGTGTGTGTAGCAATTCTTGAAAATACTTAAGTTCAATTTATCGTTAAAGAAAAGGAGATTGTGAAAAGTATTTAAAACATGAAAAATGTTAACATGTTTAATTATTTTTCTATTTCATTTTTTTCGTCTCCCTCTATATAATTTAAACAGTTGGAAATATTGTACACATCATGACTCTCTCAACACAGTTTACCTTCATGGAGAAGATGGCTTGTTTGGCTGGTCCGATTATAAAGCCAAATTATGTGCATCTGTAGCATTGTGGAATGGAAAAGATACTATACTTAAAGAGAGGTTATTTGGGCTTACTGGGCCTCAGGTAATTCATTTGAAGTATTTTTTATCTTTGTTGTTTTACAAGTTTGTATTTGAAACAAATATTTATGCAGTGCTAAAATGTACAATACAAGGGGTGTCTCAAAAGTCTTGAGCCTCAAAAAAACAAAACATAGTACAAGACTTCTGATGATTTATTTTTCAACATAGTCCCTTTTGATGGCTGAACACTTTCTCCAGCGGTGCAAGTGCCATTATCCCGGCATAGAGGAACTCCTTTGTTTGAGACTCTAAGAAACTTCCTACAGTGTCTATGACGTCATTGTCAGTGGCAAAATGGCAACCAGCCAGGGCTTTTTTCATTTTTGGGAATAGATGAAAGTCAGAGGGGGCTAAGTCTGGCAAATAAGGCAGATGGGGAACAAGTTCATATCCACAATCACGAATTGTTGCCATTGCAACCACTGAGGTGTGGGCTGGAGCATTGTCATGATGAAAAAGGACTCCTCTGGAGAGCATTCCTGGCCTTTTTTCTTTGATTGCTTCCTGGAGGCATTACAGTAGCTGAGAATAATACAGCCCTGTCATGGTGTGACTTTTTTCAAGGTAATCGATCAGCGAGACACCTTGAGAATCAAAAAAAAAAATGACACCATGACCTTGCCAGCTGAAGGAATGAGCTGGCCTTCTTTGGGGTAGGAGAAAATGTGTGCTTCCACTGCTTTAATTGTTCTTTGGTTTCAGGCTGGTAGTGATGAACCCAACTTTCGTCCATAGTAATAAAACAAGCAAGAAAATTCTCTTCATCGGCTTCAAACGGTTCCAGTTTGCTCGTGGACAAAGTGCACCTGGTGCGTTTTTGTTCAGGAGTCAAAAGGCGAGGGACCCACCTTGCAGAAACCTTTGAGAACCCAAGTTCTTTTGTCACAATGTTGTCTGCTCTTTCATTTGAGATACCCAGTCTCTCAGCTATCTGGCGACATGATATTCGATGATCTTGCATTATCATACCAAAAGCAAAGTCAATGTTGTCCTCGGTGGTTGCAATTGGAGGCCTCCCTGGTGTGGGATCATCTTCCACACTCTCCCTGCCACACTGGAATTCATTACCCAGCATACATATGAAAGAGCATTGTCTGTTAAGGTTCTCACCATATCTTCATGGATTTCTGATGGAATCATACCTTTCAAATGAAGGTATTTATGACAGAACGATACTCAGTTTTCTCCATTTTCCTTGTAACCTCGTCATTTGTTTATTCAAAAATCTGTAACAAAAAAAATAAAATATCAGAATCATGAAAATGAGCAAGAATACTTCAAAAAGACTGTACTTACCAGAAAAAATTGTTTTAGCTACCTTGCAGCCCTGTTTCTAGGTTAGGCTCAAAACTTTTCATACACTCCTCGTATTTCAATATTTTCCCTTATAAACATTTTTAATGGCATGTTTGTTTATATACTTTTTACACACTGAATGTCATTAACTTTTTGACATGATTGTGAGATTTTTTTTTTACACCTGAATGCACTCCCTATTCTCAGTCACTCATGCATGAACTAAGAAAAATACCTGTTATTTGTCAAGATGACATAATTGTACCAAATTTTTCTCATTGAATTTATTGTGTTCATTGTACCTTTTCCTTTTTATCTTGCTGAAAATGTATTGCTGAATATTTAATGGTAAGAATAGCATTCATCCCATTGTTAATATTCCCACTCAACTATTCACGATTAAGTATCTGAATTTGCAAAAGAGATATATTTGGACTCGAGCCTGGCCATATGGTTAAAAACTTTGCTTTGTGATCATAACAGGTTCCAAGTTCAAACTCAATACACACACCTTTAGCCAAGTGTTTTCTACTATACTCTTTTTGGTTAACTGTGTGAAAGCATGTTTGTTGTTTGGTTAAGAAGTTTGCTTCCTAACCACATGGTTTCAGGTTCAATCCCAGTACATGGCACCTTGGGCAAGTGTCTTCTATTATTGCCCTGGGTCAATCAAAACTTTATGAGTGGATTTGCTTGATGGAAACTGAAAGAAGCCTATTGTACATCTATATATACATGTAAATATATATATATATATATTTGAAAACCAGTGGATGTATTCCACTGAATTTTAGGTAAATAAACCTTCGACAGTCAGTAGTGACACCTGCTGAGTTTGGCTACTCTACATTGATAAGGGTCAAATAGCCTGAAACTAGTCTGTAGATGCCAGACCAGCAAGGGGAAGCAGCTGACCTCCCCTGATCAAAGGTTATAATGGACACAGGTTCGTGTGTCACATAGCTAGCTAGAGGTGATGGCCTCTTGGAGCTAATCAATGGCAGCATTTGTCCTATTTTTCTGGACTGCCATGTTAGCTTGGCAATAACTATTAATATCCAGTACCGCTGCTGTAGTCTCCTTTAGAGAGACTTAGAAATATTAATATTTATATTTATATATATATGTGTGTGTGTGTATCTTGTTCATCTTGATGTCACATGATTGTTATACAAGGATGTTATTCATTTATGATATTCTGTGAAAACATGTCTGGCCACAGAGAAATATTACCTTGCTTGGAAACAGGTAAGAGTTGGCAACAGGAAGGGCATCTAGTCATGGAAAAGTGGATGTTACCAAGAAATTTATAGAGAGCAAAGAAAAAGCTTCTTCTAAGCAAACAACTTTCGGCTTGCTTTTTTAAAAAGGAAATCTACAAGTCCGTCTATGAGTGCTTGTGAATCAGCAATCACATCTACAAGTGATGGTGTGTGAGAGTCTAGTGAAACTGAAAAGGATTCAGAAAACGATTATAATAGTAATATTTTTTATTATAAATGACCTTGATACTCTTTCTGCTTTACATAAAATATTCTTTACATTCTACTGTTATTTTATTGCCATTTATTTACGAGTATTATAAATATTTTTCTGGGAACAAATTATGATTTATAACATTGCTACTATTGGAAATTATTGCTTTGCTTTACGAATTTTCATTTTGAGTGGCCTCAGCAAACAAATTAACTCATATGTTGGGGCATTACTGTGTATGTGTGTGTGTGTATGTATGTATGTATGTATGTATGTATGTATGTATGTATGTATGTATGTATGTATGTATGTATGTGTGTATGTATGTATGTATGTATGTATGTATGTATGGGCGGATGGATGGACAGACAGTTGTGTATATATATATGTATATATACATCATTTGGCATTAGGAAGGGCATCAAGCTATAGAAACCATACCACAACAGACAGTTGAGTAAGATTTGATTACTTCTTCTAGTAGGTCTAAAAACCATTTAGAAACTCCCTCATGTTGTTTTAGAAGTAGTAACAGCAGGAGCTGCAATGAAATGAAGTCTGTGAACTGGAATCTTTCAGATGGATCACAAAATGTAGTGAATAGTTTCTTTTTCCTGAAAATAAGCACAGTAGTTCATAACAGTTCAGCTGCAGATAGGTACTTTTCAGGATATGAAGTCCATAGTGTTGCTGAGACATAGTTTGATGTGCAGATCAGTGGTGTCAGAGGTGAAAACCTTGGAATTGACAGAAAATGATGTGCAGCTAGGCCTTTAAAGCTGTTTCTAGAATAGTTGTGCAGTTGATGCAGATCTTTGCATGTTGTCCACACTAAGTTCAGGAAGTATATGGTGTAAAGTATGTGTGGCTACATGGTAATGGGACATAGGACATAGACTCATTTCTCACTCACCCCTGTAGAACAGAAGCTAGAGTGAAATGAGTTGAGAACAATCTTTTGGATATGTTGCATTGACTTGCATGAAAGATGGTGCCTCTATGCTTCACAATTGAGATGATATAACATTGAAAAGAATGGTAATGTATTGTGTAACAGACGTTGCAAACCCATACCTTAGAATGAGAAACAGATGTTAAAACAAGGACAATAAGGGTTTCTTACATAACAATAAAGAAATCAAAATTGAGCTGCAGAGTTTGCTCACTATTTAGGTTGCAATTTTAATAAAATGCCTACAAATATCCATTTCAAAAATGGAAAAAAAATAATTTGAAATTTAAATACAATGTTTCTTGACATGAAAAAAAGAAGATAATAAATTTTCATCTTAAAATTAATACAAAATAGTTTCTTGTTAATCGTTTGTTTATATTGTCTTTTCAATTAATTATCATTATGATACTGACTCCAATGATAATATGCTTTACACTTAATATTTTTATTTCATTGTTTCATTTTTTTCTATGTGTACATAATATTCAACTTCCTTGTCAAAGCTAAATTCTAGTATATTTATTCCATTAATCATTGCCATCATGTATCATACAATTTTACAGCATGTAAATCAGTGGTTCTCAACCAGGGTCCATACAAGATTTTGTTGTTAAAATTTATATGCAATGTTGTGAGAAAGGGTCTACAAATTTTGAGACTCACAGAGGGGATGACAGGAGACTGACATTCCTAGCAGTTTGCTGTGCTTGAAAAGACACATCAAGCTAAGTAGAAATGTGTTTACTCTTGCATGCAGGCTCGTTCCTTGCAACCCCTTCAGCTGAGCATCCCTAATCTTATGGGCTCGTAAGTGCTCATAAGTGCACCTGCACCAGTACTGTGTAAAAGCACCTAGTACACTCTGTAAAGTGGTTGGCATTAAGAAGGGCATCAGTCATAGAAACCATGCCAAAACAGACATGGAGCCTGACAGCTTCTGTCAAACTGTCCAACTCATGCTAGCATAGAAAATGGCCATTAAGTAGTGGTGGTGAAGAAGAAGAAGAAGTTGGTTATATTTCTCCAATACACAAAATATTTTAACATTTTTTATACAATTGCTAATAATATTTCATTATAAAAATATAAGAGAATTTCTTTAAACATTGAATGGCTATGAGGTCCACCCAAATAAAATAGGAACCAGAGAGGTCCACAAGCAAAAAATGTTTGAGAACCACTGGTCTACATCAAAGCTGCACAATTGGTATGCAGTGACACACTGGTGTGCCACGAGACGATGCTGGGGGTGTGCCACAGTGTAATACTTTTAGTTATATATCTAGTTCAGGTATGCTACCGAATTTTGAAAAGAATATAAATGTACCACAAGTGAAAAAAGGTTGTGCAGCACTAGCCTAGATGATAATGCTACAGTAAAAGTCTTCCTGATTAAATGCAAGTTCTCCCATTGAATGAAACTATAGCATTACTTCATTCTGTCTTTCTCATAATGATTTCTTGACAGCGATATTGAAGTAGTTTGTCATTGCTCTCCCCCAATTGGATGTCTGTTGACCCACAAGTAGCTCATCTACCCATTGACAGGTCTTGTTTTTAATCCTACTGAGTGTCCAAACACCATCTTTACAAGAATAGCAAGCTACTCATGGGGCAGTGGGGAGAACCTGTTTAGTCACTGACCAATAACAGAACAGGTAGTTCCCGTTTACATGGTACCAGTAGCAGCTCTCATTGGGCTGTGATGAGATGATCCCTAGCCTGACTTGTACTCCATTAATGTTAGTGACAAAAAATGTCTCTCTTGTTCTGAAATTTTATATGCAGTGTAGACCATATCAATGATAACTAAAAATTATACGAGCCAATGAGTGAGCCATTATGAGGTAGGTTGACATACTAGAAATTGCAACCAAATCTTTACAAATCATACCTGCTGCCTGAAGAACATATTAAATAATGTAATCTTACATAAATAAATCAGATAGTCAGAGCTCAGCCATGGCTGATATGGAGCTAAACCACAATAACTATAAATAATGTGTCACATGATAGTATAGAAAATGTCTTATTCTTCTTCTTCTTCTTCTTCTTTCCCTAACTGACGGCTAGAGTGGGAAGCCATTCTCTCAACCAATATCCTGTTAGATGGCAGGCTCTGGTGATGATGTTATTCCATGCTTTTCAATCCGTAGCACTGACCTTACCATGCTCAAGGTCAAGGCATTGCACACTTCAGGTCTTCCTCTATTTATTTCACCCATGTTTTCTTTGGTGCACTGCACTGGATTCTCCAGTGTGTGGGTCACTGCCATCACAAAAGTTGGTGTGGTAGTCTTCCAGTGCACATCCTGCTGATATGGCCAAACCACTATAGCCTATGCTGCTGGACTTGGTCTTCAATGGTCGGTTGCTGCAGCTGGCATTATTCTTGGATGTTGTTTGAGATTTGGTTGCATAGAGGCATCAAGGATCTGATGAAGAAATCACATTTGGAACACCTTGAGCTTGTTCAGGTCTTGTTTGAGGGAGGTCCAGGTCTCAGTTCTGTAAAGGTGGACAGGCAGAACCAATGTGTGGAAAAGACATATCTTGGTCCTCAGGAAGTTGTTACGATATCAAAATTTTTACTAAATAAAGCATGCTTTCCCTATTGTAAACAAATCATCACCTTATTTATTCCTGTTTACAGCAAAAGTTTTACATCAAATTTTGAAAATTGCAGAAGTCTAAAAATAAAAAGGAAGCAAACATTAACCCTTCATTTTTTTCAGGGTAACCATGGCGAGGATGTTAAAGAACTATATTACTATCTATGTAATGTCCCTAACCACAACTATATGAAGGCTCTGTATCAGTACCCACAGACAAATTTCCCATATAAAAAATTAATCAAACAAAATAGAAAACGTTGTTTTGCTGAACGAGAATATGAAATAGTTGATACAGGTTGGTAACTTCTTTATTTTCTTTTGTTTGTATCGCATTGATCCATTTATATTAATGTAGAATTTTGGTTTAAATAAGTAGTTTCTTTAACTATAATGAAATCATGCTTTAAAGGCAAAATTATCAAAGTGTCAACTAATTTCTTCACAAGCCAAATAGGGCACCTTTATGTATTTGATCAACCTATTAAAAATAGCAATAAAAGCTCCCTCAAATCACACCCAACCATCTTATAAAAAGAAAGGACATATAAGATCATGTAGTCTATTTGTAGTACCAAGAATCTCTGTCCTATTGATAATCAGTATTGTGTAGCTAGTCTTGTAACTTCAGAATAGTTACCTATATTATTCATAATCATAATAGCAATATTAGAAACTTGTTCAATTTTTCTCTAACTGTCTAATGTTAGCAAGTACTAAGATAGTTAAATATTTTGTGATGTATTTAAGAGACGTCGTGAGCTAAGTTTCTGGATCATAAATTCAAAACAAACTGCATTTGGTTTTATGTTGTGCTCATAAATAATTATAGATGGTGACACTGAATGAACTGGATGTTTTCACACCTTTTTACCATGGTAACTGCTGTGTATTTGCCTTTTAGCAGTTGAAATATGTGATAAACATATTTCAACTTACCTAATTCTGCTCATAAATAAGTTGTTTAACTCCACTTGCTTCTGCAAAACTTTATGAAAATTGATTTCACTTCATTCAATAAGTGAATGGATGATGTGCCAATTCCAGCATTTGATCCTCAGAATAGGGGAGTTTGACAAAAAAAATCCTAGACTCACTATCTTCAATTCAGTTTTCATGCTTATTCTCACCTATGGTCATGAATGTTGGGTAATTTACAAAATAATAGAATTGCAAATATAAGCAGCCAAACTGGGGTTTCTCTGAAGGATTTCTAGAGTAATGTTATTTTACAGGGTATGTAGCTCGGAGACCAGAGAGTCTTTCCAGGCCAAACCACAACTTCTTCACATTGAGAGGTCACAGCTACAGTCCTACAAACATGTAATGAGAATGTTGCTGGAAAGAATCATGAGAAAGATTCTTCATGAGACCTAGGGGTAGAATGAGATAGTTGGATAATATCCATAGTTTCAGTTAGTTATGTTTGGAAATCTGGCCAGAAAGTCTAATGACGGTTGCTTCTGATAGGATCCTATGGAGGAAGTGCCAGAGGACTCTACTTCAACAACCCTCCCAGGAATAGTGACTTGAGAAGTTGAATGGATGGACAGATGGACAGGAAGGTTGGCTGATATAAAATAAGACAAGTAATTTCAAAAGAACCTTGTCCATTAAACTAAACCAACCTTACTTTGACAATTGAGAAATATTACAACAAAATACCTCTTTATTACATATTCATAGATATTTTATTTAGATGTATGATTTAACAATACCATGCAATGTGTATTGGATCAATACTTGATCAATGGATAACATGTTTAACAATACTTCTCTTCCTTTATGTTCTGAGTTCAAATCATGTCTTTCAGGGTCAATAAATAAATAAAGTACTGGGATTCATGTAATTGACTCAACATTTTTATTCCCACTAATTTGTGGTTCATGCTTATGTCAAAAATCAATATGATAGATATAAAATTATTCACATTTCAGAGATGCATTTGCAGGTATTTTGATATGAGATTCTGTATTCAAACTAAAATGATTGCAGAATAGGAGACACGTATTGGTTTCAAATTTTGGCACAAGACCAGCAGTTTTGTGGGAGGGCCCAAGTCAATTAAGTCAACCTCAGTGCTCAACTTATTTTATTGACCTTGAAAGGATGAATTTGAACTCAGAATGTAAAGGTAGACATAAATGCCACTAAGCAGTTTGCCCAACATGCTAACAATTCTGCCAGCTCACTGACTCACAGATGACATATATTTGTCATTCAACAAAAATGGAAACAAAGACTGTTAACTTCACCGAAGCATTTATTATTTGGTGTGAAAATTTTTGTTGCATTAGCTGTGACTTAGTAACTGACTTGATTGCAATGCATTTAGTTTGTGAGGTTGTTGGTTGGTAAAGGACTGAGATATCTGGTGCCTGGCCATACTCAAGAAGACCTGTACCCTGCAACAGATGCATTAAGACTGATCCTGCTGGTGGTGTAAAGCACTCATGGCAGCAACATGTAAAGTTGTAAGTTGAGCCTGTGTGGTACCACATAAAAGTGACCATGTGGTACCACATAAAAGCACCTGTATGGCATCATGTAAAAGCGCCCATGCAGTGCCATATAAAAGTGTCAGTGTCGTACTACATAAAAGCACCCAGCACACTCTGTAAAGTGGTTGGCATTAGGTAGGGCATCCAATCATAGAAACCATGCCAAATCAGACTGGAGTCTGGTGCAGCTCCCCAGCTTGCCAACTCTAGCCAAACACTCCAACCCATGCCAGCATGGACAATGAACATTAAATGATGATGATGATATATATATAGGTTCCAGGTTTATAAGATTATTGTTTTTACAACAGCACAATAAATTGTATATATCTTCAATATTATGATTTCTCTGATTAGATATCTGAAACTTGTACATTCTGTGTAATCATAATGTCATTATTACAATTTACTAATATTTTTTTTCAAGGTGCATTTGTTTCTGGGTATTGGGATATTTACATGGAATTCGCTAAAGAAGAGGAAAAAACCTGTCTTTGTCGTTATACTGTACATAATCAAGGAAGTGAGCGTGCAACACTGTATATTCTACCTCAAATATGGTTGAGGTTAGTTTATTAATTAACTATTTTTCATTGCTATAGAAATACATAATAATGCATAATTTATTCATTACTTTTGTCCCCTTATAAACAGTATATCTCTATAAACATAACTGAGGTGGTATCAAAACTTTCCTGGACTAGTTCTGTAGCACACCAACAGATGTCAGCATATGGTTGTGTTTGCATTGAGAGATAGTAGTGACCTACATGAGGCTGTGTGCTGAGTGACGTTATTGTGTTTACATCACAAGTTGTGAAATTTGTATTTTTGTGATCACGTGTATGTAGTCTGCAATTTTGTCATGGACAGGAACAAAGAGCCAATGTGAAAGTTTGTGTTAAACTTGGGAAGTCTGCTACAGAGACATTGAGCATGCTTCAGCAAGCTTACATTGACAAGGCAATGGGGCATATACAATGTCTCAAGTGGCACAAGCACTTCAAAAGTGGAAGAATGTCCCTGGAAGATGATGAGTGATCTAGAAGACCTGCCACATGCACCATCCCTGGAAATATGGTACTGTGCATCGAGAATTTATCCCCCAGGGCCAGATCATTAATTGAGAGTCCTACTGCAACGTCTTGAAGCATTTGGGAGAGGACATTTGGCAAAAGTGACTAGATCTGTGGAGTGCAAAGAATTGGATTCTTCATCAAGCTCTCCTCACTCACAAGTTTCTTGCCAAAAACAACATAGTATTGCTTCTGCACCTGCCCTATTTTCCAGATTTAGCACCTAAAAACTTCCATCTTTTCCCCAAGATGAAAATGCATCTCAGAGGTCTCCATTTTAACATAATTGTTGAGATCCAGCGCAAATCACAGAAGGTCCTCAACTCGCTTACAGAAAACAACTTCCAGGCCAGATTCTAAAAGTGGTAGGAATGTTGGGAGCAGTGTATTGCTGTACAAGGTAACTATTCTGAAGGAGATGATGTTAAAACTTAGGTAAATAAGTTATTTTTTATTTAACATAACTAGTCCAGCAACCTTTTGATACTACCTCATACATTCTCATTTAACTGTATTCAAAAGATTTTCACCAACTTTCATGCACTTTAAAAGTAACATCAGTCTAAAATTTTATGTGTATGAAATGTAAAATTTTTTTAGCTAATTTTTTTTCTTAATTATTTACATTTAATTGCTTGCTATTTTCAGAGATACGTGGAGCCATTATAGCTGTGATAAATGTCACACATTCTCAAAACCAACGATGAAAATGCATAATGATAAAAACGAAATTTGTGTTCATTATTCCGAAGGTACTAGTACAATTTTCATTTTCGTTTTCATTAGAAAGAAAATTTGTATGGAAACATTTTCAAACCAGATCTTGTCTTTGTTTCTCTGTCATATTCTAATCTCTCATCACCTGGCACAAAACCACCTCTCTCAATACCTCTTCCCACCTTTCAGTTGAGGGATTGTTGAGGTGTGGTGACAACAAGTTTCCTCAAATCTCAAGAATCTTTCTTAGGACTCTTGCAGAATAAGGATTGCACTTGTGTCTCAATTCCAATATCCTTTAGCTTCTTAAGTAGCAGTTTCAGTGTTGTGGCAAGTGCACCAATTACCACAGGAATAATTGTCGTCTTTGTCTTCCACAATCTCTTCCTCTCTCTGGCTAGGTCCTGATATTTCTCGGTTTTTTGTTGTTTTTTTTTATAAATTTCTTTGGTATCTCACTCTATCATCATGTGATATTGAAAAGTCTGTGATTTTACAGTTTCCTTTGTCCTTTATAATCATATTTAGTCTTCTTGTTTCATATTTCCATAGTATGGTCAGTATATATATGGGGAAATCCCATAAAATCCTGTGACTCTTATTCTCTATCACAGCCACTGACTCATGTTCTGTTTCTTTTAATCCACATACTCAGCACTCTTTTGCCTATACAGTCATGCCTGAACTTATATACTTTTTGTGATAAATTACTGCATTCAGTCAAGAGATGGTTAATGTTTTTGTCTCCTTTCTCTCAGATTCTGGATTTGCTCTCTGAGTTTTATTGATCTTTGCCTATATCAAATTTGTCTTAATGGCTTCTTCCTGAGTGGCTGACAATTAGCAATTTGGTTTCTGGTTTCAGGTTTTTGTCCATTATCCACAGCCAGTGTTCTTTAGTTCCAATGTCCTTGGTTTGTCGTATGAATTGACCATATAATTTCTTCTCATTACCTGGCAATAAAACCACCTCCCTTAATATTTTACCTACTTCATTTGAGGGGATCTTGTCTTGTGAATTACTTGGTGACCTCACTAATGCTAGTGTCATGTAAAGAGCAGCCAGAGTGGACACTCTGTAAAGTAGTTGGCATTCGGAAAGGCATCAAGCCAAAGAAACCATGCCAAAGCAGACATTTGAGGTTTAGTGCAATCCTCTGGCCTGCTGGCTTTTATTGAACCATCCAATGCATGCCAGCATGAAAAACAGACATTAAATGATGATGAGGATGATGGTAATGACTGATTTCTTTCAGTAATACACAAGACTGATTTTATAGAGAACTGGATATTGTCAATCAAATTGATGTTAGTATATTTTCTGTTACTAATTTTATCAATCCTATGATTTTAACCAAGACTTTAAAGGTATGAAATTAATTATCATAAAGCATTTTGTACTGTATTGTAAATAACCTTATATAAGCATTATTCACTCTGTTGTAAATTTAATAAAGTCATAACTATGCTCTGTACACTCTCAATTCTAAATAATGTTTATTTGTAAGAATATGATAAATGTGAAAAATGTATGTGACAAAGAATAGTTTTACATATATATATATATATATATATATATACATATGCAGTAGTGGGCACAGTTCTGCTAACAGCTAATTAGCAAAGCTAACTTTCCATTTAACAGATTAGTGTTTTCACTAACTTTGGAAACCATTAGCTGACCAATTAGTTTCTGCTGAATTTAATTCCACTAACTTTAAGTCCATTAACAACATTCATATGTTTGTTCTTGTCTGTTGTGGGCATATTTCGAAGAGTCTGTCAGGCACGCTATTGGCTGACTATGTGTACACATGACAAGACATGATTGATTGACACAACAGCAGCTAGCTGAGCATCATTGTGTAATTCTGCAGTTTTGAGTTGTGTTCACTTTCGACTTCGTCATATTACAGATAGTCTTACAGTGTCAGCAACAGTAGTGTACATTATCAGAAGGCTGCAGATCTTCACTACTTTTGATGTCGGCTTCCTGATGGAGTACACCCAAGTGATATCTAATGTTGCCAAGGTCTTGGATAAAATCCAATGGGAGGACTAGGCCTATCTCGGGAGCTTTCTGTCAACTGTAGCAGCTACTGTCATGAAGTTGAAGGAGGCCAAGTTCAAACATCTGTACTGCAGTTCTCTGGTAGATGCGATACTGGCAGGCATCATTAAAAGGAGACCTAGAATGCCAGCTGGCTACTACCTTTCACCCCAAGTTTCGCCTGTTCTGACTGGAGCAGTATAATAATAGCCAGGTTAGCAGAGTAAGGAACACAATGGAGACTGTCACAGAGATAGCCCTAATGGAGACCAGTGAAGTGGACAGCAGCACCACAAGCAATGAGGATGAGGAAGATGATTTCTTCAGCAACATCACTCGGTCCTGGGAGAGCAGGATCCACATGTCACTGAAATCCAAGGTGCAGAACTTGGTGAAGACCTGGCTAGAAGCTGTTTCAAAGGGGGTCCTGACTGAAGTCGCCTTTTTGGATGAGCAGGTCTTGATTGACCTGTTCACCAAATATAATACCACCATCTGATCCAGTACTGCAGTGAATGCCTATTCTCTATAGGCAAAGATATTTTGAAGGCCTAGAAAGCCACCCTGTCATATGGTAATTCTGAGAGGCTGATGTTTATGAAGGGCAACCAGCATCATGTTGAGGCAATGAAGAAGGCCCAGTCAGAGTAGTACACTTTGATCATCATCTGATCTTGGCATGATTTGTATGCTATGCTTTTTTAATTAATTTAATACTTTTTGTACAGTAAATAAAGTGTATGTTGACTGAAAAACTAATGTTTAATTTCACTCGTTCATTTAATTATTTGTGTACACCTTGATCATCATCTGATCTTGGCATGCTATACCTTTCTGGAAAGCTCTGTCTAAGCTACAACATAAAATTGTCAGCTCTCTCTAGGTCTGTTTTTAAGGATTTTAGAGCCAAAAAACTAAACCAAAGCTAAATTCATATGATAAAAATTTGCAGTTATCAGTTACATTAGTTTTCACTAATTTTTTTACCTGTTTAGTGGTTTAGCATTTGTGAAGCTAACTTTTTTAGTTAACAGATTAGCGGTTAGCAAAGCTAACTTTTTGGTTAGCTGTGCCCACCACTGTATATATATGTGTGTGTGTTACTATATTATCAATCATATTTTTCTTTCTAGGATGTTTTGTTGCCAAATTTGATTGTGGTCCTGATGGTAGTTTTCCAACCATGCTTTTTACTGAAAACGACAGCCAAACATCTAATTACACCAAAGACGCTTTCCATCGATATATTATTTCTAGTAAGCATTTAAGTGTGAAAATTATAAATTCTTCACTTTATATCAATATACTTGGTATTTGATTAATCAATTGATAATTAACCCTTCAGCATTTAAATCAGCCACATCCAGTTCAAATATTCTAGCTATTTTATGTTCAAACCAACCAAATCCAACCTCTCACTCTACCCTACAATGTCATTCTAAAAATAAGCAATTGCATCATCAAAATCTTGAAGCTATGAGACAATGCAGTGAATTAAAAACAAAGCATTACATTTGAGAAAGTTAACTGAATGCTAAAGGGCTATGAGCTGATGCATTTTTCAGATTATCACTACCACCTGAACCTTGAGTACCTTTTGGCAAAGTTGCAAGCATTCAAGTAAGAGCTTTGATCTGAGAATAACTTGATATATTGATGTTCTGCTTCCTACTGCAACAGTCGATGAGCTTTTGTTTATTTCTCCCTCCCCCTCCTATCTCATTTTTCTCAAACTGACAAACACTAAGTATCTCCCCACCAAAATAAAATTCATGAGAATTTTGTGCTCTACCCAACTATTTATTAGTGAGTTGACAA
Organism: Octopus sinensis; assembly: GCF_006345805.1. Taxonomy (NCBI): domain Eukaryota; kingdom Metazoa; phylum Mollusca; class Cephalopoda; order Octopoda; family Octopodidae; genus Octopus; species Octopus sinensis. The sequence continues at coordinate 87,332,702 of NC_042997.1, read as the reverse complement.
AATGGAGCTTGCTTCCATATTCTTTGCCATATTACTCTTCTTTCTTTTCCATAGTACTGAACAAGTTTAAAAACCATTTTAATTATATTAAACATCACATTATGTCCACTCCCTTTCCAACCCTTACAAGTGCCAACCACCCTACACCAACACTACTGCTACCACCACATGCCCTGAAAACTGGAAAAAGGTTTTGGATGTTGCTTTTCTTTTGATGCTGCCCTTTTTCACTGTCATGACTATGCTATAAAAAATATGTTCTTTCATCTCTTTCTTTTATCAACACCATTGAAATTGCTCTATAAATCCAAATTTATACATAATTTTGAAATGAAGATTCAACAGCTGAAAGTCAATTCTAACACAAGCCATTCAACTTTGAAATAATAGTAATGATATCTAATGTTGCCTAAGGCAAATATGATAAAGTACTTACCTTGAGGCATAGTAAAATGCCATTAAATTGTTGTACTGAGGTATTTTTAAAGCAATAATCTAATATTTCAATTATTTTCTTTTACACTTAATAGTAACATTTTCTGAAGGACAGTTGGTACTGTAGAGATCTTCCACATCTTAGTTCTCAAATTCTTTGGAATCAGATGATCCAAAGATATAATTCTTCTTGGCTGAAAGTCAACTCTAGCTCAAGAAATATTTCTAAATCTGGCACCTATTTCTGGATTAAGTAAGTTGTGGCAGTAGACTTGCCCTGTCCAAAGACATAATGTTATGCTTCACATGAATATGAACTCAGAGCCTACAAGCTGTTTAACCAACACATTAGCTATCAGATTATTTTGCTTCTGCAATTCTGATATTCTCATTTACATTTGATATCCTTCCTTTACAGCTGACTAATTTGAAGTTTTTTTAAAGCCTAATTTGAATTTTATTGACTGAAAAAGTGGACACTATATCTACTGCAGCTCAACTGACCTCTTAAATATCATTAGCTGAAACTGGAAAAATCAAAATCAAAATCAAATCATACAAAGTATTCAAATTTTAAAAGACTTGGATTGCTTAGTTAGAATAAAAATAATTAAAATTAGTTTAATACTTGTAATGTTTGTAATAACCAGGGGTTTGTTATAGTTAATTTTTTCTGTGAAATATTTAGATGGGAAATGCATATTGGAGTCATTTTTGTGTTGGAACAGCACAATTGCTGAAAAGAGGATACTCCCCTCTTTGCTTTGAAACTCACATTTCTTTATCATGCTGCAGACATTTTTGTATTTGGGAAAGTTACTTAACAGTATTTGTTTTGCTAAAAGGTTTCATGCCTTACAACAACAAACAATTAAATGAAATAAGTATTATTCCCTATCTGTATTTTTTTTTCAGATGAATTAACTTCTGTCAATCCAGAAATGCAAGGAACCAAATGTGGTGCTCTTTATCGCTTAACTGTAGACCCAGGAGAAAGTCAAATTGTTCAATGGTGTTTGTATTCAGAAAGTGCTGTTGCTGAATGCAGCAACTTTAAATGGGTATTTGAAGAGATTTTAAGGAAAAGAGAGAAAAATGCTAAAAACTTTTATACTATGGTACTGTCAACTTTTCAAACTTCCATAAACTTCTCATGAAATGTACCCAAACTATCATCACAAATATATTTTGTTATTACTAATATTTCTTCAGTCATTCTTAAAATAATATTTTTACTGATAAGGAAAATATACAAATGAAAAAGAAGACTTGGTTTTTCAATCTTGTTGTTCCTTAAGACACTTGATAACTTCCAATGACTGGTTTCTAATTTAAGAAAAAAATATCAAAAAAAACTTTTAAACTGTGCTTACAGCTTTTGATTGTTTATTTTTTGAGAGAAAATGTACTACAATTGTTCTTCCAGTAAAGTGAAATAATACTATCAAGGACACAGTTCATGATATCACTCTGTCTTGGGTTTAGTTTCACAGTGTCCAAGATATGTTAGGCTGTTGAGGGTGAATTAAGATAACTGTAATATTAGGAAGGCATGTTTGCCTGTTCAAGTGGACAATAAAGAATTGTTCAATACTTGGCACAGTGCCTCAAAGAATGCTATTAATATTGCATAGAGATGTTCCTGAACAGCCAAAAACTAAAAGCTTTACTCTTTGCTTCTTGATAGAAGCTAAACAACCCTCAGGACATAGCTTCACTTTTCCAGCATCCATACTATGATATGATTTTTTTGTGTACTCAGATCAAATTAGATGTCAATTATAGTTGTTAAGATCCAAGAATTATACTATGTCACTTTACTAGCTGTACTGTCAAATACTTTGGTAATATTATGAACACAACAATATGAATACTGCATTAACATTTGTGAAATGAAGTAAACATTTTGAATACAATAGTATCTAAATTTGATGTAGTCATTCATTGTTGGATATCCTTCATATCACTATATATCTGGTAGCCATATTAAAGAACTATGCTACTTTATTTTATATTGAGAGCATTCCTCTTTATGGAGTCAAAACCAGGATTATGAAGGAGAATCTTCAAGATCACTTAGATTGTATAACTAGCACTCTGTCGGTTACAACAACAAGGGTTTCAGTTAATCCGATCAACAGAACAGCCTGCTCCTGAAATTAATGTGCAAGTGGCTGAGCTCTCCACGGACACGTATACTCTTAATGTAGTTCTAAGGAAGATTCACTGTGGCACAGAGTGTGACAAGGCTGGTCCTTTGAAATACAGGTACTACTCATTTTTGCCAGCTGAGTGGACAGGAGCAACATAAAATAAAGTGTCTTGCTTAAGGACACAACGCACCACCAGGAGTCAAACTTATGACCCTATGATCATGACCTGAATCCCCTAACCACTAAACCTTGCACTTTCACTTAGGCTTACACCAGGTTTCTCATGAAGGTTTAAAACATGTCATGGCATGAGTACAAGATGAAAGAGAAGTTTTATGGAGATATTCCACTCATCTCTACTAATGTTGCTCAAGGAAATAAGTTTTGCTAACCACTGCTATTGTGCTGAGCTGTGACATAGATGTTATTGGCAGAGAGAGACACTCACCATAAAATTGAGAACCTATCAAAACTAATGAGAAACGTAGTCTTGCTGTGGTAAAACACATCTCAGCTGTGGCTACTTGAAGAAGAAGAATTTTATGTTTTTTTGTATTTTTATTGAAATCATATAATATGATTTATTCATGTTGTGTCTACAAAATTAATTTTAAAATTTTAAAGGAACTGTATTTATCTTTTGTTAGATATTAAGTCCCTCTTGGACTGAAGAAGAAAGAAATATTGCCTGTCAAGCATACTCTGGTCTCCTCTGGTCCAAACAGTTTTATTGTTATGATGTTCGTAAATGGATAGAATCAACTATTATACGTTCAGGTAAAAAAAAATGTCTCTGATATATCTGCTTGTAAGGATTTTTATTCTTTGGAAAATGAAACCTCAGGACTCATTGATAATTGAAAACAGGGTGGCTGTGTGGTAAGAAGCTTCCTTCCCAACCACATGGTTATGGGTTCAGTCCCACTGCATAGTACCCTGGGGAAGTATCTTCTACTACTGCCTTGGGCCAACCAAAGCCATGTGAGTGGATTTGGTAGACGGAAACTGAAAGAAACTCATTGTGTGTATGTGTATATATGTGTGTATTTGTGTGTGTGTGTGTGTATGTATGTAATGTATGTGTGTGTGTGTGTATGTATTTTTAATGCTCCAGATACAAATAATTACAGAGATATCAAGTTGTTGGATTAGATAATGAAGGTCACAGAGAGGGTCATAGCCCAACTAATTAGGGAGAGAGTCAGTTTAGATGAGATGCAGTTTGGGTTCGTACAAAGGAAAAGCACCACTGATGCATTATTGCTGGTAAGACAGCTGCAGGAGAAATACCTAGCCAAAGATAAACCTCTATACCTGGCTTTCATTGACATGGAGAAAGCCTTTGACAGGGTCCCCTAATCCCTTATCTGGTGGTCAATGAGGAAACTAGGGATAGCTGAATGGTTAGTGAGAGCTGTGCAAGCCATGTACAGGGATACTGTCAGTAAGGTGAGGGTTAGCAATGAGTACACTGAAGAATTCTGAGTTGAGGTAGGGGTCCACCAAGGATCAGTCCTCAGCCTCCTCTTATAGTGCTCCAGGCAATAACAGAGGAATTCAAGACAGGATGCCCCTTGGAGCTCCTCTATGCTGATGACCATGCTCTAATTGCTGAGTCACTATCAGAACTAGAGGAAAAGTGTACCACCCTAGCAGTTGAGGGAACCTGTGGAAGAGGTAGACCCAGGAAGACCTGGGATGAGGTGGTGAAGCACGACCTTTGAACATTGGGCCTTACTGAGGCAATGACTCCTGTTTGGTGACATGTGAAAGGCACCATTCAAGCATGATCATAGCCAGCGTTGCCTAACCAGCACATGTGTTGTTGGCACGTGAAAACAACATTCAAGCATGGTTGTTGCCAGTGCCGCCAGACTGGCTCCTGCGCAGGTAGCATGTAAAACACCTTTTGACTGTGAGTGTGGTCATTGCCAGAACCGCCTGACTGGCCCTCGTGCCGGTAGCACATAAAATGCCCCCACTACACTCTTGGTGTGGTTAAGAGATTGATAGAATAAGTACCAGTCTTAAAAAAAAATAAGTACTGGGGTCAATTAATTTGACTAAAGATTCAAGGTGGTGCCCCAGCATGGCTGCAGTCTAATGACTGAAATAAGTAAAAAATAACATGGCTGTGTGGTTAGAAGCTTGCTTCCCAACCACATGGGTCCAGGTTCAGTCCCACTGCATGGTACCTTGGGCAAGTATCTTCTATTATAGCCTCAGGCCGACCAAAGCCTTGTGAGTGCATTTAAATGTATAACACCATTCAGTTCATTCTCAAAAATTCTATAATCTCTCTAATCATTTTACGATAAAGTGGTCGTGGCTAGACTATGTTTTGCTGATGAGGTTTAGTTAGATTGAAACATATCTAGGGTTGTCACTAAAAATCAAATTCACTCTCTCACACACACACACACTAATGTATTCATCTGTGTATATGTTTCATAATTTATAATATTGTTTGATAAGGTGGCAAGCTGACAGAATTGTTAGCAATCCAGGTAAAATGCTTAGTAGCATTTCATCCATCATTATGTCTTGAGTTCAAATTCTGCTGAGGTCAACTTTACCTTACATCTTTTCAGGAGGAATAAAATAAGTAACAGTTGAACACTGGGATCAATATAGTTGACTTGTCTACTTCCCAAAATTGCTGGCCTTGTGCCAAAATTTGAAACCTATGATATAGTTTGAGGATGAAGGATAATACTTGCAACTTCCATGGATCCTTGACTAAAAGATAGTAAGACAGTGTTACTTGAGTAAAATTAATATGGTTAATATTCACTTGGGACATGATGATCAGTGATTGAAAGGAAAACATAAATAGAGACAGTGTTCCCAAGACACAGTTCAAAGAAGTAAGAATTGGGTGGATTGTCTTATATACAATATGAAGAGTGAGAAATGGCTGGATGTTTAGGGGTAGTAGAGGTGGATGTGTTGTGTGTGTTTTTGAATATATGTATATGTATGAATGAATAATACAAATAGTTTTGAATTGTTTGTCTGTTTCTTGAACATATTTTTGTTAATAATTTAAAACTATAAAATGCTTTCTTTGGCTTGATATATTAACTTTATTGATTGATTTTCATTGTGATGTTCTATTTGTATTTTAGAAAGAATGTCCCCAGAAAGTCTGTTTTGTGCAAGTGGTTGTAATAACTGGACTGATGCTTCGAGAAATCAGCACTGGATATCTCACCTCCAAAACTGTGATATTATTTCTATGCCTGACAAATGGGAGTTCCCTTGGGTTTGTCTAATAATTATTTCCTTTCCATTCAAAATGTTCATTAAAATTGATTATAAATTGGGAGCTAATTTGTGTCTAAATGATATTTTAGAGTTACAGCTAATTGAATTTAAAATGCAATGGATGTGCAGCAGGAATATGCAGCAATCACCCATGTTGTGATTCACTTGAACATTACCCTCATGATCAACGAAAACTGACCAATCACAACTTCGCATGGAAAGAATATTACCCATGTGATCAACAAAATCTGATCGATCACCACTTCATGTAAAATAGTCTCCAGCGATAATTTCTACTTTTAGCACTCATCTTTTTGAGCCCCCCCTCCCCTAATCAGTATAAAATTGACACATTGTGACTACCAAACAGACAGCTTTGGGATATAGCAGAGAGAGCATGAGATGACACAGTACACAGACGGCAAACAGACACAAGCAGCAGTCCACAACAACAGCCATGGCTTATCATGACAATGCTCCAGTACACAAGTCTTGTGTTTCAATGGCTGCTGTGCATGACCGTGGCATTGAACTGGCTCATCACTGCCCCTATTATCCTTATTTAGCCTTGTGTGACTACTATCTGTTCCCCAACATGAAAAACTACTTGGCTGAGAACCAGTGTCTCAGTGATGATGATGTTATATCTGCTGTTGACTTTCTTGAGCAACAGGATGAAAGCTTCTTCACCAACAGGATCCAAGCACTGCAACACCAATGGAAGAAGTGTGTGGGCTGCAAAAGAGACTAAGTTGAAAAATAAACCCCATTTGGTCACATTCCATGAGAATAACTTGGTCAACCTATGAACTTTTCAGCTGACCTTCATACATTGTATTTGTTAGTGAAATTTAACTCAGTAAAATTAGTCTTCCTTGTTATGAATAGGCATCATAGCATCTACTACCCACAAGTAAGAAACTAAGGTACTGCATAATTGACAAATGTTTTGTTAGCTTATAATGTTAAGTTCAAATCTTTCCACATTCCATGCAACTTGATAGAATTTTCAATAGCTTATCATCAAACCTCAGTTATTAATCAATATATCTATATTTCATATACAATAACTCTTGTGGATTCTTATTTTTCAATGTTTTCTTTTAGCAATATGTCAATCATAAGTTCCTTATCTCTTATATTTTTTACCTGCTGTTCCAGTATGCTGCTTGGGATTTGGCATTTCATATGATTCCATACAGTTTCCTTGACCCTGATTTCTCCAAGAAGCAACTTCTTTTACTGTTATCTGATAAATATCTACATCCAAATGGTCAGGTAAGATTATTCATTTTCTCTTTTGTTAATTATTTTAAAACAATTAAAAAAATTTCCAAAGCAAAATCTACATGATTGAGTTTTTTTAAGTAATTGTGTTTTTGTTTAGTTTTGGGTTCTATTTTTCTACAACAAACATGTAAAGTGCTCCCATTTGAAAATTTAGTAAAAGAGAAGAGTGAAGCAAGCATTGAAATAGTAAATATCTAGAAGAAGGAAAAGGTATTTGGGCAAGACTCTTGAGAAGAACACTCTTTGTGAAAGGCAGATATGTGGAATTTGAGTGGATAAGTTAATTAAACAAACTACTGAAGATGAAAACAGAAAGAGAACTACATTGGAAATGTATTGTGTGAGTTTAAGACATGGGAAAAATACTTTGATATCAATCTACGTATATCATCATCATCATTTAATGTCCGCTTTCCATGCTGGCATGGGTTGGATGTTTGACATGGAACTGGCTAGCAGGGAGCTGTCCAGACTCCAGTTGTCTGTTGTGCCATGGTTTCAACAGTTGGATGCCCTTCCTAATGTTACATGTGCAATCAAAATTGAGTTGGGTCTAAAAAACAAATCCCCACATTCATCTTTTTGTAAGAAATATTTCTTTAGTTTGACTAAATCATTCAAGGCAGTCCAATGACTGAAACAAATAAAAAATAAAAGAAAGGTACACGTGGAAGGTATCCATAGTGTAAAAAAGTGAGAGTGACAGACAGACAGAGTGAGATAGTGAAGTTATAGGAGGAAGGATGAAAACAGATATCAAAATACTAGATCTCAGTAGGTCAGCAGCTCATGCAAGATGTGGTAGCATGATTTATTTCAGTCTCCTCCAATCTATACCAGCATAAGAAAATAATCATTCAAATGAAAGTGATCATTAAAGTGTTCATATATTTTAGATAGTATAATTACAACTCTCTCTCTCTCTCTCTCTCACTCACACACACACACACACACACACACAACACACACACACACACACACACACACACACACACAAACATGTGTACCAACATGCAACAACTGCTAACCAATAGATGTGCTTTTCCTTTTCATTCTGCCTCTTCTGAAGCTATAACAGCACTTCTGCTCCTCTAAACTATTGAACTAAATATGACCTACTGCACTGGACATGAGCCCCTCCACTCATCATTCCTACTGTGTCTCACCTCTCAGGTCCTGCACTACACAATCTCCTTTCATTGTAGACATGCAGACCTCAGAAGCTCCTTCCCTACTCTTGTTTTTATTTTTAGAAAACCTGAAGAAAGCTAAACTGAACTACACTCTTGTGATAAATAAATAAATAAACAAACCAATAAACATACATAAATATGTACATACATATATACAATAGGGATACAACTTTTTTGCAACTCCATAGTCTTGTATCATATTCTGATGAGCTTTTGCTAGAAAGCAATGAAAATCAATGTTTTTTTTTGTATTTGATAAAAAAAGTTCACTCATGACTAACTTTGAAATTTCTATACTCGGTTGCATTTGGGTAGATTTCCAAAAACTAGAACCCTGGTTGAATAATAAACAAAAAATGTTTAAAATATCCAAATCGTTTAATCCATAACTATTAAAAGAACTGTATTCTGCATTCCAGAACTATAAAAAGAAGGTAAGTTATATAAAATCAAATTAGTCAATAGTCAAGTTGCAGCAAGTCATTAGAGAGAATGAAATGCAATGGCAGGTTTGCTTTGTTCTTGCATGTGGCATGTAGTTCTTGAATGACCTTAATTACTCACTCACAGCATTGACTGTTTCTGCTGATGTTTATTTTTGATGGCTCTTGTTTCCTGTGATTTGTCAAGAATTTCAAAACAGTCTTATAGGGTAGTAAGGCTTGTGATAGCCCTGCATAATCTTCAGCTCTATATATTTGGTTACTGAACTAGTGGTCTGCCCAGTCACATGAGATGAACCGCCAGACCATCTACAATCTTTCTCTCACATGTGGCATGAGGAAAAATGCAAGAAGGGCTAAGATTGCTTGCGAATTCCATTTGACATTACTAATGTTTGGAATTTTCTGAAACTTGATGAAAGGTAGATCTCCATTTTCATGGAAGAACCTGAAGGCATGGGTTAAGGGAACAGAAACTTCATATCATCTCTCCAGCCAACTTGATCTTCAATGACATGAGCTCCATTCTGGAAGGAGCCTTGGAATTCTTCATAACTTGTCATGAGTTCTTTGACAAAAAAATATTCGATGTTGGGTGAATTTTTTGTGCCTGCTAGCTCTTCATCCATAACAACATGCAAGATTCTGTACAAGATACGGTGTTGGCAGCTCATGAATTGTGACTTGTCATAGCTTTTGCTCAAGAACATTCTTTGCAGTCTAACCACTACCCAAATCTTTCATCCTGTATTCCTGTATTCACACTTGGTGTATCAGCGATAATTACTGAGATTGTGCCCCACAAGTGAAATTCATCCAAGATGCTTTTCAGTCCTTCTGCAATGGTCTCAGCCTTGCCATCACAGAGCTTCAGAGTAGCCAGCTTGATTTCACTTGTTTCATTTTTGATGACAACCGCTTGACATTCATTTCCGTCAATATGTTTACCATTGAAGTGCAGGCTCTATTTCTGATTGTATTGCATATCAATCAAGTGTTTCTTCATTTCACCAGCTTTCTTGAAGAGTGCATTATAAATGCCTTGCTGACTAGGAGCTGGGATATCAATGCCCTCCTTAATCAACTGTTTGCAGATTCTCACAGCTTTGTTGGTAGAGACATTTGTTCCAGTTACAAGTCTCATACCAATTGCAGATTTATTGTGCCTTCTTGTGGAGGAATAAGTGCCATCACTATCGCTATCATGTTGATCAACTCTGTCACCTTCACCATGATTGTACTCTTCAAACTCTTGTTCTTCAAAGTCACTGTCAGTATCCAGGGCTGTTCGGTTTGATAAAGAATGGGAGGCTTTAGCATCAGAGCATCTTCTCTTGGAAGGGTGGATAGTGTGCTTGCTTGCACACTACATTATAAAGAAATAGCTCACTTTGGTACAGCTTTTTGTCATCAGCATTGAGCCATTCACCATGAATTTTGGTGATATTGAACAGTTCTTCTAATGGCTCGAACTTTCCTTTCTTGGCCCGTTTGTCATACAAATGAAGCACATTTTTTAGCTTGGACTATATTGCTTGCTCAGAAATGATTGGAAAATTCAGTTTATCTCTCTACAGTTGTGTTACCTCTCTTGATAATTCTGCTACTCTCTTCTTTCTGCCTTTAATTGATTTTCCAAGAAACTGGTACTGACCAACAATCTGCTCTTTGGGTGGCATTTGGTTTCTGCTGGCCAGTGAGGCTTCTTCTAACACACAACCTCTAGGTGAATGGGACTGGAACTGCACCAAATTTCTCTTCTATTTCTCCTTGTTCTTCTGAACAACTTCGAAGCTTTTCTTGAATGACATCCTGCTAGCAGTCATGCAGAACTCACACTGAAACTGAAACAACAAGGGTGAAAGTGAAAGAAGAACTTAATTATTTGCTTCATGGTTAAGCATGATGACTTAGCAATACAGTCTTATCACCACTGAAGTTTTATAAATGCTAAGAATTTATTGAAAGCCAAGAGCGCTATGCAGCCTTGCCCATAGTCAAACAAGTGTTGCATAAGAATACAAACATGGATTCATGAGTGAACTTTTTTTAAGATAGCTCAAAATTGAGTTCACTTCAGTTACTTATGCATAAAAGCTCATCTAAATATGATACAGGAAAATGTTTTTGAGGAAAAAAATTTAAAAGTTGTATCCCTGATAGGCATAAATACATTTTTGCATGTGTACATTCATGCATGCTTACATGTGGTTGAAAAATACAGGTGAAAGAGGACATTTATGGATAAGGGGTTTGCAGATCCTGTACCCAAGATACACTTTCAGCTTCATACTTATTGTTATTGCAGCAATAGAATGCATACTAACTCATCTGTAGCAAAGTATGGCTGAACTGTGGGTCTTGAGAAGAGAACGCAAATCCTTAATTCATATGCTACAAATGATCGCAATATCTAGAATTATAAAAATCTACAAGACCTTCTTAAAATTTAAAGGATGATGGTTAAAACATGATGCGTTCTTTCACAACCTTACTACCAAAGTTAGTGGCCAGTAAAAATTTATTCTAAATTAAAGAGAGAAAGAGAACAAATGAGCAAACATATATGCACATACATGTACATACATATGTATGTATGTATGTATGTATGTGTGCATGCACACATACTAGAAGAAACATTCTTTAATTTACTATTTGTAACATAGTTGTTCACTTTTTTCTGCAGCTTCCTGGTTGTGAATTTGACTTCAGTGATACAAACCCCCCTGTACATTGTTGGGCGTGTCTCTCTGTTTATCATAATAGTGGTTCATATGATGTGAGCTTTCTAAAGAAATGTTTTCACCGATTATTATTGAATTACAACTGGTAAGTTTACAACTTTGTCACTAATTCTGTACATTAAATACTAATTCTTTTTTCTTTATAATGTAGTGAATATGGTGTAAGTAAACTCTAGCAGTTTATTACTTTAAAACAAAAATTAAAGAGAGCATTTGATCATCAACTTGTAAACAATGTCCTTTGTTCTTCCTAGTTTTTTGTTTTTATGCTTGTGTTTGTCCCTCATCACCACTTGATAACCATAACTTACATCCCCATTACTTAGTTGTTTGGTAAAAGAGAATGATAGAATAAGTTCAAGACTTTAAAAAAATACTGGGGTCAATTAGTTTGACTAAAACTCTTCAAGATGATGCCCCAGTATGGCCACAGTCTAATGACTAAAACAAGAAAAAAGATAAGAGGTAAAGAGAATAAAATAAATGATAATTCTGTCACGGGCTGAAAGGTAGTCAAATAAATGCTGGTTGGAGGAGTGTTGAGAATGGTCAAGACTGAAGATGAATTTAGAGGAATAGGGAAGAAAGTCTGAGTTAGAATAACTGGAAGTAAGTTTTGTTGGTGATATCTTGCTAAGTCATAGGGAGAGCTTTCATTTGAACATTATATCATAGATCAAGCCCACAGGAACACTTAAACTCAATATTTTAAGCCAAGAAAATATATTTTAATTTTACTGTTTACCTTGCTGCTTATGTGTTTTAACTATCCATTGTACATAATTATAAGATGGACTGAATCAGCTTCTTTGACTGAAACCAGGAGTCAATATGTTTGACCACAAAATTGTAAAACCAACTAATCATTCACAAAAATTATTATCATAATGCTTTATTATCATGATCTTTATTACACTGTGTACCTTGGTTTTGAACTATGTACATTATATCGATGCATGTCTTAATATGCAACTGAAAGGGTTGGCAACAGGACAAGTATCTGGGCATAAAATGCTCTTTAAGAAAAAAAAAACATCCAACTCAAGCTGTCATGTAAAAATGAACATGAAATAATCGTTGAAAATGATTATAATGGTATCTATGGTTTGCGTGCTCTGCATTAGATGCAGTCTGATGTAAACTATGACATTTCTTGTATCCTCTGCTATCTCTTAAATTATGACAGCGGTTAGGACTCTCCTAGGCAATCTACGGTTATTTAACAACCACTGTCTTATATTCAGCATTTATTATTTTCTGCTACGTTGGAGTGACTTACACAAATTTAGACAGACTGCTGGAGCAATTGTTTTTTTACAACTGGAGGGTTTTTGTGTTCTTTTTGAAATACTTCATCATGAACTAAGAGTAAAATTTCCTGAAGATCATATGGAGTTGAGAGCCTTCTTTTGAGCTACATTACAGTTTTGAGCTACATTACAGGTTGTAATCTTAATGTTTGAACTTATTTTACAGTCATAAGTTGGATACTAACATAGCACAAAATCTCTTGGCTGTTATTTAATGTGTCATTTCTAAACAATGATTTTTTTATATTAGCATAATTTTAGAGGTCTATAGCTGATTGAAACTAGAGATAGTGATTTGACTTCATTAGAGTATCAGACAGAATACCTACAGTATTTGATTACAGCTTTTTATGTCCTGAGTTCAAATCCTACCATGATCATCTTTATCCTTTCCAGGATGATACAATAAAGTACCAGTCAAGCATTGGAGTTAATTTCTATAATGTATTCTAGATGTGAATCAAATTGTAATTATAGACTAATAGAAAGATAAAAAATAAAATCAACAATAATAGGTTGAACTCAGAGAGACAAGCCTGGATATTACTTGCTACTTGCTATTTCATTACTTTACCACCCTCTTTATTAATAATTATTATGAGAAATAAAAAAACAAAATATTGTGAAATTTTCTTCCATGCTCTATTGCTAGGTGGACAAACACAAATAAAATTTCTGGCCCTGGTCATCTATATTCTGGAGGTTTCTTAGGTATGGACAATATTTCGATATTCAACCGTTCCACTGGATCACCACCTGGATATATCCTTGCTCAGGTAAGTTTTGTAAATGAATACACCTTGTTTCTATTCTAGATATTTTTGTTATATAATTCTAAATAAATCTTGTTTTGAAAATCAAAACTTGAGTTTTTATTTGTAGTAAACTTCACTCATAATTGAGAAATTTCTATTTTCGATGAATTTGTCCATTTTATTGCCACTAACTGGTTTTGAAACCAATACTCTCTTCTTTTCTGTTTCACCACCACCACCACCACCACCATCATCACCACTACTACTACTACTACTATAATGAAATTATTGTATATAGTGCTCAGGTGCACTTCAACTTATCAAGGGTGCATGTATAGTATGTAGAATTATGTACAAATGTCAGAAAAGTGAACAGTGTATGAGTCATGATATACAAGTGTGCTCCATTAGATAGAATATAACCTTAACTGCTAAATAAGTTTGAGCATGTTAATTGTGCCTCAAAATTTAAATAACTTTCTTGTGAATTTGAATAATTTACTCATTTCCTACATAATATAAGCTTTACTTATTATAAACAGAAGTAAAATGAAGATCTAAGCAGTCAGCTTATCATTCTTGACTTCAAATCTACTGCAGTTGTTTTGTTGTGTTATTGCATAGTATTTAATTATACATGTTTCTGTTCATTTTATCCATCGCTGATTTCAGTTGTTGGGCTATAGCTAAGTTCTTTTGTTTTGGGGGTTTTTTTCTGTCTATCATATTAATCCCAGTAATTATTTCAGTCTGGTACTGGTTTTGATTTTGATCAGTTTTGTTTTAACGACTGTAACTGTAAGCACAAGCACATTATGCACATCTATATACACACATACTTGCATACACAGGTATACATACACACATATGTGTACATATAGATACAATGAACTCCTGCACTGTTTGTTTTTACCAAATTCCATTCACAAGGTATTGATACAATGAATAGACATCAAATCATTTGAGTGTTACCTAAGTTAAATTGGTATCCTAACCATAAGAAAATTTTTTTGGTCATACTTTCAATTACCTCTCCTTGTGAATGAAAGGAATTTTAGCAATAGTTATTTTTAAATTTATTTAGACTTATGCTTATTCTCAGGTTGTATTTTGTGTTACATTTTTTGGTGAAAATTAACTTTCAACATAACTTTTTAAAAAAAAACAATAATTTCAGTTATTATTTCTGAGATGCTTACCAAATATTTTGATTAATCTCTTCTATAGGCTGATGCCACTGGATGGATGGCATTTTTTTGTGTGAAAATGTTTGAAATGGCTATTGAGCTCATTAAAACTGACCCAGATTATGCAGATATAGCAACACAATTTTTTAGACATTTTTTACTTATAGCTGAAAATGGATCTCAATCTACTAACAAAGCTGGTAAGTTCATTTTCTTTAAAGTGTTGAATACTTATAGTTCTTTGAAGCCACTAGATTTTTTGTGCATATAAACAAATTGGCTACTTATTTGTCAGGGAGTGGTCAAGTGATGTAGACACCTCTGACTGTTCAAAAATTGATACAGACTCTCTCTCTTTTTTTCTCTCTTTTACTTGTTTCAGTCATTTGACTGTGGCCATGCTGGAGCACCGCCTTTAATCGAGCAACTCGACCCCGGGACTTATTCTTTTGTAAGCCCAGTACTTATTCTATCGGTCTCTTTTGCTGAACCGCTAAGTAACGGCGACATAAACACACCAGCATCGGTTGTCAAGCAATGCTAGGGGGACAAACACACACACGCATTTATATATAAATACATATATACTATTGACTTCTTTCAGTTTCCGTCTACCAAATCCACTCACAAGGCTTTGGTCGGCCCGAGGCTATAGTAGAAGACACTTGCCCAAGGTGCCACGCAGTGGGACTGAACCCGGAACCATGTGGTTGGTAAAGAAGCTACTTACCACACAGCCACATCATTTTTTTCAATCTACAGGGAAATAGTTAAATTTGTCAAATTTGTATATTTATTATGTAGGTTTGCATATAATAATTAGCTTGTGGGACATTTTTGAGGCCGTCAGACACAAAGAGAGGGTGAGTGAGTGAGGGGGGGCATTTTATTTTTATTTTATTTAGAACATATTTTCAAAACTAAGAAAATAATTTACCATTTCATTTCATTTTTAAAAACCACTTATTGACATTTCTGCTGGAAGTTTTAAGCTAGCAGGGAAAGTAGACTTTCGTCAGGATTGTTCATTAGTAATATTTGTTCCCACTTAAACATGGATGTTCTATTAGAACAAATTATACTGCGATAGTTGCCATGACAGAAACTCTCATACTGGCTTCTTGTTTATATAGCTAGTGGGAAGATAAATCTCCACTACCACCAGATCACATGATTTTGACTTTGTTTGATCTTGTCTAATAGAACATCTACTTTTAAGTGGGGATAGATATTACCTCTTGGTATTAATAATGCCTCTGTTGCTAATATATTTTTTTTTACAAGCTAACCGGCTAATCATGACACCAGTTCCTGTTCTGGCACTGTCAATATATATATCAGTGGTGGGGATATGAATTGCTGTTGCCTCTAGCAGTCAAGACCAAACAAGGTTGAAATCACATGATCTAGTGGTCTCAGTGTTGGAGGTAGTGGGGATTTATTTCCTCACTAATGATATAAACGAGTCAAACAGCCAATAGGAGAGTTTCCGTCCTGGTAACTACTGCAATATAGTTTATTCTCTAACAGAACATCCACATTTAAGTGCTGATAAGTATTACCTCCTGATTTAATACTGTCCCTGTCACTAATATATATTTGTTCATTGATAATCCTGAATCTAAACAGCTGGTGATATGTATATTATCTGTATCAATAATTGCTCAGATTATGGGTTTACTAACAGACAGTCCTTATGAATCCTAGTGATTTGAAATTTGCAATAGTGATGTCCAGTGAGTGATAATATATAGTTTTGTCACATAATTCAATTAGAGTGTTGAGCTGGCAGAATTGTTCGAGCTTCAGACAAAGAGCTGTGGAGTAATGAAATTTTTAGAGCAGTGAATAAAGATATTATTTGTTCTGGCTTTATGTTGTTGAGGTTCTCTGCAGAAACATTGGTGCTAATGTTGGTTAACAGTGGTGTTGTGATGAGACAGTATTTTGTTACCCATACTTTCAAGTACTGGCAACTGATAGGACTGATGGTAATGAGGATGATTTTTTTTTTGAAAGTCTAAAGAAGGGATGTCATGAGCCACAGTGAATAACAATCCTTTGGGAGTCTGGAATCATACAAAGATTAAAGAACCCTGATTTAGAGGCTCCTTCTGAAAGCAGTGGTGTTCCAGTTTTTGTTGTTGTATATACTGTGATTGTGTGTGTGTGTGTGTGTATGAGGAGGGTGCATGATTTTTACAGCTTAATGCCCTTCCTATCACCAACCATTTGCAGTACAGTATGGATATGAACTGGTTATTTTTTAATCATGCCATATTAGTGTTTTGTATTTGAAGCATTAAGACTACTCTGTCTGTTGTAGTTGTAATACTTTCTCACTTTTCCAGGATTTTGGCATGAGGACGATAAATTCTTCTATGATATGCTGCTTTCACAAGAATCTGACACAATCATTCCACTCTGCATACGATCACTAGTAGGCCTTGTTCCTTTGCTTGCTACAACTGTTATTGATCTTTCATCAATAAGGATGAATTATCCTGAGCTTTTTGTTGTCCTGAGTGATGCTTCTTGCAGCAGTAGCAAGGTACAAATTATTATTATCTTTGTTATCTAATGTTACAAATGGTATTACTATAACAGATATTACTATTAATCTTATCATTATACATATACTAAATTAACAAACGATACTATTAATACCAACATTAAGTTGTTATTGTTTATCCCCAGGTCATTTCTGATAGAGCAGACCTGTGATAAACTGTATTCCACTCTTCCCAGAAAACCTGATGGACAGAAAGACCGATCTTATGACACCCTCTTGCAGACTACCTCATTGACGATTGACAAGGACCTTCTCTTTGTGGCTGGTGACTTCAATGGACATGTTGGACAACATGCAGGGGGCTCCTATGGCATACATGGAGGTTATGGTTTTGGTTCCCACAATATGGAGAGAACCAGGCTGCTGGAGTTCTGTGATACAAATGATCTTATGGTTTGCAATACTAACTTCAGGAAACCTGCCAGTCACCTACCGATCTGGTAGGCACACTAGCCAAATTGACTACATCCTTGCCAGGAAAAAGGAAAGATCGCTGCTTATAAATGCCAAAACCTTCCCAGGCGAAAAATGTACCCCACAACATAGACTAGTAGTTAGCAACTTCAGGATCAGGGCTAAGTGGATGCCCAGAAGACAACCAGCATGGAGAAGAAGGGTCTGGAAGCTTAAAGATCCTGCGAATGGACAGATTTAGAGACGTATTACTCGAAGCTTTTGATGAAATAGAGGGGGAATATAGCATCACATGATGTGGAAGACAACTGGAAGTTTTTATGGGACAACCTGCTGAGGGCCACTGACCAGATCTACAGATGGTGCAAAGTCCCCTCTTGACCCAAGTTAATGTGGTGGTGGAACAATGTTGTTGACAGGGCCATTAAGGAAAAGAAACAGGCTTGGAAGGACTGGAAGAATGATGGAAGCAGGGAATTGTATCAGATTGCTTGAAGGGAAGCTAGGAGACAGGTTTATTTAACCAGAGGGGAAGCAGATAAGAAAAACTTTGCCAATGTTCTGCGCCGTGAAGACCAAAGACTTGAGGTATTTCGTGTTGCAAGACAGTGTGTGAGAGAGAATTGTGATGTAGGAGAGAAATGTGTTCGCATGGATGATGGTTCACTTACGCCAAATGAGGATACAAAGAGAGAGGTTTGGAGAGTCTGCCAAATGTCGACCCAACAGAGGGACCAGTTATCCGAGTTGACAGTACCTTGGTAGATAAAGCAATTAAAAGTATGACGACAGGGAAAGCCCCCAGCCCATCAGAAATTACTGCAGAGATGCTCAAAATATCTGGCAGTGTCGGCTATAGCTAGTCACCCGCATAGTTAACCAGGTGATACACGAAGGAGTCATACCCAATGACTGGTGTAGCAACATGATAGTCAACTGCTACAAAGGTAAAGGTGACACTTTAGATACAAATAATTACAGAAGTATCAAGTTGTTGAATCAGGTAATTAGGGAGAGAGTCAGTTTAGACGAGATGCAATTTGGGTTCGTACAAGGGAAAAGCACCACTGATGCTATATTTCTGGTAAGACAGCTGCAGGAAAAATACCTAGCCAAAGATAAACCTTTGTACCTGGCTTTTGTTGACATGGAGAAAGCCTTTGACAGGGTCCCCTGATCCCTTATCTGGTGGTCAATGTGGAAACTAGGGATAGAGGAATGGTAAATGAGAGCTGTACAAGCCATGTACAGGGATGCTGTCAGTAAGAATTTCTGGTAGGTGTAGGGGTCCACCAAGGATCAGTCCTCAACCCCCTTTTTATTCATCATAGTCCTCCTGGCAATAACAGAAGAATTCAAGACAGGATGCTCTCGGGAGCTCCTCTATGCTGATGACCTTGCTTTAATTGCTGAGTCACTGTCAGAACTAGAGGAAAAGTTGCAGGCGTGGAAGCAAGAATTAGAATCAAAGGGCTTTGGAGTCAACTTAGCTAAAATCAAAGTCTTAATAAGTAGGAAGGCAAACAAATCACAAATCCCTTCAAGTAAATTGCCCTGCTCGATCTTTAGAAAAGGCATTGGTAGAAACACCATAATATGTACCTAGTGTAAGCTATGGACACATAAGAGGTGCAGCAATATCAAAGGAAGATAGTTTTTGTATGCGACAAATGCTTAGGTACTATAAACAATGAAAATGTGCAGAGAACAGCTTCTGCCACATTCCAGGGTGAAAAACTAGTAGTTGATAGCTTCCGTTACCTAGGTGACCAAGTCTGTAGCAGGGGTGAATGCTCTAAAAATGTAGCTGTGAGAATAAGAATAGCCTGGGCAAAGTTCAGAGATCTCCTACCTCTGCTGGTGACAAAAGGCCTCTCGCTCAGAATAAAATGTAGACTGTATGACATATGTGTACAAACAGCCATGCTACATCGCAGTGAAACATGGGTTGTGACTGCTGAGGACATGCATAAGCTTGCAAGGAATGAAGCCAGTATGTTATGCTGGATGTAAGCACCTTGAGAGAAAAGTTGGATTTAAGAAACATCAGATGTGGTGTGCAAGATAGATGA
>NC_042997.1:87192867-87307867 GCF_006345805.1 Octopus sinensis | reverse complement strand
GCTGATCTAGGACAAAACAACACTAACAACCACTGCCACCACTGCCATCTTACTACACTGCATTGATTAATTGATATATATTTCATCTTTTACCATTACCATTGCCTACTACTAGGAAGTCTTTACATAGTCACTCAACTTCTAGTAATAGCAGCTAAATCACCCTTACATCATATTTTTACCAAACTTAAAAAGGATGAGTACATTAGATAATATAATTCTATGTCTGAATAAAAGGTGGTATGGTCACAGTTGGAATGGTCTGCTGTATCAAGACTGACCTAGGGTAAGACAACAATAATTACTACCTCTTCATCATTCCACTAATGTATGCAGTTACAACTACATACAATACCACTGCATCTTGCCAACCCAGGTTGTTACCACTATACACTACAAGTACATCAACATGAGTCAATGAAGGAAATACTATGATGTCACTGAACTTGCTAAAGATAGTAGCCAAATCTCACCATCTTTAATAAAACAAAAACGAAAGGGAGAAATTCGACAATGTAATCTGAGCTTAAAAAGAGAAAAACAGGTTGGTTACAACTGGAATACTTTTGATCACACGTCTCCTTGATTATGCTTGACCTGGAGTTAAACCATAACAACAGCTGTTAACCCTTTCATTATTATATTTATTTTGAAATGTTCTGTGTTTCTTTCAATTACTTTAAATATAACAAAGAATTTAGTAAAATAACTTAATTATCATTCAGCTAGTGTTAGAAACATAAATTGTAACTAAGGTTTGGTGGAAGATTTTAATTCAAAAACTTACGAAAACAAGACGTTTGTACTCAGAGCCAGAGCCAGTTTCAGCCAGCTTGGTAATGAAAGGGTTAATATATCAATTATCTCCAGATATTCGTTTCATTCAAAGTCTATGGCTGCAGCTGCTTCATTGTTTTCTTTTCTTTTCTTTTAGGTGCATATCGACAACAACAAGCTATTTTTATCATTCGTTTCTTCTGAACAGCTCCAACATATTCTGGGTTACCTATTCAGTGAGACAGAATTCTTGTCTCCCTTTGGAATTAGATCTCTTTCAAAGGTTTGTTGTTACTTTTCTTTTACATCCTATTCATAAAATAGAATCTTCAAAGTTTGAATTAAACAAACTGCCTGTGCTTGCATGCATGTATATGCATGTGTGGATGTGTGCATGTTTTTGCTTGTATGTTTATATAGCTTGGTTGTGCTGCTTGCACAGATTCCCATGACTCCCTGTTGCTACCCAGTTCTACTATTCATATTTGAATTGGAAGCTTGAATCACGAGTCTTTCATCAGCTGATTACACAACAATGGATGTGTTGCAGTTACTCTCTTGATAGACCTGGGTGATCCTGACCGTTGACCTTCTAGGATTCCTCTGCTCAACATCAATGTAGGAAGCACTGTTGGTTCAGTTGAGCTCTTATACTGCCTCATCACATCTGCCAATCTGCTATATCCCTGGCAGGGTGGCTGAATGGGTGTTATGCCTTGCCAAAGGACAACCCATAACTATGCTGGGCACAGTCATCACCCCTTGAGTTATTTTCAAAATACCCACATACCTATATGTTTATGTAAGTGCACTTATTTTACCAAACCTGGTAAAATTACCATCATTATCAACATTTAATGTCCATTGTCCATGCTGGCATGGGTTGGATGGTTTGGCCAGAGCTGGAGAGCTCCACCTGACACCAGTCTAATTTGTCATGGTTTCTTCAGCTGGATGCCCTTCCTAATATCAACCGCTTTATGAAGTGTGCTGGGTGCTTTTATGTGGCACTGCATAGATGCTTTTATGTAGCACCACACAGGCACTTTTACAAAGCAAAAATCAGAAATATGGGACACAATAAGGAGCATCACTCTTGAAATGGAAAGTTAACTCTGACAATATCTGAATTTAGAATAGGTGGTGGAATTACTCTGATGTCTGGCTTAACACCACCACCTACCTCTCCTCTGGTTTTAGCAGATTCCAATCTGTTGCAAGCATTCAGATCATGTCTTTAGTCTGCAAACTTCTTCCCCTCCTCTCACCCAATCTTGGAAAACCTAAAAAAGGTCATATGCTCTGCCCTTCCTCTTTTGGCTAAAGCATAAAAAAATGAAAACCAAGAAAAGTTTAGTTAAATAATTCAAGGCATTTTTTAACGTCACTCCACTGCCTTTTGGTTTTTGTGAGCAGTGGCACTAGTGGTTATAGATTTCCAACAAGTCAGTCACTGAATCACTGTATTTTTTAATAGCAAGAATGGCAAGAGAGTATCTATGCAATACAGAAGGAAAAACTACTGCCAAGTACTTTTGTTTTTTCTTTTTTTTAAAGCTTAGTACTTATACTATTGGTCTTTTTACTGAACCAAGTTTTAGGGACATAAACAAACCAATGCCAGTTTTCAGCTGGTTGGGGGGGGGGCAAAGTCAAAAACAAAAGCAACACATGCATATATATACATATAAATGTATATATGACAAGTTTTTTTCAGTTTCCTTCTACCAAATCCACTCACAAGGCTTTAGTGGCTTGAGATTATAGAAGACATTTGCCCAAGGTGTCATGCAGTGTGACTGAACCTGGAATCATGTGGTTGGGAAACAAACTTATTATCACAGAGCCATGCCTGTTCCTATAACCATTTTTTCTTCTTCTTTCTGAATGCTAAGTACATCTCTGATTGGAAGTTTCATGATTCTGGAATGCATAACATTGCATAGATATTTTTTACACATTCTTCCTTGTTACTGAGTGACTGTGTTGTCCACTCACTGGTTGTCACAGAAACAAAGTTTTCTTTCTGGCTTCATCATTGCTTTTTTTTTTTTTTTGGTGGGATTGTTGTTGTGTTTTTCTTTAACCCTTTAGCATTTAAACCAGCCATATCAGACCAAAATATTCTCCTTACTTTATGTTCAAACAGGCCAGATCTGGCCTCTCACACTTACCCTACAATATCATTCTAAAAATAAACTACCACATCATTAAAATCTTGAAGCTATGGGATAATACATGAGTAATTCAAAACAATTTAAATAAATAAAGGATATGCTTAATAGAATAATCTGAAAACTAAAGGGTTAACTCAGTATGATCAAGTTGATCTGAAACAGACATCACCAAATTTTTCTCCCTTAATGCTATGCCTGAAAACTGAAAAAGGGGTCTTATTAGTTGAGCAACTGCTCCACAGATTCATTCCTCTATCTCAGTCTTCATTTTAGATAAACTCTCTTTCATTCCCTGTGAATTATATTTGTCTCTGGTAAATATTATTTCGTATGTCCAACTTTTCTCTCAGGGAACTTACACTCTGTCGTGTATGCACACTGATATTACACATCCAGCAGAGCATACTGGCTTCATTTTTTTGCAAGCTTACGAATGTCCTCAGCAGTCTCAGCCCATATTTCACTGCTGTGAAGCATGACTGTTCGCACACGTGTCGTACAGGCTACCTTTCGGTCCAACAGAGGTAGGAGCTCTCTGAACTTTGCCCAGGCTATTCTTATTCTAGCAGCTACACTCTCAGAGCATCTGCCCCTGCTACTGACTTGGTCACCTAGGTAATGGAAGCTATCAACTACATCTAGTTTTCCCCCCTGGCATATTGATGGAAGCTGTTTTCCACACATTTTCAGTGTTTATAGCACCTGAGCATTTGTGACATACAAATACTATCTTCCTAGTTAGCCTTCCTTTGATATTGCTGCACTTTTTATGTGTCCAAAGCTTACACTGGGTACATCTTATGGAGTTTCTACCAAAGACTTTGGTTATTGCTAGATTGACTCCAAGGCCGTTCAATTCTAATCCTTGCTTCCACATCTGAAGCTTCTCCTCTAGTTCTGATAGTGACTCAGTAATTAAAGCAAGGTCATCAGCATAGAGGAACTCCCAGGAGCATCCTGTCTTGAATTCCTCTGTTATTGCCAGGAGGACTATGATGAATAAAAAGGGGGCTGAGGACTGATCCTTGGTAGACCTCTACCCCTACCCAGAATTCTTCGCTATACTCGCTGCCAACCTCACCTTACTGACAGCATCCCTGTACATGGTTTGTACAGCTCTCACTTACCATTCATCTATCCCTAGTTTCCACATTGACCACTTGATAAGGGATCGGGGGACCCTGTCAAAGGCTTTCTCCATGTCAATGTAAGCCAAGTACAGAGGTTCATCTTTGGCTAAGTATTTCTCTTGCAGCTGTCTTACCAGAAATATAGTATCAGATGTGCTTCTCCCTTGTACAAACCCAAACTGCCTCTCATCTAAACTAACTCTCTCCCTAATTAGTTGGGCTATGACCCTCTCCATGACTTTCATCACCAGGTCCAACAACTGGATACCTCTGTAATTATTCATATCTAATGCGTCACCTTTACCTTTGTAGCACTTGACCATGGTGCCGCTACACCAGTCATTGTGCATGACTCCTTCATGTATCTCCTGATTGACTATATGGGCAACTACACTATAACCTACACTGCCAGATATTTTAAGCATCTCTGTGGTGATTACCTATGGTCCAGGGGCCTTTCCTGTTTTCACGCCTTTAATTGCTTTATCTACCAAAGTACTCTCAATTCAGATAGCTGGTCCCTCTGTTGGGTCAACATTTGGCAGACTCTCTTTCTCCCATTTTCTTCATTTAGCAACCTTTCATAGTGGCATCTCCAAGTCTCTCTCTTTGCAGCCTCATTAGATGCAAGTGAGCCATCATCATGTCAATAATGATAATAATAATAATGATCCTTTCAACTATAGGCATAAGGACTGAAATTTCGGGAGAGGTGGATTGTTGATTATATCAACCTCAGTATGTAACTGGTACTTATTTCATTGGGCCCTAAAGGATGAAAGGCTAAATTGGCCTCGGCAGAATTTGTTAAGATGAGTGAAATACTGCTAAGCATTTTGCCCAGCGTACTAATGATTCTGCCAACTCTTTGCTTTAATAATAATAATAATACTTTCTAATTTTTGACATAAGGCAAGCAATTTTGAAGGGTGAGCGCTAGTTGTTTATACTGATCCCAGTGCTTGACTGGTACTTATTTCATCAATCCTAAAAAGAAGAAAAGCAAAGTTGACCTTGACAGAATTTGAACTCGAAGACAGACAAAATGCTTAGCAGCATTTCGCCCAGCATGCTAATGATTCTGCCAGCTTGCTACCTAAATAATAATAATAATAATAATAATCCTTTCTACTGAAGGCCTGAAATCTTGTGGGAGGGTATTAGTCAATTACATCAACCCCAGTGTTTAACTGGTACTTAATTTATCCACCCTGAAAGGATGAAAGGCAAAGTCAACCTTGGCAGAATTTGAACTCAACATAGTAACTGGTGAATTGCCGCTAAGCATTTCATCCAGCATGCTAACAATTCTACAGCTCACCAATAATAATAATAATAATCCTTTTTATTGAAGGCACAAGGCTCCAAATTTGGGGGGAGGGTACTAGTCGAGTACATTAACCCCAGTGTTTCACTGGTACCTAATTTATCAACCCCAAAAGGTTGAAAAGCATAGTTGACCTCAGCGGAATTTAAACTCAGAAGCTAGCTTCAGGCGAAATACCACTAAGCATTTTACCAGCTTGCCAATAATAATAATAATAATAATAATAATAAACAGGAGTACCACCACCCAAACAAACCCTGTGGATAAATAACATCCAAAACAAAATACAAAAAATGAGAAAAGATCTGTCGATTCTTAATGAAATCAGCAAACAATCAACGCTACTGAGCAACAAAAAGAAAACAAAAATACTCCGCAAATATAACATCACAGAGAAAGATTTGCTGAAGCAAGATATCCTTGCCAAAGCACAAAGGATCCGCCGGTACGAGAAACGCCAGCGCTTCTTTGAACAAAACAAAAAGTTCAACTCCAACCCCAAAAAGTTCTACCAAGAACTTGGCAAAAATAAAATAGAAGTCACTGCAGCACCAACGGCAGAAGAATTGGAAGAATTCTGGAGAGAAATATGGTCGGTGAACGAACAACCAAAAAAAAGGAGTATCAAAATAACAAACTCGGCATCTGAACAACTTTGGACCCCCATAACAACTGAAGAGGTCACCCAGGCACTGCAAAGACTAAGCAACTGGAAGGCACCTGGGCATGACAAGATCCCCAACTTCTGGTTGAAATATCTAACAGGAATGCACAAAAAGCTGGCTGAAAACTTTAACAACATACTAGCAGAGCCAGAGACAATGCCTGAATGGCTCACGAAGGGGAAAACCATCTTAATTCCCAAATCAAATGAGACAGCAAAACCAAAAAACTACAGACCAATAACCTGCCTCCCTACAATGTTCAAGGCATTTACTGCAGTGATATCGCAAAGGTTGAACAAGCACCTGGACGAAAACAAACTGTTCCCAGAAGAGCAGAAAGGATGTCGCAAAGGCTCATATGGCTGTAAAGATCAACTAATGATTAATAAAGCCATAACTGAAGACAGCCACAGAAAGAAGAAAGGCCTCAGTATGGCCTGGATTGACTACAAAAAGACGTTTGATAGCATCCCCCACACATGGATCCTCGAAACACTAGCCATTAACAAAGTAGCACCAACAATCATAAAATTCATAGAGCACTCTATGAATAAATGGCAAACAGTCCTACACCTCCAAACAAAAGAGGGACTCATGAAAACCAAAGACATCCCCATTAGAAGAGGAATATTCCAGGGAGACACACTCTCTCCACTCCTTTTCTGCTTGGCACTGTCACCTCTATCTGATATACTAAATAGAACTGGATGCGGATATAAATGTTACGGCAAAACCATCAGCCACCTTTTATATATGGATGACCTAAAACTATACGCTGCAAATGACAAACAGCTGGAAACACTATTAAAGACAGTTCATGGATTTACCAAAGAAATAGATATGAAATTTGGATTAGAAAAATGCGCCAAAGTAACCATGAAAAGAGGAAAACTAGTTAAGAGTAGCAACATCACACTAGATAAAACCAATGAAATAAAAGAATTAGACCAAAGCCAAACTTACAAATACTTAGGAATCCATGAACTAGATAAGACACAACACACACAAATGAAAGAGAAAATAAAAAAAGAATATTATAGGCGAGTTAGATCAATACTAAAAACAGAGCTCAATGCTAAAAACAAGATAATAGGTATTAACACTTTAGCTGTCCCAGTTATAAGTTACAGCTACAATATCCTTAACTGGAC
The DNA here is from genome assembly GCF_006345805.1 of Octopus sinensis. NCBI lineage: Eukaryota > Metazoa > Mollusca > Cephalopoda > Octopoda > Octopodidae > Octopus > Octopus sinensis. The sequence continues at coordinate 87,300,640 of NC_042997.1, read as the reverse complement.
ACGAAATGAACTGACCAAAATAGATAGGAAAACAAGAAAAATAATGACAGGATCTAGGATGCATCACCCAAAATCTGACATAGAAAGACTATATATACAATGTATAGAAGGTGGTAGAGGCCTTATACAGCTGGAAAACTACTATAAAATAACCACCATAGGACTGCAAAAATATCTACTTCAGAAGGAAGGAAGACTGATACAAATAGCGGCAAAACACGAGCAAAACAAAATACTGTTCTCAGTATTTAAGGAAGCTGACAAATACAAACAAGAAATCATACCACCTAATAAATATGAAGAAGAAGAAGAAGATGAAGAAACAACAAAAGCTATAAAACAAATGAAATCCAAACTAAAAATAGAACAGCAACGAACCATGATAAAACGATGGCAAGAAAAGCCCCTTCATGGTAAATACTGGACTAAACTAAACGCAAAAGAAATAGACAAAGAAAAATCCCAGCAATGGTTGAGAAGCTCAGGACTCAAAGCAGAAACAGAGGGATTTTTAATTGCAGCACAAGACCAAAGCCTCCCCACCAGAAATTGCCAAAAACATGTAATGAAAAGAAATATAACAAGTAACTGCAGAATATGTGGAGATGGACAAGAAACAATAAATCATATTATCTCTAGCTGCCCAGTCCTGGCTAAGAAGGAATATATTCACAGACATGACAGAGTTGGAACCTACATACATTGGAAGCTATGCCAACATTATGGAATAACAACAGAAAAAGATGGTATAGGCACACACCAGAAAAGGTCACAGAAAACGAGAAAGCAACCATACTCTGGGATATGCCGATACACACAGATAGAGAAATTAAGGCCAACAGACCAGATATAGTTGTCAGAGATCATGAAGAAAAAAAACGCTTTCTAATTGATGTATCAATACCGGCAGATGACAACGTGTCTCTAAAAGAAATGGAGAAACTCTCAAAATACAAAGACCTGGAAATAGAGGTAACTAGAATGTGGAATCTGAAAACAGAAACAATTCCTATCATAGTAGGTGCATTAGGCATGATAAAAAAATATTCAGACAAATACATAACAAAAACACCAGGACTTACAAACACATATAACATACAGAAAATTGCACTACTAGGCACTGCACACATCCTACACAGAACACTTTCCATACAATAACCATCAGAGCATCACAACAAATCACAGCACATACCCAAGGCACACAAAGCTGCACTCGGTAGTGAAGTGAAAGCACGCTATAAAAATAAAACTACTGAATAATAATAATAATAATAACAACAATAATAATAATCTCTTAACATCCATTTCCCATGCTAGTATGGGTTGAATGATTTGACCAGAGCTGGTAAGCTAGAGAGCTGCACCAAGTTCTAGTCTGACTGGTTTGGTTTCTGTGACTGGATGCCCTTCCTAATGCCAACCACTTTACAGTGTTTGTTGAATGTTTTTAACGTGACACTGGCACAAATTCTTTTTACATGGCATTGGCACATAACTCTTGCAGGCCAATCCTCTTCACCAGGGGTAGCGACCTTAACACATCTGCTGTGGAGGACAGGTCTTCTTGAGTACAGCAAGATGCCAGGTATCTTGTTCCTTTGTCATCTCATGTGAGAGGGTCAGTGTCTGGAGGTCATCCTTCAGTAATTCATCCTATGTCTTCCTAAGTCTTCCTCTTCCACATGTTCCATCCACTATAAAAATAAGTATTATTATAGCTCTTTCTAATTTTGGCACCAGACCATTAGTTTTAAGGGGAGCATACAGTCAATTACTCAATCCCTAGTGCTTGACAGATACTTTATTCTATCAATCCTGAAAAGACATGCCCACTAAGTTCACTGTCATCAATTCACCGCAGGGAAAGTTCACCATCATCAGTTCACTACAGGAAAAGTTAAAGTTCAGTGTCATCAATACACCGTTTTTTTTTGTTGGTTTTTTTTTGTTTGCTTTTTATGCTATAAAATAGATTAACTATTAATGGTGAGGTACTATGGATATATTTTCTTGGTAAACTTCCCTCATGGTGAACTTTCTTAGCAGTGAATTGAATGATACTTATTTTATTGACTTCAGAAAAATGAAAAACAAAGTTGACTACAACAGGATTTGAACTTCTGTGATCATGATGACAATGATGATAACGATTTAGGCATGAGGCCAATAATTTTGAGGGAAGGTGTTAGTTGATATCGTCTATCCAAGTAGTGTTTTATTTTACCAGTCCTGGAGGAATGACAGGCAAAGCTTGATTTCTGTAGGATTTAAACTCAATAATAAACAGTATAATTTTCAGGAGTATATGTGTGACTTGAAAGAATGAAGATACATTTCTCACTTCTTTTCAAAACCACTCAACAGAGATTTATGTGGTTTTTTGTTTTTTTTTATTTTTTTTTTTAGCACCATGAACAAAATCCTTACAGAGCCCCAGTACAGTTGGGGATGAGTCAAAGTAGTTTCCACGACATTGATGAAGAATGTCATTGTAGAGAGAGAGAGGAAGCAAAAGAAAGAGAGAAACAAAAACGGAGAGAGGAAAGAGAGAGAGAAGAGAGAGAGAGAAAAGAAAGAGAGAGACAAGAAAGAGAGAGACAGAAAAGAGAGAGAGAAGAAAGAGAGAGAGAAGAAAGAGAGAGACAAGAAAGAGAGAGACAAGAAAGAGTGAGAGAAAGGAGAGAGAAAAAAAAAAGAGAGAGAGAAGAAAGAATGCGAGAAAAGAGAGAAAGAAAAAAGAGAGAGAGAGAAGAAAGAATAAAAGAAAAGAAAGAGAAAAAAAAAAGAGAGCGAGAAGAAAGAGAGAGAGAGAGAAAAGAGAGAGAGAAAGAAAAGGAGAAAGAAAATGAAACAGAGGAAAAAAAGGAAAAAGAGGAAGAAAATGAGGAAGAAAGCAAGAAAGAAAATGAGGAAGAAAGCAAGAAAGAAAATGAGGAAGAAAGCAAGAAAGAAAATGAGGAAGAAAGCAAGAAAGAAAATGAGGAAGAAAGTGAGAAAGTTAGTGAGGAAGAAAGTGAGAAAGTTAGTGAGGAAGAAAGTGAGAAAGTTAGTGAGGAAGAAAGTGAGAAAGTTAGTGAGGAAGAAGAAGAAGAAGAAGAGGAAGAAATAGAAGAAGAAGAAGAGGAGGAGGAGGAAGAGGAGAGTGAAGATGAGAAGTCATCTATAATTATTATGGCAACTGCTGAACAGACTGAAGCCGATCAAGAGGAGAGTTCTACAAATCTTGAAAGTGACATGCAAATGGATGATAAAAATGTAATAGAAGAAGAGGAAAGTGATGATGATATACCTGTAAAGAGAGCTAACAACAGAATCCTGAGATATTCTCCAGGAGAATCACCTACTAATATGTTTGGTGGCAACAGCAACTGGAGAGGTCCCATCTGGTTATGTAGTAAGTACTGTGCTTAACACTTTTCTATTTCTGTTGAAATACAATGCTTATCATCATCATCATCATCATCATCATCATCATTATCGTTATAATGTCTACTTTTCTATACTTGCATGGGTTGGTGGAAGTTTTACTGTGGCTGGTTTTCTGCAGCTGGATCCTCTCCTTACCTCTTTCCAAACAAGGTAATATTTCCCCATGGCCAGACATTTTCACAGAATACTAAAAATGAATGACATTCATTTGCAACATTATGTGAAGGCAAGGAGACCCAAAGATACATACACTCATGCATGCATACATACATACGTACATTCATACATAACTAAATACACACACACACACACACACTCACACACACACACACACACACACACACACTCACACACACACACACACTCACACACCACACACAACAGGCTTTCTTTTCAATTTCATCATCATTATCGTTTAACGTTCGCCTTCCATGCTGGCATGGGTTGGATGGTTTGACAGGAGCCTGCACCAAACTTCTGTGTCTGTTTTGGCAGCGTTTTTACAACTGAATGTCTTTCCTAACACCAACCACCCAGCAGAGTGGGCTGAGTGCTTTTTACATGGCACAAGCACAAACAGGGTCAGTTTTGATATAGTTTTGACAGCTGGAAGCCCTTCTGAACACCAATCACTTTACAGGACTCAGGTAAAGTTGATGTCAAAAGGATTAAACATTTGACTTAGATAATGCTAATATGCTAATGGTATTTGGTATGTCAATGTATTCCTTACATAAATGCTAATTTGACCAACTGCATGATTTCAGTAAGCATTTTCATTCTAACAAAAACTGCCACTAAGATTTATAGAATGGATAGATGATTTCAACAAATAGCATTATCATGAATTCAATCAGTTTGAATTTTAATAGGTTAATTAGTTGTGTATGTGTGACAGAGCATTGGTGTATAGAGAGAGAAGTTGGGCATAAAAGGAATTAGATGCAGTGTGCAAGAGAGTTTACTGCATTGGTTTTGTCATGTGATGCACATGGTTGAGGATAGTTGCATAAAGAAGTGCTGATCACTTAAATGTGGAAGAAAGTTGAGGAAGAAGGAGACCTAGGAAAACTTGGGGAAAAAAGAAGTATTGAAGGCTGATCTCAAAATGCTGAACCTTACAAAGGAGATGACAGAGGACCAAGATATGTGGCACATTGCTGTACTCAAGAAGACACACCCACCACAACAGAAAAGTATTGGTGTGGGTGATGGTCCCATATAAAATGCACACAGTACACTCTGTGGAATAGTTGGTGTTATGAAGGGCAGAAACGAAGACAAGACAGACTATAGAACTTGGTTCAGCCCCTGGCTTTGCCAGTTCCTGTCATGCCATCCAACCCATGCCAGCATGGAAAACAGTCGTTAAATGTTGATGATGATGATGATGATGATACTATATAATATATCCTTCAATTTTTAGCCAACCTTATATGAATAGACAGATGTAAATACCTTGTCTTTGTACTCACTATCATCATAGACAGAAAAAGAGAGATAAGTTTCAGTGCTGTGTTGGTATTTCATCAGTGTCTCTTTAACTATCTACAAATGGCTGACGATTAGCATTACACTTGAAACTCAAGAGTACCAACAAATTTGAATCAAACTGTTTTAATCTATATCATATATATGTCATTCATGTGTGTATGTGTTTGTGTGAGCAGGGAAAAATAGATATTAAAACCATGATGGTAGTAATGATTTATTTATACGCTCTCACACACACACACACATAAAACAAAAGAAATATAAGCAAGAAATTGAATAGTACAAATTCTTGAAGCTCTTGCTTCTCAACTAAATAACAAATAAAATGGTTGTTTATATAGAGAATGATATCTTCTAACTGTGTTTTGTTTCCAGTGAACTTCATGCTCCATGAATGTTTAGATATTTACTATAAAGCATTTGGCAATGAGTATACTGTAGAGTTCCCCACTGGATCAAATGATAGAAAGAACCTCCAGGATATAAGAAAAGAAATATCCAAAAGAATTGTATCTCTTTTCCTCCCGAACAGAGAAGGCTGCCGACCACTTCATGGTAAGTAATCTCTTTTATTTATTTGTTTAATGTCTTTAACATTGAACCCAACCAGAATACTGAGCCACTCTTATCATCATCATTATTATCATTTGACATCCATTTTCCATGCTGGCACAAGTTGGATGGTTTGACAAGAGCTGGTAAGGCCAGGGCTTCATTGTCTGGTTCTATTGTCTGTTCTGGCATGGTTTCAACAGCTGGATGCCCTTCTTATCACCAACCATTTCACAGAGTGTACTCAGTGCATTTTAAGTGGTCAGCACTTCTATATGAAACTGTCTACATCCATACACATCATATGACCAAAACAACACAGTCTTCTCTCTTGCACACTCATCTAATTTTTCTTATACCCAGCTTTTTCCCTCAAACACTAACACTCTGTCACATATGTATACTGACATTGCACATCCACCAAAGCATGCTAACTTCATTCCTCTGTAGCTTCACATGTCTTCTGCATTCAGACCCCACGTTACTCTACCATGTAGCATTACTGTTCATATACACCATCTAACATTAAGAACTGAATAAGATATACATGCATAAATATAATAAATAAGCAAGTAAATTTATTTAATAATTTGGATGCTTAGCATTCATTTTGAGCAATTAACTGTAAAGTTTTCATTTCTTTTAATTTAAAAATCATTATGTTCAAACAAAGTAAAGATAATAGAAATTCTATTGTAAAAGAATTATTTTTTAATCATTTGATGTGCTTTAAACCATTTTGTAAAGAAGAATAGGTGTATGGCAAGAAGCTTGCTTCCCACCCACATGGTTCTGGGTTCAGTCCCACTGCATGGCAACTTGGGGAAATGTCTTCTACTATAGCTCTGAGCCAACCAAAGCCTTGTGAGTGGATTTGGTAGACAAAAACTGAAAGAAGCCCATTGTATATATATGTGTGTATATATTTATGTGTGTGTCTGTCCCCCCACCATTGCTTGACCACCAATGTTGAGGGTGCGTTTATTCCCCCTTAACTTCGGTTTGAAAAAAGAAACCGATAGAATAAATACTAGGCTTACAAAGAATAAGTCCTGAAGTTGATTTCTTCAACTAAAAAATCTCTTTAAGGCAATGCTCCAGCGTGACCACAGTCAAATGACTGAAACAAGTAAAAGAATATATAAAATTTCTTACATATTTATTTATTTATTTTCTAGGTAATGAACCACTTTACCAAAAAGATTATTTACGACATATAGTACTATTCTATGAATATTTCAATGCAGAAAACGGACTCGGTTGTGGTGCTAGGTGAGTATATCATTATAGTTTATAATTCATTTTTGGAACAGTGGATCTCAAAGCACACATAAAGCTATAAATAAGAGCATGTGAATAGTTTTTTGTTTTTTTTTTAATAGAAATGGAAGTATGTGCATGTTAACCATTTTGTAACCATATTCCTAACATACTTTGTGTATTTGAATTAAGCTTTAAAATAGTCCAGAATTAGAAAGGTTTTAATAATAAGTATTCACCTTTTGTTTGAAATAGCACTTAATAAAATGTTCTTACATTAATTTATAATAAAAGATTTATTTCCATATTGCTATACTTGGGGATGTTTTGTTTTTTTTTGCCAATTAAACACACGCACTATTTATTCGATTTTAACTTTAGTTTTAATTCACATTATTTTCCATCTATGTCTGTCAAAACTCTTTCACCACACTTTCTGTGACCCCATCAGTGACTCTTTGTTCCTGTCCTATGCATCTCTTCTTGTCCTGCTTATTCCATTTTGTCCTTCTGTTGTATATATCTCTATCTGTGCATGCGTTTACATCTGCATGTATATGTGTGTTTGTCTGTGTCTAGTATATGTGTCCCATGTGCATGTTTAACATCTTGTCTGTCATCATCGTCTTCAAACATCTGTTCTCCATGCTGGCAGGGGTTGGATGGTTTGACAGGATTTGGTCAGCTCAAAGGCTGCCCAGGCTCCAGTTGTTTGTTTTGGCATGGTTTCTATGGCTGAATGCCCTTTCTAATGCCAACCATTTTACAGAATGTACTGGGTGCTTTTACATTGTACCAGCATGGGCACTTTTATATTATGGATTCTCTTTGCCAAAATATAAACAACTATCTTTTGATTTGTAAACATAACATTGAAATATGGTACTTCCATAATGCAGTTTATTTGTGATAAATATATGGTTTCATATTTTATTCCAGTATACTATCACAAAATTGTATTTACATGCACAGAATCATACATTTGGTCCCTACAAAATGATTATAAAATATCTTTCAATAAGTGCATAATGACGTATACTAAATTTGTTTTTGCTTAATTTTTCTTGCAAAGTTTACTGTAAAACAGGGGCATGTCTTATGTATGTGTATGTCTTATACTCTGGCAAATATGCAAATATACATGGTAGATAATTAGGGAGCTTTTACAAGTCCACAGAGGAGCTTCAATGCATTCATTCAGCCTACTAGAACAACCAAATTTTCATTAAATCAAAGTCAACCATCTTAGAAAAAAAATAAAATCTTGACATTACATTGGACAATGTAGTATTAAAAAGTGAAAGACAGGATGATCACAGATAGAATGCATTACGTCGTAAGTCTGCTCAGTCTGGAATGACTTTGAAATAACTACAGAGTATTTTTATTATCATTAATATTGCCTAACAGAAATTGCATTAATATATTACACTAACATAAGGTGACCAGCTGGCAGAATTGTTAGCACACTTGACAAAATGCTTAGTGGCATTTCGTCCATCTTTACATTCTTAGGGAAAATTCCACTGGGGTTGACTTTACCTTTCATCCTTTCAGAGTCAATAAAATAAACACTAGTTGAGCACTGGGGTTGATGTAATTGACTTACCCTCACCCCAAAACTTGCTGACCTTGTGCCAAAATTTGAGGCCAATGTATTACACTAACATTGCCTTAGTTATAAATTTAAGTAATATGTTGTTTTTATTTTTTCTGATCAACCTAGTTATGAAGATATGTGACAGTGTTGCTCGCATAAGTTAAGATGCTTATATTTTTAACTGCAAACAAAGAAATTATGCTTTTATCTGAAAAGCCATTCACAAGTAGTGGAAAGGGCAGCCAAGTAAACAAAATAGTTACATCTACAATATGCAAACATTTAAATCAAATGTATTAGCTTAAAAACATGAAACTAAAATATATTGTCATCATTGGTGGCAGTAGTGGCACTTTTGTTATTGCTGCTACTACTTAAACCTAGGTCAAGCAGACCTATGATCCAAGGCATTCCAACCATGGCTATGCCTTTCTTTTCTATATCAAGGAGTTCTTTGTGAAAGGTGTCAATATTTTTTTTGAGATATAGGGAGTGATTTTAGAAAGATTTGGCTGCTATTTCTTGCAGGCTCTCCTATAAGTGTTTAGGGGTGTACTGATCAGTCAGTTTATTTATTTTATAGTGTTCATAAAAGGTATTAAAGAACTTGTTTTTCATTATCTTCAATCAACTGTCCATTCCTCACTCTTAACATGAATTAGAAATTCCATATTTTAAAAATTTTGTATATATTCATGTGTGTGTGTGTGTGACCTGTTTGACTATTGGTGTTGGCTTGTTTACATCCCAGTAACTTAGCAGTTCGGCAAAAGAAACCAACAGAATCAGTACCAGACATTAAAAACTAAGTTCCAGGGTCAATTCGTTTGCCTAAAACTCTTCAAAGTAGTGCTTCAGCATGACCAGAGTCCAATGATTTAAACAAGTAAAAGATTAAAGATTTTGATGACTAGAAATTTTTTCTGTTCTTATACAGGTAAAAAAATACAAGCATCCAAATATTTTCCCATGCTTACTTTAATCTTATATCATCTTTTCATTTTTTACAGTCATCAAACTGGATGGAGTTCTATAGTCGTGGAATTTATAAGAAATCTACATTCTTGACACCAAGTCAATTAAATTTCCTTGGTTTTTAAATCACTAGTCGTCATTCTCTTATTTATTTTCCACAAATATTAAAATTTTGTTTTTCTATCAAAGTATATATATTTGAACATCCTATGTTTTAATCAACTTATCTCTTTATCATTCATTCAATCTTTTTTCCAAATTTATCATGTTTTAGATTGCTTTCAACTTAGTTCCTAGTTAAATTGAAAACATGCACACACAATGTTGATGGACTTTCTTGTCATGGATGACAGGTGAAGTTACCACAATTTCTTGTTGAATAACCTGTAGATGAATTGTTTATAGCAATCAGATGTCTATGCTGTACATTAGCTCACTTTCTCCATGAAATTAGCATTACCTGTACAGGTGTCAAAGTGATTGCAGAGCAATGTGAAATGAAATGCTTTGCTCAAGAGCACCACACTCTACTGGTTTGGGAATCAAAAGCACAATCTTAAAATCATGTGTGCAGTACCCTAACCAATAGGCCACTACCCTCACTTGAGGGCTCACATGATACATTTAACCCATGCGCATTTAAACTGGTTATATCCAGCCAAAATATTCTACTTGTTTTACATTCAAACCAGCCAGATCAGGCCTCTCACAATTATTCTACAATGTCAATCTAAAAATAAACAATCATGTTATAACAATCTTGAAGCTACAAGATAATATATGATTAGTTAAAAACAATGTGAATAAATAAGCATTGCCTATGACAGAGTAATCAGAATGCTAAAGAATTAAATATATATACATGGACATAGATAAAGTTTGGCTAGGATTAGTATATGTCAAATGACTGATGGAAAAGAATTCTTCTATGCTACATCTCACTACTAATCAAAAATATATAACAAGTAGTGAAACTGGATATATTTACATGGTAAATACAATATACAGTTTACTAAAAGTTTTTGGCAATAAAAAATAGACTAAAATAAGGTAGAAGTATATTAGACAAGTTGGTGTTAACATAATTAATGTAGAGACAAGGAAATATTTATTAGCATAATATTCATCAGCTTAGTGGTTAACTCCGATGACGAAAAGCATGAAAGGCAACTCAAAAATGTTAATTATCTAAAATTAATCAGAAAATATAATTCCATTATGCTATACAATGAAAAAGAGTATTGTCTTTGACAAGTACAGTAAAAAGGTGTAGTATGGCTGATGGCCAGGAAGTTTGCAACCATAAGGTCCCAGGTTCAGTCTTAGACAAGTGTATTTTACTTTAGTTTCAGACTTGTCCAAGACTTGTGAGTGAAATAGGATAGACAGAAACTGTGTGGAAACCAGTCAGATGAAATGTACATGTAATTCGAATGTCCCACTATGACACACAGCTGATTCTGCCTGAGGCTTATATTAACAATACGTTGGTGGAATACTCAGCCTTCTACATGCTAATACAGTGAGCAGGTAGTTCAGTAGATCAAACAAATCGAATACTCATCATCAAAACCAATGAAAATCTATTTTTAAACTAGTGATTCCAGACATGTTTCTGTCTTATTAAACCTCCTCTGCAAAATACAGTCTTTCTCAGTATCACCTTAAGATGCTTAAAAAATAGAGTTTAAGAGAATAAGCATTGATAGGCATGACAGGGAAGGAAGTATCTTGTGTTGTAAAACAAATAAATTGGTACTAACATAATGTCATAAACCAAATGTATATCATAAACCAAAGATTTTAATTGACTGAAATCTTTAAAAAAACCATGTTCTACTAAGGAGTTCTAATAAGACCAAATAATGATTTCAAATTTTGGCACAAGGCCAGAAATTTCAGGAGAATGGGTAAGTCAATAACATCAATACCCTGTACTCAACTGGTATTTATTTTATCGACCCCAAAAGGATGAAAGGCAAAGTCAACCTTCAGCAGCATTTGAACTCAGAACATAAAGATGGATGAAATTCCACTAAGCATTTTACCTGACACAGTAACGAGTCAGGCAAAAAATAATAACAAGAGCACTCAGAGAGTGCAAACCTCTGCCAAAGCAACACAAATGTCCTCTCAATGATTAGCCAGTAATGATTTTTAAAATGAAAATATCTGAAATAAACTTGACTGCTCTCACAAAAGGGAATACTAAAAGTGAACACAACCACTCTCAGAAATTAAGTAAAAAAACCATCCAGAATCCTTGTCTGGTGCCAGATCAATGCCAATTTAATCAGTTTGTGCCAGTCACGAGGTGAAACATCTCTGAAAGTTTCATCCAAATCCATCCAGCAGTTCTTGAGATATCTCGTACACAGACAAACAAATACAACTGGAAACAATACCTCCACCTTAGCGAAGGTGGAGGTAATAATAATAATAAAGGGTAAAGAGCCCTTTTGGTCATGAATAACTATGGGATTGCACCTAGAAAGTTACCCTCAGAGGCACAAGTCCAGGCAAGATTGTTTATGGAAGATCAACAGCTGCCCATGGATACTAGCTTCCCCTTCTCCACGCCGTCAATGTTATCCAAGGGAAAGGCAAAGGCCAATACAGCTTAGCACCAGTGACATTGCAAATCATTTCTACAGCTAAGTGAACTGGAACAACATGAAATAAAGTATCTTGCTCAAGAACACAACAGAGGAATCAAACTCACTACCTCATGATTGTGAATCCAATGCTCTAACCACTGAGCCATGCACCTATCCTTTAATGATAATGATGATGATGATTTCTAACATGGGCATCAAAATTGATGAAGCAGTATAATTGATTAAAGTAACTCCAGTACTTGATTGGTACTTTATTTTATCAATCTTTGAAGGATAAAAAGTAAAATTGACCTTAAAAAATTTGAACCTAAAGTGGCTCCAGGCCCAATAACACAACTAGCACCAGCTTGATAAACAGACATCACTATATCATTGCTCAAAAAAAGAATATCCATTAATATCCAAGCATGACTGTGTGTTAAGAAGTCTCCCAACTATATTGTTCCTGGTCCAGTCTCAATGTGTAAAACCTTAAGCAAGTGTTTTCTGCTATAGCTCTGGGCCAACCAAAGCTTTGTGAATGGATTTGGTAGGTAAAAACTGAAAGAAACCTCATCAAATGTGTGTGTGTTTGTTACTATCTCCTTGCCTTGACATCATATGATAGTTGTGATAGTCAAAAATGAATATCTCTGTCATGCAAGTGGTATCCTTTGTTCCAAGTCTTCCATAAAAACGTGTTTGATTGTCTGGTCATAGGAAAACATTACCTTACTTGGAAACAGGTGAGGGTTAGCAACAGAAAGGGTACTTGGCTGTAGAAAATCTGACTTGGCAAAATTCTGTCTGACCCATGTAAGCATGAAAAAGTGGATGTTAAAACAATGACAACAATGAAAAAGAAGAAGACAAAAATGATATCAGTGTAAGTAATGCTTTGATGTATTTTGATGATATTGCTTTTTATCTAATATAAATTACATTTTGTTAATGTCTGCTCTAATTACTCATTAGCTACCAAGCGTAAATATTTAAATGAACACAAGATAAATCAACATCAGACAAACTCTGTCTTAAACAAAGAATGATGAACAATGTAAATGTCATTTGACCCAAGGTTAAAATGAGAGATGCATATTTTAAATTTGATGTATATAGATGATAGAATGAGCAAAACTCTGCTTCATTAGATGCAAATATATTCATACTTGATAAAAATGATTACAATCTAAATAAAACTGAAAAAGTATAATGGACACAAGAGGAATATATTTTCATACTACTTGCATATTTTACTGCTCTACTCTGCAAGCAAAATATGTCACTGGACTGGCTAGAAACTGGCCAAATCTTTGTAAATCATATTTTACCATATTAAAAATAAGGACACATTAGGGCATTAGACAAAATACCTAGCTGTTTTTCTGTGTGTGTGTACTGATTTGCCAAATGGCAATAAATTATAGAATATGTAAAAGTAGGGTATTATTTAAGAAATTTTAATTGAATGGCTCGAAAAAAATTCATGAGTGGCTGTGTGGTAAGTAGCTTGCTTACCAACCACATGGTTCCGGGTTCAGTCCCACTGCGTGGCATCTTGGGCAAGTGTCTTCTGCTATAGCCCCGGGCCGACCAATGCCTTGTGAGTGGATTTGGTAGACGGAAAGTGAAAGAAGCCTGTTGTATATATGTGTGTGTATATGTTTGTGTGTCTGTGTTTGGCCCCCCAGCATTGCTTGACAACCGATGCTGGTGTGTTTACATCCCCGTCACTTAGCGGTTCGGCAAAAGAATAAGTCCCGGGGTCGATTTGCTCGACTAAAGACGGTGCTCCAGCATGGCCGCAGTCGAATGACTGAAACAAGTAAAGGAGTATATGTGTGTGTATTCATTCCTTCATTTAACAGCCATTTTCCATGCTGGCTTGAGATTGTGTGGGAAGTTATTTGAGATAAGAGTAACCAGTCATAACATCAACAGAGAATGTCAACATCCACACTGCTATTGCTCAAGTGGTGACAAGCATGAATTATAAACATTCACACACACACCACATGTGTGTTATTTCTCTCCAAGTATTGCAGACGTTTTATATTCAGTATCTTGTGTCTCAATCATATAACATTATCTCTTTCACTATGATCTAACAAAACCTTTAACAGTCAAATCCCTACACATCATATGATACCATCTTAAAAAAGGATGGACACATTGATAAACAAAAAATATAAGTTGTTCATGACTGCAACACCTTTGGTGATAGGTCTGCTCAATCAAGACAAAACTACTATTTCTTAAAATGGCTGCATATTTTGTCATATACACTAAAAGGAAATACTTTTGTAACCAAGTAAAATTAATATCTTTGTTTCTTTTCATGCCCTAAGTTTCGTACTTTCAGCATATCACTTCATAATTAGCTCCACAATAGAAAATGAAAGTATTAATAACACCTAATAAACTGTCTGAACAGTTCATGGACTTTTATTTTATGAATGTTTCTACTGGTTACTATTCCTCCTCAGCTAGCACATTTGAAATCTTGATTCTCTGTTTTCTCCTCAAAGCACTACAAGTCCCACTGCACCTTTTTTGTTTACCTAATATTTGGTCTGAGTTTAAGGTGGTGAGCTGGCAGAATTGTTCATATGCCAGGCAAAATGCTTAGCAGCATTTCATCCATCCTTACACTCTGAGTTCAAATTCCACTGGGGTTGACTTTTCCTTTCATCCTTTCGGGGTCAATAAAATAAGTACCAGTTAAGCACTAGGGTCAATATAATCAACTAAACCCACCCCATGAAACTGTTGGCCTTGTGCCAAAATTTGAAACCAATATTTAGTCTGAGTTCCTATTTATTCCTTTCCTACATATTAACAAAAAGTACTTCCAAATTATTAGCTTATAAACAAATTGCTTTACAGAACATTATTCTTTTCTTTACTAGAAATGTAATTTATTGACAATTCCTTTCCATATTCTGCTGTATTGATATAATATTGGTTTATTCTCACTAAGAAGAATGGGAAGCGGTGCACATACTTAGCTGGTAGGGGTTCAACAAGTTCAGTTGAATCTTCGTCATCATCATTTGACTTCTATTTTCCATGTTGGCATGATTTGGATGGTTTGATAGGATCTCACAAAACAGAGCTGCACCAAGCTCCACTACCAGCTTTGGCATATTTTCTATGGCTGGATTCTCTTCCTAATGTCAACAACATTACAATGTGTTCTGGGTGCCTTTTTGTGCCACTAGCACTAGTGTGATTGCCAAGTAAGTTGCAAAACAGAATCTGCATCATTTAACATCTGTTTTTCCATGCTGGCATAGGTTGAATGGTGTGACCAGAGCTGGTAAGCCAGTGGTGGGGGCTGCACCAAACTTCAGTCTGATTTGGTTTGGTTTCTACAGTTGGATGCCCTTCTTAATGCCAATCACTTTACAGAGTGTGCTGGATGCTTTTTCATGGCACTGCCCAGGTGCTTTTACGTCACTACACAGGCGCTTTTGTGTTACCACACAGGTGCTTTTACATGGCACCAATATGAGTGTATATGTACATATACTGAAAGAGTCTTCTCAACATGGGGTCATGAGGACTCATCAATTTTGTGGACATGTCAATCTTTCTAATGCTTGTGCCATGATAAAATGCACTCAGTACACTCTGTAAAGTAGTTAATGTAAGAAAAAGCATCAAGCCATTGAAACCAAGAAAAATGAAATGTGTAAGCAAGATATGGTCTTCTGACCCACCTAGCTCAGTAACTTGAATTGTGACAGCCTATCTAACTCATACCAGCATGAAAGCAGATGTAAAATGATGATCTATATGTATACAAATATACAAATTAGATGGCTAGTGATTGATATATTTCCATATGTAAAACTCCTTTTGGTGAAATCCTGACTTAGCCTATGTTGTAGTATTCAAATCTTTACCAGCAGAAGTATTTATTTTCACTAAGTGATTGGAAATGATTTTCCCAAATCAAAAATAGTTTGCTTTCTCAGCTCATCAAAACCTTCTCTCTTTCAGTATAAGCAACACTCATCCTTTGTATTAATTCCAAACATTAGTACAGGGTCACAAGTATATATTTGATTGTACTTGCTTGAAAATAACAGTTTCAAGTTCTTGGCAGGTATTTGTTTTTGCTTTTTTATTTAGCTATACTTCATCCCTGACTTAATAGATCTATGCTCAAAGATGTTCTGCAACCTATCTAGTCTTTTTTTTTTTTTTTTCAAGAAATAGTTATATCTGGGACTACATTATCCAATGTCTCCTCTTTGCTTAACCCTTTTGTTACCATATCTCTGTTGAAATACCCTACCTTTGTTTCAAGTAATGGAGAATAACCTTCATTAAGCTGGTGTTTGATATATAAATTAACATGAAATTTTGATGGAAGATTTTAATTTTAATAATTTTACAACAGGATGTTTGTCTCAAGAGCAGTCTTAGGCAGGTTGGTATCAAAAGTGTTATAACAGTAGAGTAAGATTTGAAAGAAATTTGGTTACTGTTTTTTGTAGGTTGACCAACAGTATAAAGGCTCCCAGACATTTGTAGTTCTGAGGCAGAATACATTATTCAACATTATTCCCATTTATCTAAGGTTGAGAAGAGGTGCCAGATAAACTGAGGATGCTACTTGTGATGGACCAACATTCTACTGAGAGGACAATTTCCATCTTTACTAAATACCATGAAACCAAAGCTAAGTATTGATCCTTAACAGCATTCAAAACGTAGAAGATATTTACTTTTTTCAATACAATAAATGACTGGTATTTATTTTATTGGGCCTGAGAGGTATGAAAAGGAAAACTGACTTAAGCAGTATTTTGAACTCAGATTTTAGTATGACAAAACTAAACACAGTTCAGGCATTTAACCTGGCTTTCTACCACCCATTGTTTCACTGCCATCATCTCTGTAGATACAGTAATTTCTTATACTGGCACAAGCCCTCTAGTGGATGGTATAAGTGATTATACTGACCCTAGTGCTTGACTGGTACTTTATTTTATCAACTCTGGAGGATGAAATGCAAAGTCAACTATGGCAAAATTTGGACTCAGAATATAAATGGTTGTATATAAATAAAGCAAGGCATTTTTTGTGATGCTAATCCAGCATTCATACAGTGACAATTCCTTGCCTATTTCATTTCAATGCCACTAAGGGCATGATACCCCGGTCGGTTCCCACTATTCTAAATGTTTACTATTTTTCATCCCCACTACATTGGCAACATTATGTTTCTGATTAGTTATCTTTTGTCCTCATATTTTATAGCTTGTGAAAACTTCCCTTACCAATTTGCCGATTGGCTTAAAAAAAATTATCTGTAATTCCTAAGTAATATATTTGTAGAAAAATAAAAGATGTGTACAAAATAATGGCATTCTCACAAGTTTTGTTTGGAAAAACTTCAGTTTATTTTCTTTATTGATATGCTTTTCATGACAAATTAATTGGTTTTAATCAATCTTATATTGAAAAGCTTATAATGAAAACAGCCCATGCAAATGGGGATAAAAATTGAATAAATAATAGAACCTTCTACATCAAAATAGAAAACAAATAGTTTTGAACCAAGAATTAACTGAAATTTCATTAAGAAAACAAATCAATTTACATTTAAACAACATTATTGATTTAGTCTACAAATTTAGACAAATAGATGTGTGTGTGTATGTATATATACACACACACACATACACAAAGAAGGAAGTGAGCAGGGAGATGGAAGAATGCACAGATGACCACATTGGCAGTGTATTGGACAACCAACTAAGTAATTAGAAGTTTGTATCCTGACACAGGCACTTCAATGTCAAATTCTACCTGGCTGTAAATAGATACCACAGAGAACAAGTTACTGTTGTAACCTGTAGACCTGTAGTAGCACTCCAAAATTGATGAATATTTCATTAACTTGCAGTGCTGAGTTGAACTCTTCCTGAGAGTGCAGACAAACTGACTCACAGTAGATGCACTACATGAATGCCAGGTCTCCTGTAGTGCCTCTATGACTTACACAACTTGCCATATGTATGTATGTATATATATATAGTGTGTATGTTTGGTATTAGATATGATGACGAATCAAGATTAGATTCTCGTAGCTTGATAAGAGAATAAGTAAAAATATATTAAAACAGTTCGAGCTACTATTTTAAAACATAATTTGTGGAGTTCAAAGGTAGGTTCCAATATCTAACTTATATCATTCCATGAATGATTTCATGTGAAGAGTTGGAAGATTCAATGTATTTTCATACTTTTTTCTTCATTATCACAGCTGACCATCGAGTTGATAAAGTGTTTACAGATCAAAGATGTGATGTATGATATCTCTGACAAAAACAGTTATTTCTTAATAGTCAAGTCCATTAGCAACCACAGAGAGCTGCAGTGTCCTGCTTTAAGCAGCAGAGAGACAATGTACCAACTGATAAGTACCAATCTTTTCTGTTGGCAACTTAAGATGATATGGATACATTTGTAAATTGTACTGAACCTAAATTTCTAATGCACCTGAGAATTCAATGTATTCTCCCTTGAATCCAATATCAAAACGAGGTCTTCTGTCAGATCCATAACAGATCCTGAGAAATTTACTTCTACTACTTGCCACTGATTAAATGAAATAAGTTACAGAGCTTGAGTCTGTAAATTTTTTTTTTTAAATAAGACAAGAAAAAAAATCAAAATACAGTATAGTCATTTCAAAATCAGATGTTCCAGAGAAAAAAGTTAAATCACTGAAGTTTTCTTTTTAAATGATTTTTATACAGGATTGTATGACAAAAAAATAAATATTTCTTTCCTTTCATCTTCCATTTTTTTCTGTTTAGTTTTGTGAATGATTTTATAATGGTTAATAAAATAAACATATAATATTTTTTTAAATGTCGGCAAAAAAAAAATATATAAATCAAAAAAAAATCACACCCAAAGTTTATTTCATCTTGGTGGTGGAATAAGGAGGGAAATATCTTGAAAATGAGGAAGAAAAAGAATTAAGAAAAAAAAAGGTGGGATGGGGGTATATTTCGAAAACTGTGCAATTAATTGCCACCCAGTGTTTGACCACGTCCCCAGGTATGTCCACCTTCGCCTCCTTGATTACCATTTGTAAATCTTCGTCTGGGTACTTCTCCAAATCCTGTCCAAGTTTGATGGCTTGGGAAATATTTGTAACTGGAAAAAATTTTAAAATTTTGAAAAAGTCTTACTTTTTATTTGATTTGATTTTCTAATATAGATTAAAATGGTTTTACAAATTTTTAACATTTCTTTAAATTGCTGTAGGTAAATAATGCTGGACACTATCATTTGAAATGCCAACCATTGTAGCATTTTAATTTTTTTCAACTTATTGCCTCTTGATAAAGGATGCCCAAAAATGTTTTATATTTAAATAAACAACTTCGCCAATCATCCACTACATATCATTCTTATTTTAACACATTCTTAATGTTGGCATCTGTTATTTCATTGAACTGTCTCATGTATAAATGCTTCTTCAAACTATTTAATGTCTCTCAACAGTTAAAACTGCACCTCCAATGGACCAAATATTCCTAACCCCAATCAAACTATTGTAAGTCTTCCACATTTACAGAAGATACTGGGCGCTTTTTATTGAGGTACCAACACTAGACAGGTTGTCATATCCTTGACAGACTCTAAAGCAGTGTTTCCCAACATATTTTACCCTAGACCCCAACATAACTTTCCAGAAAATTGTAAGTCCCACTAGTTGGAAAAAACATCTTTATTTTACCTCAATTATTTAATACAAAAGAAGCTACTGGTAACTCTTTTATTAAGTAACAAGTACAAAAAATGTAGATTATTGACTAAGAAAAATGTTTTCACAATTCCATGTTCCACTAAAAAAAATGAAAAAAAAAAATATGGATCTCACACCCTACCACAATTTTCCCAAGCCCCACTGGTGAGGTGTATGTCTCACACTGGGAATCACTGCTCTTAAGTGTCCTCTCAACCTTACATTTTCTCCACTCATTTGACAACCACTTTACAGAGTGTACTGGGAACATTTTTTATAGTACCAGCACTATTGAGGTTGCCTTGTATGCCACAAAACAAAAAGGCTCTAAAAGTCCCTACAGTTCAACATTGTCTCCCTTCAGAAAGGCTCTAAGAGTCCCTACTGCTCAAAGCTGTCTCCTTTCAGAAAGTAAAAATGAAGAAGTTGGTATAAAAGAGAATGTGTATGTATAATCATAGATAAGTGCAAGCATATACTTATACTTACAGAAACTGTGGTGTTGTAATAAGTTGAGGACCTCCAAAATCCTGTGGGTACTTGAATTTTAAAAAGAAATACAGATGGCCAACAAGAATGCCAATCAACTCAAACAAACCTCTGGAATAAAGAAAGAAATTTTTTTAGATCACTATGTTATGTTATTATCGTCATCATTTAACATCCACTTTTCCATGCTTACATAGGCCAGACAGAATTTGTTGAGGTGGATTCTCTACAGCAGGATGTCCTTCCTACCATTAACCCTCACCTGTTTCCAAATAAAGTAATATTTCTCCATGACCAGACATTGTTTTTAATGAAGACTGGAAATGAAAGACACCTGCATGATGGTGACATTTGCTTACAACTATCATATGATATCAATGCAAGGGGGACAGTAACACAGAGACATATATATATAGCGAAACAGGTTTCCTTCAGTTTCCCTCAACCATATCCATTCACAAGGCTTTGGTCAACCTGGGGCTATAGAAGATATTTGTCCAAGGTGCCATGCAGTGGGACTAAACCTGAAACAATGTGGTTGAGAGGCAAACTTCTTACCATACAGCCACACTTGTACCCATGTATATATATTATTTTCCTCATCATCATATGTTTATCTCTTTAACAATTAAACCAGCCATACCCAATCCAAATATTCCACCAATATTTTATGCATAAACAGTCAGATCCAGTCTCTCACATCTACCCTACAATGTCATTCTTAAAATAAACAATTACATCATCGAAATCTCAAAGCTATGAGATAATGCATGATTAATTCAAAACAATGTGAATAAATAAGCATTACATTCGACAGAGTAATCTGAATGTTAAGGGGTTAAAAATTTTTTATCTTATTGGCATGAGATGAACATGTCTACATAGTTGCTAAGGTTGCCAGAGTAAATTCAACATGTATGGTGAAGTCACATCTTAAAAATGGTATTTGTTCTTAGGAAGTAGCTTTGTGCTGAGGTTCCTCCACTTAGCATTACAATAATATAAAATTTCAATTGGAAGATATGCTGTTGGTCTTTGAATATCCATTTACTACAAGGTGGACTAAGTCAACAAGAGTTGAATGTCTTGCTCTCACTACAGATTAATGCTGGTAGTTGGAAAATATTCACTTCATTTCTATAAACTGTCAACTTCCAAACTACCAAATATATTTTCTTTTTTTTTTTTTATTATCCCTCTCTCTCTTTCAGAGAGGCACTGAGCAGCTATACGCACACATACACACACGACAGTAACTTCCACCTACCGAATTCAATCACAAAGCTCCGGTCGGCTCGGGGCTATAGTGGAAGACACCTACCCAAAGTGCCACGCAGTGGGACTGAACCCGAAACCATGTAGCTAGGAAGCAAGCTCATTCTTTGAGAATGTGGCTAACCAATAGAATACTTGCAGTGAATAAACAAAATATTTGCAGTCAAACAAAACATGAACAATTATGTTTATAATCCAAATATATATGCTACATATGATTAGGAATGTTGTTAGGGAGGAACACTCATAGAAACATCACTGAGCAATTTGAATACCAAACACAATGAGTAATTTGTTGCAGCACTGCACACTCATCTAGCCAACTTGAAAAAACCAGTAGTGATAACAGATAACATATAAGAAATTTATACATAATTAGGTTGACTGAGCCACTAAATAGCAGTGTGGGATATGGTACATGGACCCTTCAGATGAGAGTTAACACTTTTTTGATTTAGAAAGATATATTCCTTTAAAGTGGGCACCAAAGAAATATTTTTGTAACAATCTTCCACAATTAAATGCAAACAAAAACAAAATCCATTAATACATTTTGTAAAGTGGTTGGTATTACAGACGTCTAGAGCCTAGTGCAGCTCCCTGGCTTACCAGCTCTAGTCAAACCATCTAACCCATGCCAGCATGAAAAACGAATGTTAAATGTTAATTATGATGAACCAGTTATATTTACAGCACAAAAATATCCAATGATGCTTATAATAAGTGGTAAAAAAAAAAGCTAGGTATTCAAAGAGAAGCATATTAATGAAGGACATTTAGCATTAAAAATTGAACTTACCCATCACCAACAATCAGATTAAAGCCAAACAACACCCAAGGTAAATACATGGCCTACAATAAAAAATAAAGCGGTTATTAAATTTTGGTACATTTTTGTTGTCAACACTATTTTCCTCACTATATAAAAAAACTGTCCACTTCAACAGTGTTATTAATATTATTAAGTAGCAACTCATTCTATATAAAGGGCTTGATGTGCCACAATTTATGTTGCACAGGCATGCTTTGAGGATATGGCATCAGCAAGGAAAAGGTAGCTACAGCTTGGTACCAGTGTCATTCACAAGTATTGCTGTCAGAATGCAAAGTATTTCCTTTAATGTATTAACAGTTCTATTAATCCACCACTCTCATTACTTGTGCTTAAAAGGCTCAAAGACAATGTTGAACTCAGAGCACAACTACCATGAGGCATTATATCCACTGCTCTAATCACCACCAATTGCTGTCTTAATTAGCAAAGAATTCAAACCCTTATCCTCACACTCATTTTCTTCCAACACCATTACTACAATCAGTAACAATAGTCAATAGCTTTAAGTGAAATTGTCTAACTGAATATTGTTAAAGATTAAGATTCAAATAAAGGAAAATTTAAGATGGAAAAGGTGAATGCAAAATCATCATCATCATCGTCATCATCGTTTAGCGTCCATTTTCCATGCTAGCATGGGTTGGACGGTTCTACTGGGGTCTGTGAAGCCAGAAGGCTTCATCAGGCCCAGTCAAATCTGGCAGTGTTTCTACGGCTGGATGCCCTTCCTAACGCCAACCACTCTGAGAGTGTAGTGGGTGCTTTTTACGAGCTACCCGCACAGGTGCCAGACAGAGCTGGCAAACGGCCACGAACGGATGGTGTTTTTTTATGTGCCACCGGCACGAGGGCCAGACAAGGCTGGCAACGGACACGAAACGGGGCGGTGCTGGCAACGCTCGCGAAACGGAAGGTTCTCTTACATGCCACCGGCACTGGTAACACATCTGCAATTTCCATTGATCAATTTCGATTCTAATCCTCACTTGCCTCAACGGGTCTTCACAAGTAGAGTTTCGACATGCCACCGGCACTGGTAACACATCTGCAATTTCCATTGATCGATTTCGATTCTGATCCTCACTTGCCTCAACAGGTCTTCACAAGTAGAGTTTTGTGTCCCAAGAAGGGAAGGTATGCATACGTAGGCTGGCTCCATCCCATGTAGAAGGCCACGGGTTATGGACTCACTTGTCCTGCCGGGTCTTCTCGCGCACAGCACACTTCCAGAGGACTCGGTCTCTAGTCATTTCCTCAGTGAGACCTAAAGTTCGAAGGTCGTGCTTCACCACCTCGTCCCAGGTTTTATATATATTTTCACATATAATATATTCACAAATACATGCTAACAATTCTGCCAGCTTGCTGCCATTTGGTAGATCAGATATTACCTTCAAGATAGGAGCACTTCCTTAACAAACATAAAAGGCATTTTATAAGTAAGAAATATTTAATGAAATGTTGATTAAGAAACACACTTGAGAGTATTTCTTAAGAAATCCAACTTCAAATATTAATAAAAGCTAACACGAAAGAAAGGTACAAATATTCAAGGCATCAAATACAGACATTAGTGTGTGATTAACAAATCTCATTTTCTCAAGTCAAAGGTATGAAAAATTGTTTCCATGAAGAAGTTATGTATAGTTTACCGGAAAGCGGGTTCCGAACCAGAAAGTTACGGTTATATCTTTGTTCAGTTGACACCAGATGTATAGTACACTCAGAACCATAGGATCCATCAAATACTGCAAAGAAAATCAAATCCTCATGATTTCAAGATTTTAAAATAATCTGAAAAAGAAAAGTCAGGAAATTTGTATTTTTCATTATTACCTTCCTAATACTGGTTTGAAATTCTGGCACAAAGACAGCAATTTCAGGGCAGGGGGCAGGTTGATTGCATCAACCCCAATGTTCAACTGGTACTTATTCAACCTTGGGGAATTTGAACTCAGAACATACAGATAGACAAAATGCTGCTAAACATTTTGCCCAGAATGCTAAATATTCTGCCTTATTACCTTTCTAATATTCTGAAACATTTAATAAGCAAAGAAATAATTATCAAGGACAACTAAAAATCATGGTCTATTCATATAGATCTGACTTTATACTCTATTTATATAGGCCAATGAGGTTTACTGGAAATGATGTCAGTAATAATGGGTTAAAACCATTTTATAAGAAAACTGCAAGCAGTAGAAAATGAGGTTCAACAAAATTTAGAAAACTGTCTCTTTAAAAGGAATTTCAAGTGGGGAAGAACATGAGTAAAATTTCCAACAATGGCAGCAAGAAAAGAAAATGGACATGAAATTATTTCCCAAGAAACAAATCATTTTTTCTGTGCAGGTACAATAAGCACTAAAAATACACAGACAACAGACTCCTTCAAATGCTCAAGTAGATCGTTAGAAATAGTAGATAGCTTCTGTTACCTAGGAGAACAAGTTAGCAGTGGAGGAGGAAGTTCTGAAAGTGTAGTTGCTAGGATAAGAACGGGCTGGGCAAAGTTCAGAGAGCTTCTACCTTTGTTGGTAACTAAAGGCCTCTCCTTCAGAGTGAAAGGCAGATTGTATGATGCCTGTGTACATACAGCTATGCTACATGGCAATGAAACGTTGGCTTTGAATACAGAGAACTTGCAAAGGCTTGAAAGAAATGAAGCTAGCACACTCCATTGGATGAGTAATGTCAGTATGCATGCACAACAGAGTGTAAATGATTTAAGAGGAAAACTGGGTATAAGAGGCATCAGATGTTGTGTGCAAGAGAGAAGACTGTGCTGGATGAAGACGGCTGCATAAAGAAGTACCAAGCTCTAATTGTGGAGAGTACCTGTGGAAGGGGTAGATCCAGGGGGACGTGGAACAAAGTGGTGAGAAGGATCTTCAGATGCTGAGCCTCACTGAGGAAATGACAAGGGACCAGATGTGGTGGTTTGCTGTACTTGATACGACATATCAAACCAAGTGAAATCGCTGTCTACCATCCATACAAGCTTGTCTTTTCAAGTGCCAGTGTCACTTAAAAAACACCCATGCTAGTGCTGTGTAAACACACCTGTGCTGGTGACATGTAAAAAGTACCCAGCACACTCTTAAGTGGTTGGCATTAGGAAGGGCATCCAGCCACAGAAACCATGCTTCAACAGATAGCTGAAGTTTGGACAGTGGCCTGCTAGCCAGCTCCATGTCACACCATTCAACCCATGCCAGCATGAAAAGCAGACATTAAACAATGGTGATGATGATGATGATGAAAACATCACATTCATATTACATTACTAAGAATTTCAGTAATAATGTTTACTGTCTGAATAATTGTTTATAAATCAAGTACAACACCAGCAATTTTGAGAGAAAGGGTGTTTAGTCAATTAAATTGATCCTGGTATTTAAATGGTACTTTATATTATCGAATCTGAAAGGATGAAAGGCAAAGATAACTTCAGCATAAGGAGATATAAGTCACACAGAAACACCAGTGTTGGTTTAGCCATCAGTATTATGTCAAACACATAAATCACACACACACGAGCAAATGCCTTCTCCTGTGAACTAGGCCAACAAATGCTTTGTAAGTGGAGCTGGTAGATGGAAGTTGTATGGAAGCTTGTTGTGTGTGTATATGTATCTGTGTGTGCACATGTGCATGTGTTTGTCTGAATGTTGCATTCTTCACATGAAAGCACCAAATTAAAAATGGTATTGCTTCTTCACATTCTCTGACAACATATTGTCTTCTAGAAGTAAGCTTCCCAAGGCAAGAGAAATATAAAAAGTCCCTTACTTGAAAATCAAGTAAGAATCAGCAATAAAAAGGGCATCCAGCTGAAAAACAATAAGTATTTGTCCAACTGATGCTAACATGGAAAAATAGACACAGAAAAGTAAACAAATGATATTTTTATTTGTACTGATTTTGATTTTGTTTGGCCCTCTCTTGTTGATGTTAAAAAAAAAAAAAAACAAGAGTGTGTGTGTTTATATGCATATTAATTTGTTTTTACATTTGCTTTTTTGCTTTTCCATGCTAGCATGGGTTAGACAAATACTACCGAGGCATTGTTTTATGGCCAGATGCCCTTTCTGTCAAGTCCTAACCTGTTTTTCAAGTAGGGGATATCTTTTCCACACCTCTTCAAAGGTAGAAAGCAAGTGGGGAACCAGATGATGAGAGAAACAACAACAGCACTACAACCTGCAGCTGAGCAATTTTCAAAGAAGTATTAACTAAACAAACATACTCATATACATATATACATACACACACACAATTGGATTCTTCCAGTTGCCATCTACCACATTCATTCACAAGGATTTGATTGACCCAATGCTATGGTAAGAGACACTTGTCCAAAGTTGGAACCAAGCAATTTCAAAGAGAATCAGTTGACAATATCAAATTAAGGAGAAATCAGATACTTTTGATTACATAAGATTTAAAAGCAATGTTCTGTGAAACAACGTAAAAGTTTAATAAATAATAAATAAGCGTGAAACATTAAAGTATAAAGAAAATTTACTTACAAAGAGACCTGCAGTTAAACCTATTATCTTAGGGATTGAAGTAAAGGAAAAAACACATCTTTAAGTTTAAATTATATTCTGAAACAAATTTCATTTTTTTTTTTAAATCCCTCTTACTATCGACAATCTTTAACCTCAACCTTGATGTATTTGATGGCATGTTTGACAAGATTTCAGTCATAGATAATATTTTCCACCATGATAAAGTCATTGAAATAATTAAGACTAATTTACAATATAATGTGTGTATAGGCATATGTATATGTGTGTGTGTGTGTGTGTGTAATGTTTTTAGACATGCTTAACAATGTATCTCAAAGCAAGTTCAACTATAATAGCTTGGGTGAAAAACCACTGGGATGGAAAAACGGCAGGAAACTGCCTGCAGGACTCGTCATTTGTAGCCCAAACAGACATGCAACCAATTACACTGAAGCAGCCCTTGTCAGTACAACACAGTCCTTCAACTCATCAAGATCCTTTTGAACATCCCAACCCATGCTAGTATTGAAGATGAACATCAAAATGATGTTGGTGAGATATATATGTGTGTATATATACATATACACATGCATATATACATAAACACATCCACACATGTATTTATGTATGCATATTAAAAATAAACCTCTAGAGGCAACATAAGGGCTTTTGCAGAGATAATCTTTCCGGTTTGGGTAGCAAGACAAAATGCACACAATCCAATCTGTAAAATGGTTGGTGATAAGAGAGATGTCCAGACATGGAAACCATGCCATAAGAAATAACCTCAAACAGCAGAGATAGTAATTTTTTTATATTCAGGCAAGTGCTATATTATGATGGACCACAGTGACTGGCATGACATAAGGACTGTTTAATCCATATTTGTATGGTAAAAAACACACAAAATGATGATGCATATATTGAAAAATGTAATCGTTACAGTTTTGCTATAATTGAAAAACATTTCTCAATGTTGTTATCATCGGCTGTAATGGCTAAAACAAAGAACAAACTGAAAACATGCAAGACATTTGTTGTAAGTGTCAGTTGACAAATTTGTTTTAAAAAAACTGCTTTTTGCAAGACTAGTAAGTCTATTTGTTTTGTTATTTTTTTAGTCAATTCATTTTAAAAGGATACAATCAGACAGATCCAGTTGAAACACAACAGTGCTATATAATCAGCAGGGCGACCTAAAAAGGTTCCTGAAATAAAAAGATAAAAACATAAATGCAAATTGCAAGGTTAATTACAATGGTTTCACATTTTGGCACAAGACCAGCAATTTTAGGGGGAAGGGGCAACTCAATTATATCAACCCCAGTACTTGGCTGCGAAGTACTTTCCTTCATTGATCCTAAAAGGACGAAAGGCAAAGTTGACCACATCAGTATTTGAACTTAGAATGTAAGTCAAAAGAAATGGCACCAAGCAGTTTGTCCATCATGCCAACGATTCTACCAACTCACCATTTAAACAAGTTTAATTATAATGTGAAGAGTAATTTGATAAAACTCCTTAAATATAACAGCAAATATATTTGAGGACTGAAAAGTTTAGATACCAATTTGTTACACTGACACAAAGTGACACATTCGTAAGGGAAGATGCTAATGACTCAGTCAGTTACAGTTCACTGTTCATATTTGTTTTATCAACCCTGAAAAGATGAAAGGCAAAGACGACCAAAGTAAGAGTTGAACTTAGGATTTGAAAGAAGAAACCAAATGTTCTTAGGCATTTCAACCAGCATTCTACACTTTCTGTTACTCTATTCACCTCAACATGGTTTAAATAATAATGCATGCAAAAATAACCAAATGTAAGCCATAAAACTAAAAGTTTATGATGATGATGATGCAACAACTGATGTAAATTGTTACATACTCCCATCTAGTACACCAAGTTTTCCTCACACACACACACAACACATACATACATATATACATACACACGTGGTGATAGCTTGCAGTATGAGTTTAATTTGTTCCATGAACAAGTTTGTTTTACAAATCAATTTTACCTATTGAAATTAATTAAAATATAATTAATCCAATCCAACCCCGAAAACCACCCAAAAATCATTTTTTATTTGTTTTAAAACAGAAAAGGTGCAGTTACAAGGAAAATTACAATTATAAAAACATAATAAAATATAATGCAAAAGAAATGTGTAAACTGGTTTTATCAATTTAATTACCTTAAAGGTGGGACAATTTGTGCACGTGCAGGAAGACAATGGAGCAGAGAGGAGGAGGAGGATTATTGTGGAAGGAGAACCTTCCATTAAGACTTCAGGAAGAACAATTTCTGGTGTTTTCTCTCTCATTTCACTTAATTCAGGCTTTCTGGACACTCTTCACTTTCCACACTTGCAAGTTGTTTCATTTAAAACATATCAAGAGAAGTTTGCTTTTTCCTGCTTTTCAAAATATTACAAAAATGTGCCAGAGCAGTGTCATTAAATAAAGCAGCTATACGACCTGCAGATACCTTTCCAGGATGATTTTTTTTTCTTCTACAAATTCAGAAACATACTGCCACTTTGTCAACACTGCCTTTATGTCACTCATAGAGATAGCTTTCTCTGCTACACTGTCCTCCTCTGGGGAACCAATCTCTTCCACCGTATCTGAATGCTGCTCCTCCTGAAGCTACAGAAGTTCATCTGTTGTCAGCTCCTCTGAATGTTCCTTCACGAGATCATTAATGTCCCCCATCGTCAACCTTGAGGCCCTTGGACTTGCCAAGAGACATTATCTCCTCAACTACAGATGTCACAGACTCAAACCCCTCAAAGTCTCTTTTGGATTCACAATTAAGCCAAAGTTTCCTCCATGCAGAATTCAGCGTTCTCCTTGTTACATCCTGCCAGATTATATCTACAATTTTCAAGCAGTTAACAATGTTGTAGTGCTCCTTCCAAAACTCACGAAGGGTTAGATTTGTATTTTCCATAACTTCAAAGCACTGATAAAACAGGTATTTGGTGTACAATTTCTTAAAATTAGAAATCACCTATTGGTCCATGGGCTGCAAGATAGGGGTGGCATTGCATGAAAGGTAAAGAACTTTCATGAATTTATGAACTTAACTGATGTTGGTGTTTACATACCCGTAACTTAGCAGTTCAGCAAAAGAGATAAATAGAATAAATACCAGGCTTAAAAAAAATAAGTATTCGGATCAATTCATTTGACTAAAAAGAATTCCTCAAGGCAGTGCCCTAACATGACTGCAGTCTAATGACTGAAACAAGTATAACACACACACACACACACATATATATATATATATCGTAGACTCTTGTACAACAGATGAGGGTTCACCATTTTCTTGTTGAATAATGTACACAGATGATTTGTTTATAGTGGTCAAATGTCTGTGTTGCATATTAGCTCACTACCACCACCAAATCAACATTGTTTGTACATATGCATAGTGTACCACAATTACATGTCTAAGAGATCACAGATAAAATGCTTTTCTGAAGAACATATCCAAGATTCAAAACCACAATCTTATGTGAGTATAACACCCTACTCACTCAGAGAGACAGACAGGCAGATAGACAGAGAGATAGATAGGCAGATAGTCAGATAGAAAGAGAGATAGATAGGCAGATAGTCAGATAGAGGGGAAGATAAATAGAGAGGGAGACAGAGGGGAAGAGAGAGAGAGAGAGATTGGCAGACAAACAGATAAAGAGAGGGACAGAGAAGAAGAGAGATCGATAGGCAGACAGATAGAGAGACAGAGGGTAAGAGAGGTAGATAGCCAGGCAGACAGATAGATACAGAGGATATCCAGGATATCATCTTCAAAATTAGGAGAGTGAGCAGAATCACTGTCGAGAATGAGGAGGGCCTTGAGAGGAAGATTGTTCTCCAGAAGGTACTTTCTCATTACTGGTCCAAAAATAAGGTTGACTCACTTGGTGAAGAATTGCCTGGTGACCCAGGCTTTAACATTTGCCCTCTACATGACCTGTAGTTTCTTCTTCAGGATTTTGTGCAACTTGGCTGCTCATGGATTTTTGGAATGGTAGACAAGGAACAGATTAATCTTCAAGGCTCACTTGCATTGGCACTAAGTGCAAAAGTCAGCCTATCTTTCATAGGCTTGTGGCCTGACATTTTCCTCTCCTCTGCAATTATGCAGGTTCTTTTGGGCATTTTTTTTACAAAAAAAGGCCAATTTTATCACAGCTGAATACCTGATGTGTGATGTACCCCTTAGCTGCGATGAGCTGACAGAATTCATGCACAAAATACGCAGCTGTTTTCATGTCAGAACTCGCTGCTTCTCCGTACCTGACAACGCTATGAACACCAGTTCTCTTCTTGAAATGACCTAACCAGTCGTGACTGGCCTTATATATGTTTGCTGATGTCTCCTCCATTGATGTTTCAGGGTTCTGCTTCAGAAGATCACCATACAGTGCTCATGCTTTCTTGAAAATTATGATCTCTGTAATTGTATCATCTGCAAGTTGCTTCTCGCTGATCCACAGGAGAAGCAATTTTTCCATCTCTTTGTGGACAGATGAACATTGCTTGGAGAGCCTGGAGACATACCTTACTGTTGTAACAGCCTTGATCTCATCCTTTTTCTTCAGGATGGTGCAGATCACCGACATACTTCGGTCGTATTGACGTGCTATGTCCACTACACACACTCCTCTCTCATGTTTATCAATGATTTTTTTTCAATTCTATGATAATGAGCTTTTTTTTCTTCCACAGTTCAAGATCGGTACTAGACAGCTTCTGACAATGCGGAAAGTTTAATGAAACCTTTATGTTTCAGGCTCAAAGTCCCATCTTTAGGAGAAAAGACCAGTCTTGGAAAAGTCCAGTTATGTAGGATTCGTTAATCCATTCAGCAAGTTATGACTGTCACAATTTACCTGAAGACCATGTGTACATATACCAAATTGATTGGTTCAGGAACTTACTCTCTCTTTTCTCTTCATTTGTATTGTTTGTTTAGTGCCTCACATAGTAATACTCATATCTCCTTTCTCTTTTTATAGTCATTAGGGGAAGGGCACTTATTATTTCAGGCAATTCACACCAACATCATATGTCAAAACAACATTGTCTTGTAATTTGAAATATTTCAACGCTGTTGTCTCCCTTGGCATAAAAATAGAGACAAACCACCAGACCCTTATCCCTAAATTAAAGAAACAATATAAAACATTATCTCATATCTTCCTAAATTCAAACAAATATTTTGCCTAAAAGATAAGAATTTTAAAATTAAACATCCATTAATCTTTCTCAATTTTTCGTTTAGAGGTGGAACTGAGAAAGATATACTTACAAAAAAGGCAATAAAATAGCAATTATACCTGTTTCCAAACGAACTGAGTAAGAATATAGAAAGTACAAATTCAAGAGGTAATGGAAACCAACAGGGTAATACAGAACTGAAGTTAACAACCGCCATATCTGAAAAGAAAAACAAAAACATATCACATATTTTTTATACCTTATTTATACATGTAAGTACAGGCATAGCTGTGTGGTAAATAAGTGTCTTTCCCAACCACAAGGTCTTGAGTTCAGTCTGACTGTGCAGCACCTTGGGCAGGTGTCTTTACTATAACCCCAAACCAAACAAGTTTTTAGAGTGGATTTGTTAGATAGAAACATTAAAAAGCCAGGGAGGTGTCTGTGTACATGTGCGTGCTTGTAGTCTCCTTGTCTTGGTATCATGCAATAGTTGAACGTAAGTGTCACATTTATACATGCAGTGTGGTTTATTTTCAATCATTTGTAAAAACATACTTCTTTTCCATGTGGAAATATTACCTTGCTTGGAAACAAGTGAAGTTTGGCAACAAGAAGGGCATCCAGCCATAGCAAATTTGCCTCAACAAATTCAATCTGACCCATGGAAGCATGGAAAAGTGGACATTAAAATGACGACAATGATGATTTCTTAGAGGTTTTTTCATATTTTTGTAC
Source organism: Octopus sinensis (assembly GCF_006345805.1). NCBI lineage: Eukaryota > Metazoa > Mollusca > Cephalopoda > Octopoda > Octopodidae > Octopus > Octopus sinensis. The sequence goes on along the minus strand of NC_042997.1, from coordinate 87,267,862 downwards.
GAGTCCCTGACAGTTCATTGGGTGTAATAAAGTCCCTAAATCAATCATAATCATGAACATTTCTAGACTTTGACAGTCTCCTCATCAGAATGAAAATTCTTACTGACATGTGTAACTGCTTAATTTTCATAGGAGACAAGTGTGTGAAATCTGCAGAATTTATCATCCAAATTTGTTTCTACATTTGGAATCTAGGCTAGTATTTGAAATTTGATCCTTTTATATATATATCATCATCATCATCATCGTTTAACGTCCGTTCTCCATGCTAGCATGGGTTGGACGGTTCGACCGGGGTTCTGGGAAGCCAGAAGGCTGCACCAGGCTCCAGTCTAATCTGGCAATGTTTCTACAGCTGGATGCCCTTCCTAACGCCATATATATAAAACTTACTTGGAAGAAGACGACGCGTGCTTTCAGTTATATCATAACAATTTAATAAATAAAACATATGCATACATACATACATATATGTACATACCTACATCTATATGTATATATACATGCATATATGGGTACAGGACACCACAAATAAACGTAGAACACAACGAGAAACATCATCATCATCATCGTTTAACGTCCGTTCTCCATGCTTGCATGGGTTGGACGGTTCGACCGGGGATCTGGGAAGCCAGGAGGCTGCACCAGGCTCCAGTCTTATCTGGCAATGTTTCTACAGCTGGATGCCCTTCCTAACGCCAACCACTCCGTGAGTGTAGTGGGTTCTTTTTACGTGCCACCCGCACAGGTGCCAGGCGAGGCTGGCAACGGCCACGGTCAGATTGGTGCAATTTACGTGCCACCGGCACGGAAGCCAGTCGAGGCGGCGCTGGCATCGGCCACGATTCAGATAGTGCTTTTTACGTACCACCAGTCCAGGGGTCCTGGCATCTGCCGGGTGCCAGTCATAGGATTGGTTCAATTTCGATTTCAATTTCACTTGCCCCAACATGTCTTCGCAAGCAAAGGGGGTTGGCATGGGTGCCTGTCGTCGGATGAGGTTCGATATCGACTTCGCTTGCCTCAACAGGTCTTTGTGTCCAAGGGAGGAAAGGCATGCATAAGTGGGCTGGGCTCACTTGTCCTGCCTGGTCTTCTCACGTACAGCATATTTCCAAAGGTCTCGGTCGCTGGTCATTTCCTCAGTGAGGCCTAAAGTTCGAAGGTCGTGCTTCACCACCTCGTCCCAGGTTTTCCTGTGTCTACCTCTTCCACGGGTTCCCTCAACTGCTAGGGATTGGCACTTTTTCACACACCTATCTTCATCCATTCTCGCCACATGACCATACCAGCACAAACGTCTTTCTTGCACACCACAACTGATGCTTCTTAGGTACAACATTTCTCTCAAGGTACTAACGCTCTGTCGAGTATGTACACTGACATTACACATCCATCGGAGCATACTGGCTTCATTCCTCGCGAGCTTACGCATGTCCTCAGCAGTCACGACTCATGTTTCACTGCCATGTAGCATGGCTGTTCGTACACATGCATCATACAGTCTGCCTTTTACTCTGAGCGAGAGGCCTTTAGTCACCAGCAGAGGTAAGAGCTCCCTAAACTTTGCCCAGGCTATTCTTATTCTAGCAGTTACACTTTCAACGCACCCACCCCCACTACTGACTTGGTCACCTAGATAATGGAAGCTATCAACTACTTCTAGTTTTTTCCCCTGGAAAGTGACGGAAGTTGTTTTCTGCAGATTTTCGGAGGTTAATGCTCCCGAGCATCTGCCACATACAAAAACTATCTTCCCAGTTAGCCTACCTTTGACATTGCTGCACCTCTTATGTGTCCATAGCTTACACTGGGTACATCTTATAGAGTTTCTACCTACACCTTTTCTACAGATCGAGCAGGGCCATCTTCCTGAAGACATTTGTGGATTGTCTACCTTCCTACTTATTAGTACTTTGGTTTTAGCTAGGTTGACTCTAAGGCCCCTCGATTCTAAACCCTCCTTCCACACCTGGAACTTCTCCAGTTCTGATAGTGACTCAGCAATTAGAGCAAGGTCGTCAGCATAGAGGAGCTCCCAGGGGCAACCTGTCTTGAATTCCTCCGTAATTGCCTGGAGGACTATGATAAATAGGAGGGGGCTGAGTACTGAACCCTGGTGGACCCCAACCTCTACTTTGAATTCTTCTGTGTACATGTTGCCAACCCTAACGTTACTTACGGTATCTCTGTACATGGCTTGCACAGCCCTCACCAGCCATTCATCTATCCCTAGTTTCCTCATTGACCACCAGATAAGGGATCGGGGGACCCTGTCAAAGGCTTTCTCCATGTCAACAAAAGCCAGGTACAGGGGCTTATCTTTGGCTAGGTATTTCTCCTGCAGCTGCCTTACCAGGAATATAGCATCAGTGGTACTTTTCCCTGGCACAAACCCAAACTGCATCTGATCTAAACTAACTCTCTCTCTAATTAGTTGGGCTATGACCCTCTCCGTAACCTTCATTACCTGATCAAACAGTTTGATACCTCTGTAATTATTTGTATCTAGGGCATCACCTTTACCTTTGTAGCAGTTGACTAGTATGCTGCTACACCAGTCATTGGGTATGACTCCTTCGTGTATCACTTGGTTGACTATACGGGTGACTAGGTTATAGCCGACACTGTCAGATATTTTGAGCATCTCTGCAGTAATTCCTGATGGGCCTGGGGCTTTCCCTGTCTTCATGCTTCTAATTGCTTTAACTACCAAAGAATTTTCAACTCGGATGGCTGGTCCCTCTGTTGGGTTGACATTCGGCAGACTCTCTTTATCCCATTCATTTTCTTTATTCAGCAACCTTTCATAGTGGCATCTCCAAACCTCTCTCTTTGCATCCTCATTTAGCGCAAGTGAACCATCATCCACGCGGACACATTTCTCTCCTACCACATCACGATTCTCTCTCACACACTGTCTTGCAACACGAAATACCTCAAGTCTTTCATCCTCACGGCTCAGAACATTGGCAATTTTTTTCTTATCCGCTTCGCCTCTGGCTAAATAAACCTGTCTCCTAGCTTCCCTTCTGGCTGTCTGATACAATTCCCTGCTACCACCACATAAAAACAAAACAAAGAAACAGACATTTTTTAACAACGTAAAAACAGAGTACAAGACAAACAACACAAGGATCATTCCCCTTCACCGTTTCCTCTCTCTCTCACTCCTCCCTCTCGTCGCTGACCAGAGAGCTACTAACTTTCTGTCTACTGCTTTCAACAAGTCAACAACGGCTTTTTCTGTCCTCGTAATCTGTTCTTCAGAATGCGTTCAAATGAATTTTTCCACCGTCCAGGCTTAAAAAAGCCCTTATTGTTGGTTTCTCCTTGTCCTGTCTTTTACTGTTTTTATCTTTATTTGTATTGCTTTTACGTCCTGTTCTTATCACCTTTTTTTTACCCCTCTGCAAAAATCTTATTTAATTCGCTTTGCGGGAAGGAGTGTTTCAATGTAGTCGTGTTCTGCCCTTACCTTCGAAACACGCAATGAGTCGAAACAGGGGCAGCTGAGGAAGGGGAATGTTCCTTGTGTTGTTTGTCTTGTACTCTGTTTTTTCATTGTTAAAAAAAAGTCTGTTTCCTTGTTTTGTTTTTATGTTTTCGTTTCTTGTTGTGCTCTACATTTATTTGTGGTGTCCTGTACCCATATATGCATGTATATATACATATAGATGTAGGTATGTACATGTATGTATGTATGTATGTATGTATGCATATGTTTTATTTATTGAATTGTTATTATATATATATATATATATACACACACACACACACACAGGATCTTGCAGATAAATTGAGACCAATTTTAAGCAGTTGACTTAGTAGGTTCAACATTTAATTTTTTTCACAAAACCTTGCTTGCTTGAAAATCTAATCCTCTTTATTTTTCAGGTAAATAGCAAACTGATTCAGCAACAGAAAGTCAAGGAACAACAGAATCGTTCCACAATTGTTGTTTTGGCACATGCCAAGCACACTGCCAAAAGCAACAGTTTATCATGTGTGTAAACAATTTAAAGAAGAGGGAAAGATTGATAGAAACGAACACAAGACTCAAAGTGATTCCAAGTGCAATTCAATGTTTCTCACTGGCCTCAAACGCTCAACTAAAGCCAACCCATCCACATCCAAGAAATGCAATGTGTCCCTTTCCCTGATATCCAGAGTAGAACAGGAACCTTAGCATGACTAGTTATGTTCGGCGACACTGTCACCTTCTAACAGCCAAGGCCAAAGTAATGAGAGCCAAGAGATACCCAAAGCTCCTACCATTCATCAAGCATCAAGGTGCAGGAAAAACTCTCATGTTTGTGGACAAGAAGTTCACTGTGGATGCTGAAATTCTCAAGTGATACCATACAACCCTTCTGACATCCCCTCAGTGTTTGAGATTAAGAACCCTGCCTCTCTGATGGTATTTGGAGCCATGGTGAGTGATGGAAGTGTCATGGATCCACACTTCAATGAGTCTGGTTTGAAGATTGGTACAAAGGAGTGTGTGGATATCCTGAAGAACTCTCTATTACCTTGGATGGAGCAGAAGTTTGCGCTTGATAATGTGGCACTTATCCAGGATTCTGCACCACGCCATGGATCAAAAGCAACACAGACCATCCTTGGTGAGGTGCCATTACTTGTGAGGATTAACATCTGGCCCAGTAGTAACCCAGATCTCAACCGTCTTACTTTTTATGGAGCATACTTCAAGCAACGCCCATACTTGAGTGTCAACAGTTTGAAGACCTGCATTATGTGTGCAACACACAAAATCAAAAAGGCAGAAGTTGCAGCAGCTGCAAAAAAATTTTGTTCTCATGTGGAGGCAGTAATTGCCCAAAAGGGCAGCCATATTGAGTGATAAACGTTTTTGTTGTAATAAATGCTACATTAAAATTACATCTGTCTATTACCATTATTTTAGTATTTATAACCAGCTTTCTGCATCATAAAAATTGTCTCAATTTATCTGCAAGACCCTCTGTGTGTCTGTGTGTGTGTGTATATATATATATCTACACACACAGTACGACACATGGCTTAATAGTTAGGGTGTTGCACTCACGATTGCGAGATCATGGTTTCAATTCCTACATGGGGTGGTGCGTTTTGTTGTGTTCTTGAGCAAAACACTTCATCTCGCGTTGCTCTGCAATCACTGCAACACCTCAATTTGATGGAGGTAGTGACATACATTTGATCACTATAAACAAATCCTTTGTGTAGGACATTTGGAAAAGCTGAACATTCATATGTTGCCTATGGCAGGAAAGTCCATCATATATATATATATATATATATATATATATACAAACAGATACACATAAAGATATATATACACACACACAAACGATGGAATCTGTGGAAGACAGAGAAGTGGAGAAGACAGATACAAAAAAAAACCCATCAAGATGAAGACACCACTCCAACTAATTCATGCTATAAAAATTTCTCACCTCAAAATTACAGAACTGTATTATCCAATCAGTACAGAACCGACATAAGACATCAATGGAGGTTTAGAAATCTTAAAAATTCATTCTGACACTGCAGATGTAGCATAGTGGATAAAGGAGTTAGATAATGCAGAGCAGTTACCTAGAAGCTCTGAGTTCAATCTCAGGCAAGGGACTAAGGTGAATCACAAGATGCTTGAAGAAGGCTGGAGTATACAGTCAAAATGTAGTGAAAAGCAACAACCAAGATGAAGACATCACTTCGACCAATACATAATATAACAAAATTCCAAAAATACAGAATTGTGGAGACAAAGCTCATGGACATGACAAAGAATGATATTGACTGGTGGTAAACAGTGAGAGAGAAGACCCACTCATCCATCCAAGCATGGCAACATGGGCACTGAAATTATGTTATCTGAGGCCTCCATCTGTCATAGATGACTAGGCTGGTTCTCCAATAAACATTGAATGTAGCTTGAATGGATGCCTGAGATGAAAGCGTTCAGATGATATTTGCTCTCATACTCTTCAGCCAAATGAGAGCCAAAGTTGCAGTTCACGTAAAAACCTTTAAATCTTGGAGATACTGATCTAAACTTTCGCCCTGTTTACAGCCGATTACTGAGTATATGTCATACATGGACTTCATCCTTAGATTTGATATAAATCCTATATAAGTCTCAATGATACCCACGTTCTCTACCACCAATTTTCTAAAATGTGTAAACCTATAGGAGTTAAATATAATCTACATCAGTATAATCACTAGAATCTACAACAGTTATGTGTGTTTTCTTTGTTTAATTAAGCTTTAAAGTGTTTTAATCATTCTATGACATTTGCTAAGCCTTGCAATCCATAGCTCACATATTTGCAACATCCAAACTGATTTTTGAAAAGTAACTGCAACATAACAAATAGGTTTTAACTCTATGACACTAAATAAAATGTTAAAAACATTGAAAAGAACATGACTTATCCTTCCATCAAAATTCAGAACTTTTATTTAATTCATCTTGAAATATAAAGAGGCAACGAAACTTTTCCAAAATGTCGCCTTTCAGAATACATGTACAAACGGTCCTTCAGTCGCAGTCTGTCTAAAGCAATTTGGCAGAACAATTATTTGTGAAAACCACAAGTGTTATGATTGATTTGAAGAACTGTTAATATCATTATAGCAAATATTAGTTAAAAGTATAATTATTTCCAATAAAAAGTATTTTAAAAGTTTGATGAGTATCTACAAACAAAATTATACGCAAATAGGTTTGTATAAATCCGGTTACTGGCGCCCACCACTTACTGCTTACAGTTAACTTCACTCCGAAATCTGTCTATGGTAAACAATAGTATAGTGAGGCTATTATTAGTTGTTAAATTACTTCACAGTGAAGTTGTCTTTGCTTTACCAATGTTTCATCGATAATGCCATGCCCCCAACTTTAAAGATCCATGCCACATTGACAGAAAATACTGATTATAAAAACAGATTATTGTTGTTTGCTTATAAAGAGGGCTGCTCTACATGTTATTGCGTGAAGGGCGTGATGGAATTAATTCATCATGATATACAAACGTGTCTGATTGATTTCGATTAATGTATAAATCTATATAAACATTTTGGAGGCAATATTTCGGCTTTAGCAGCTTAAGTGTCAAATTGGATCAGCTGATTGTTCGTTAAATTCCGAATAATTTTTTTTATTTTACTTTTGTTTTCATGACGTGTGGAAGGCGACATTTGCTTTGAAGTGAGAGGAGAAAGTGAAAGATGTACGTGTAATACGAAATGCATGTGTTTATGAAAAATAGTGGGTGTGTATGTGTGCGCGCGTTGTATGTATTTGTAGTCAGTCACACACGCACACAAACCCATTCTCTTTCATATCTACATACATACATAAATAAATACGGCGAAAGTAAAGAATACATACACCTAGTGTAAAGAGTTAGGGTTTTTGTTACGCCAAAACTAGGTGGTGTACGTATTCTTTACCTCCACCTATAAATACATATGCATATCTTTTTTTTTTTTGTATGTATGCGTGTATGAGAGAGTGCGTGTAGGAGTGAGTTCTCGTGTATTTATTTTGCATGTCTGTAAGTGGCTAGGGTTCGTTCTTACTTGCTTCATTTGTTTCTGTAATGTCCAGGTTAGCATGCACTTCTCTATTTTATAACTGTGTTATAATACCAACCCCCTTACTTATTTAGCTTAAGCGAAACAAGGAATTTTTCGTTATCAAAGTCAACTAAATTCGACACAAAAAGAAAGTCAAAAGTTTAAACTCGTCGGCATCATAAATTTCCCACAGCTAAATAAAACTGTCCGACATTTATCTGTACGTGTTTGATCTAGAGTGTAGGATTCACATACGCATAAACACACACAAAATTGCCTAAGTATATATGTTTGTGTGTATGTACCCTCTCAGCCAGTCAGGAACTGGGGTTCGTTCCTCACTCATGTCAATATTTTTTTAAATACCAACATAGAGAGTTCCGGCCAAACGTGACTTCAATTAAAATATCAATCAACAGTAGATATTTTGGCCACTTCCGAGTTGTCAACGTGACATTCGGTTGTTGTTTCTTTCCTATCAGCCCTAATTAAGAAGACGCTCATGCTGTGATCAGTCCTTTTTTTTTCTTTTTACTTTGCATAACCAAAACCACTTTTGGTTTCTAGTTCTCTCGCATCGAGCAACAACGTCGAAGCCATTCGTTGACCCGATAGTCGTCGGATCTTTTGAGTTTGTATTTAGTAGGCCTTTTTGATGAGATATTTATATCAAACACCAAAATAAAATACACTGTTCATATATTCAGTATTGAGTATAAATTGCATAACATTCTTTTACAGAGAAGTATTAAATATTTATACATAACAAACTATAGTTATTTGAAAAATCATTTACGATTCTGTCAAAGCATTACAATTATATTAGACGTATATAAAATTATAATTTCTTTCATTTAAAAGTATTATGATAAAGTTTTCAAACCTGAAACTTGTAGACTACAAAATCATATCGTAGAATCAACATCACAGGTGAAATCAAACCAAATTTTGCAGCTAGAGGTAGTGCAATAGATCCAACAAACCAAAATTTAGTAATCCGTGGAATGCTGCGAAACCAATCTCCGATGTCGTTCGACGCCATACTGTAGTGTCGTCCGAGGACAAGAAATGTCCTCTTCAAACAAATTCACAAACAAATGTCTAAATTTACAAGGAAAATACTTTCAATGTGTTGTCTTTCAAACGGCCACTTTGGGGTGAGATTAATCAATTTAAAACAAAAGGATTATCGAAAATGTTAAGCCCTTGTATGGAAGAGTTTTCTAGCAATTGAATAAACGGTGTAAAACAAACACAAGTTCTCCACAATACAAATGGTCAGAATAAGATGTTTGTGTTATTTAATATTTTTTTCGTTCGTTTGAATTAAAATATTGTTTGTTATCTTACTAACTTGCGAATATAAATGGATGTACAAAATTCATTATCATTGTAATAATTTCTTTGGGATCACTGAAATAAAAGAATAACCGACTTTGGGCTGATCCATCAATTTATATGAAATATGTAATTTTTTTAAATTACAAGAAAGGTAACTCGGTCAGATATTTATTACAATAACGTAACACTTCAGACGTCAACAAACCACGTGGTTTCAGACCTTTGAAAAGCCACGTTTTACAAATACAAATCGATATACAACTGTTGATATATATATAAATAAATAAAAAGGAAGTTCTAGAAGAGGAATCATTACCAAAATTTTCATGTGCTCAAAATGTTTATTAAAGTAGAATAATAAATATGCAAATATTTACTAAAAATACATAACAGCTGTAAACAAATTCGAGAGGGCATGCAACTTGTTAAATTATATACGTGTCGCCCAACTATTGGCTAGCTTTTCAGTAAACGCAGAGACAAACGCAATGTTAATACAAAGTTGAGAATACGCCGGGTAAAATACATAGCAGCATTTCGTCCGTCTTTACGATCCGCCGAGGTCGACTTTGCCTTTAATCCTCTCAGATTCGATAAAATAAGTACCAAATGAGCGCTGGGTGAATGTAATTGGTTTACCCTCCCCTTGAAATTTGAAACCAATATAAAGTTAGGAATGGGGAAACTATTAATATTATATTTCTAGTTATATATATTTACATATGTTACAATAAGTATTTGTAACGATAAAGTTTTTAGCTGTAGTCGATGGTCACCAGTTTTAAGGATTAAGTTTATTTTGGTGTAGTTACTAATTGTAATGGGTAAGATTGATTAGGTACACAATATTATGAAATGTCAGAGTCAACAGTTGTAACGATAAAGATTTGTTGTTATAATTGCATACTGTAGGATGTGAAAGATGAACAATGCATGAAGTTTTAAGAAAGTATTTATTTACCGTTACGTTACAATACCTTGCCTCGGCGAGCAGGTTATGATAAGTCCAAAAGCATGCGAAGTAAAGTTTGTTTATGTTCTCTTCATTGTTTAGTAGTAATTGTGGAGAGAGATAGAATGTTGTAAGAGAACAGAATTAGAGCTAGTGAGAGTTGTAAGGTGTTGTCTCCCAGTTGCTGACAGTAAATTTCATTTCTCTCGCTGACCATTATCTTTAGTAGAGGCATTCCTTGTGATCATGATTCTAGCAGTCCGTTCCCTAACTAATTGAGTCGTCACGAGCTGCTTCGCTCAGTTGTCGCCAAGTAACTACTTGGTTTTTGCTTTTATAACTATCCAGAAGGATAGAGGTATCATTGAGAACAATAGATTTAGTTGTTGGTCTTGTTATCTCTATTCTAGCTTTTGGTGAAGTAGAAGAGGTTAGAAAGGGCCAAGTGGTGAAGACATTATTTCGGCCTAGCTAAAGGCTTCTGGAAAATGTAAAACTGCTGTCAGAAAAAAAACCATTGTTCCACCATGGGAAAAGTTCTGTTGCAGTGTTAATTTAAATTTGGCTATGGTGGATTGAATCCACTCCATGCATGCAAGATCCACATCACTCCCCTCGCCAGTAAGGTTCCGGGAAAGGAAATGAACGATCAAAGAAATGCATGGTAAATGCCCTGGAATGTTTTTCAGCAGTGAAATGCGTCTGGTACTGTTGTTGTTGTTGGTGGTCACCTCAAGCGCCTGAGGATAACTCTCAGAAACGCTAGAGCCGCGGAAGGGAGACGAATCATCTCAACCATTGTAGCCCCTAGTTGGTGGATATATCGTTCCACCATCAGGGCCAGAGATCTTTCTGCAGATTCTACCTCCTTGTTACAGAGTCTGCATTGATCTGCATCGCTGTGACCTGCCATCTTTTGCCACCACCTGAGTACCGGATGATGACCACAACAGAAGCGTATCATGTCTCTGCAGTTTGCCTTCGAGAGGGCTGCTTTGGTTCTTTCATCCGGCTTCTTCGTGAAGACTTCCTTCAGACGGGGGTGTTGAATTGGCATTGGCTGGAATGTTCGACGAATAACCGCCTGACAAATGGCTGTATCGATGGCGGCATCCGGTTGTAGCAATGCCGATCCACGTTTCGCCTGCATATCTGCAAGTTCATTGCCGCGTAGGTTGCAATGGCCCGGCACCCAGATCACCATCAAAATCTTGCCAGCTGCTACTAGGGCAGTTGTTTGTTGCAATTCTCTAATTGTCGGTTCTGTGGGGAACGGGTTGTCTTCAACCAATGATTTGCAATGGCAGACTATAGCTGCTGAGGCCCAGTTGTTATTGGCTTGTAGCCATCGGAGGGCTTCGTTAAATGCTGCTATCTCAGTGTGAATGAGCTGCTGTGAGCACCAGTCGGGGCATGCCACTCATGGACCACCGCATTGTGTATCAGCACCACCACATCGGCACTGCCGTTGGTTGTGCCTTCACTAGTCGAGCCATCAGTATAAAGGAGTACGTCAGGGGAATTGGGTAGGCTGGCAAGTGTTTGTTGAGCTGTCAGCAGTTGTACATCAACAGGCATCTGCTTCGTGGCGGGAGTGTAGACGGCAGTAAGGGAAGTGGGATTTTCCCATGGCGGCGTTGGACACCTTCCGTTGGAGAGGGAGGACGGGGAGACAATGTTCAGTTGTGCTAAGGCTGGGAGTTGTTGACTTATCCAGTCTGTCCACTTGAGTCGTTTGTGGGTGTAGGTGTTCAGAACTTTATAACTCTCATCGTCTTGTGGTAGGTTTGCCCATGCATCTGCTTTGAGGAGTGAGAGGGTAGAAAAGCGAGATGCAAGTGTTGGTAACTGGGCTTCTGCAAGGACTGCTTCGGTAGGAGTCGAGTGTATTTGTTTGGTGATCAGTCTAGCTACCTCTAGTTGCATTCTCTCAAGTTTGGCGCTGCATATTTTGCTAGGCTACATTGAGTTGCAATGTAGACCTGATGGAGATCTGCCTTATGCCGGATAGGGCACGGAGCAGATTATTTCGCCCCTGCATCGTACGACAGATGTTATTGACATGCTCGCCGAAGATGAGTTGTCGGTCGTAGGTGACCTCAAGGAATTTAGGGTTAGGATTGTGGGCTAGGGGTGTTCCGTTGATGTTGATTATCGGTTTCCCCTTTGATTTCGCGCTGTCTATGCTGAAGAAGCTGATCTCGCACTTAGAAGTGTTTAACGTTAATCTTGCATTTTGACTCCACAAGGCCAACTTGTCTACTTCTTTCTGTAGAGCAACTGCGACGTCTTCTTTCTTTTTACCCCTGCATGTGATCGCCAAGTCATCTGCATAGGTACTGACGTGGGTATTTTAATCGGATTGGTCAAGGAGACTATTGATGTAGATGGTAGAAAGTGTGGGTAGAGGACTGCACCTTGCAGTAGGCCCTCTTTCAAGACTTGACTTGTACTGGTAGTGGTATTGATGCGAACTTTGGCCGTACAGTTGGTAAACCAAGTCAAGAGCCAGTCGACGAAATGTAGGAGAACACCTAACCTCAGCATATTCTGCAGTAGTCCGGTTCTCCAGACACGATCATACGCCTTGCTGAAATCAAAGAATGTAGCAGTGGTGCGAAGGCACTGCGACGATTGGAACCCGTCTGTGATGAATTGGGACAATCGAAAGCACTGATCTGTTGTACTGCGACCTTTCCGGAAGCCAGCCTGCCAGGGACTGAGGATTGCGTCTTCTTCAAGCCACCAGGCAAGCCGGTTAGTGATCATTCTTTCAAGAAGTTTCCCCACAGTTGAGGTTAGGGCGATTGGTCAATAACTCCGTACGTCTGCGGGATCTTTCCCCTTTTTTGAGGAAGTGAATGACGGTTGCTGTTCGCCATGACTGAGGGCACCATCTCTCCATCCAACTACTGTTGAGAATGGTGAGTAGTTCGATTTTTGTCGACATGGTCATGTGTTTTAGTAGGTTGGGTGCGATGTGTATTTGTTCAGTATGCTATTCAGCATGTTACTTCAGTGTTCAGCCCCTCTTTCTCTCTCTTTATCGTTATTCCCTCTTCCACCATAAGTACAACTACTTTTAATAAAACATCATCAACTCTCCCTAAATTTCTTTATCTCTCTTTCTCTCTCTCGCACTGTCTTCATCACCACCTTCACCATCTCTATGCCTACTATTACTCTCACCTCACCATGAGGAATAATATGAGGGTCATTGATAGTGAAATGGGGGAGGGGTCTAAGTGTGATACACTGACACACAGAAATTAGTTTTTGCATTTGTTATATGCACACATGCATACATATAGCATTGTGATCATCATTCTCTGATGTCAATGTACCATGCTGGTATGGGTTGGATGGTTATGATTTGACAGGATCCAATGGGTCTGAAGTCTGTATCAGGCTCCAAAGTCTGCATTGGCATGTTTTCAATGGCTAGATGACCTTCTTAATGCCAACTACTTTATAGTGTGTACTGGGTGCTTTTTTCATGGCACCAGCAATAGTGAGGTTGTCATCATGCACTTTGCAAGACAAAGATCCTATGAAAGATTGTTGGTTGAGTGTTGTCATTGAAGAAATGGTTTGTATAAGTTGAATGTTGTGGGTCACCATTGTGACTTTTGTTTAAATGGGTCTAGATATGCTGGTATGATGTTAGGCTGCATGTTGTCCCCAAATAATACCAAATCCAAAGTTGTCTAAATAAGATTTAGTTTTACAGAAGTATATTATGATATTTACATTTTTACATAGTTGCTTGCCAGTAGCGTACAGTAATGTGCTAGAAGCAAATGTAGTTCATAGTTACATTCATAACAGAAAAGATTAACTTTGCATGAGAGATGAGAATGATGCTCGGTCCATCATAGTCGAAGATTCTTTTTACCCAGGGCTAAACTGAAACCAAGGAAACTTATCTATTTAAAAGGCTTGTTCTCCAAGCATTCTAAGTTCACCTTTGATTTGTTTTGACCAAGAATTGGTTGGCTACTTATTTGTATGGCAAGAGGTAAGGGTATTATGTTCGTGGTACATGCTTGGAAAAGTGCAGTGATGACTAAGCAATTCTTTTAAGCTCAGGTCAAATAGCAACAAGTCTTCTGTGTTTGTCTATATGCTTTGGAATCTTCTCTAACCTCTGTTGCATACACTGGGGTCCTTTTCCATCTCTGGCTGTGCTTACATAACCCCTTTTTTGCATGGGAATAATTGGAACTTGATATAATATCAACTTTCTGTGGGTGTCACCTGTTGTTGAGCAGAGGCTGGTGAAAATGAAGTTCAGTGTAAAAGAAATTAACAATTCTGTTATATAAAACATATTTATTTCCAGACATTACATTATTTTTTTATATATTTCCTGAACCATTATTGGTTATTATTACCATTTGCCAAACAAAACTTCAGTTTGAAAGTTTAGAGTATGTTTAGCAGCATATGTTGAAATACTTGACTGAAGAACAGTTACAACAAATGTTTATAGTATGTGCATGTGACAGATCGACCAGATTGTTACCTAACAAGAGAACTCAGTTGTCATAGTGGTGATTTTATTGCCTGCCACTATTAGCCATACACATGATAGCCTAGAGCTAGATAGTTTGCTCTCATGTACGGATGTGCATCTCAGTCCAAATGTAGGTAGCAACTCTCTAACTGACCTCTCACTATCTGTTTTTATATTTGAAGCTAACAGAATGAGTAATGAGAATAAAGCCAAGAAGAATCAAGTTAACACTTCTGACTTATTGAGAAAAGCTGGAAGGTACTAAAGAAAGCAACTTGCTTGTTTCTAAGGTAGATAAAAATCTAAATATTACAAACACAAGTTGGTGACAATACCATGATTTTACTGTGAGTGGACTGAAAATTTGGAGTCAGAATCTGTTACAAAAATTCTAGTGAAGAACAGGAAAATAGCTACTCCTCGGTACAATGTCACAGCTAGAGTTTGTGCCAACCGACATGGTCCTTGAGTTTGCTAAATTGAAAAACAGCTTATATTTAAAGCACTGTTCTCTTAACAACCTTTTAGCTCTTGCTAGACAGTGACTCATTACAGGTTATAGAGGATATTATTCATTTAGAATTAATTTCCTTTTCTCACAACTCAAGTTTCACATTGCTGAGAACTGTTTTTCTTTCAGTTAATGCTCATTTTGTAAATACTGAAGTTGATTTATTCTTTTGTGTTCAGCTATTGTTCTTATTTACTGTTGTGTAATATTATTTTGGCATGCTATTTTTAGCATTTGTTTTATTTTGACATTTCTTGTCCACTAGCTCTATAATTTCAAGTTTCTCTGGAATAAAAAAAAATACAAAAATTTTGTACATTAAAAATCAAGTACATATATATATATATATATGAAGGTACATGGCACAGTGGTTAAGCTCACAATCATGAGGTAGTGAGTTTGATTCCTGGACAGGCTGTGAGCTGTATTCTTGAGAAAGACACTTTATTTCATGTTGCACCAGTTCACTCACCTGTAGAAATGAGTCATGACGTCACTGGTGCCAAGCTGTATCAGCCTTCACCATTCTCTTGGATAACATTGGTAGCATGGAGAAGGGGGGGGTATGCATGGGTGACTGCTGGTCTTCCATAAACAACCTTGCCTGGACTTGTGCCTCAGAGGGTAACTCTCTAGGTGCAATCCCATGGTCATTCATGACCAAAGGGGGCCTTTATATATATATGTGTATGTGTGTTTGTTAGTTTTGCTCAAATATGTTTGTGACATATTTTAACTTTTAAGGGCAATTTCTCTGCAGTTTATTGCAGAGAAAAAAATTCTAATTTTTTTGTAAAAGTGTAAATACACAATTATCGGCTCAGTGGCACCCTCTCTTGGACCCCCAGAAGGTCAAAAAGTGAGTGCCATAATATGCAAATGATGCAGAACTTACCATGGCCTTGGAGACAATAAAGTTCGAGCTTTTCAAGATGACTCTGATAATCAAGGCCTGTCATGCCATTCATACTTTTTTCTGGTTGATCTCTGAGATGCTTCAATTCTCATAATGATTTGTTTTGTGCAGGGAAACTGTTGAAGGCAACAGTATTCAAGGTGAGGCCTGAAAATATAGAGAAGTAAAGCATGATGGTATCAGCATCTCTGGACTGGAAAGTTCCAAGGATTCTTGGAGACATTCTGCAAGCCATATTGACTTTATTGCTAATGCGTGCAATCCAGCTTAGGTTGTTTTCCACAGTTACATCTCTGATATTATCTGAGACGTTGTCTCAAGGGAAGATAGTATGGTTGTTTAAGTATATTCTGTTTTACAAAGTGAATGAGCTCAAAACTTCCCTCATTTAGAAGCATGCTTTTTTTTGTTTTGTTTTTTCCACCCCTCAAATCACTATGCAGAGATTGCATTGGAATTCTGTTCAGTCTTGATGACGTTTTGGAGTTTAAAGTCATCTGCAAATATTTTTTTTTTTTAATATGTTTGATGACATTTGCAATGTCATTTATGTAAAAACTATAAATGTAAGTGGGCTCAATGCAGTACCCTGGGGGATATTACTAATGACTTAAAATGGTCTTGATTAAATACTGCTAATCACAATATGCTGGATTCTGCTAGTCAAAAAACACTTAATCCAATGTGGTAGCTTACCATGGACTCCAATATTCAATAATTTCTTCAGCAGAATGCTGTGATGGATTCTGTCAAAAGCTTTACTGAAGTCAAATTAAATGACATCTTTATTGGAGCCTTCACCCAGAACATTTAGAATATCATCAAAGTGGTGCAGAAACTGTGTTAGGCAGTCTCAGTCACCACAAAAACAAAATGATTTTTCCCTAGGAGGGCAGTTATTTTAAAATTCACCCGCCTCTCAAATACTTCAAAAATATTAAAGTTTAGTGAGATCAGACAGTAATTCACTGGGAGTAAGTTATTCCCATTTTTAAAAACCAGGATAGACAGGGACAACACATAAAATGTATGTGTGGGATGTGATGACAACAGAGCACAGCATTTCCTGAGTAGACAGGATATTGTGGGTTTATAGTTATTTCCACTGGACTTACAGTTCTTGTTTTGGTATGGTGACTGCAGGGATGACAAAAATATGTAGAAGACGTAAGTGTGAAAAGAACCAGTACATTTTCTGGTAGCATTAATGCTTCTTGGCATTGTCTAAAGAGTTGTGATTTCCAGACAAGGACTGAATGACCTATGATTCAAGCTGTATTTAGAATATAGTATAAGGGTGAGCCAGAAAGTATACTGTATAGGTAAGTACTATACACAAAACTCTTGGCTCTTGAGTCACTTATGTAACTTACAACCAATTAAAAATAAAAATATATATACTCATGCATTTACCTCTATTTTTCCTGTTTGCTCTACCAAACCTATATTATAGTATACATATTTTGTTTCAAATAGTTATAATGTTCAATTTGAATATTTGTAGGGTGATATCAACCCATTTTCCATACATGAATGAGGTTAGGTTCAGCAATGAATTTGTCTTGTATCACTTATAAGACTCAATATTCTTTAATCAATCCTAATTACATCTCCCAAAAGGTATTCTTTTGTATAATAATTCCAAACCAATGTGGTTGTCTTCCCTGCATGTATCAGCTAAAACTGCTGATGCTCACTTGCTTAACTTGATGAAAATAACAGCCAAATCTTCTCTCGCAAATGAAATCCTACTGTTTAAAAAAAAAGAAAAAAACACCTTGATGGACGGTCATGACATGAATATCTTTGATAATGGATCTTCTCAATCAGTGCTGACCACTCAGTTATGCATCGTTTTGTTGAAAGTTAACACTGTACATCCAATGGACAATATTCAATCAGTTTCTATGTGATCTTTGCATTTAATATTGTTGTTTTACTATCATGACACATTTTCTTATTATATACTGTCTTTCAGATAGCAAATAAAAGTTTTGTGCCAAAAAGAGAGCTGGTTCTTAAAGCTTTTTACTCCCATCTCTTGTACACTATCAAATAACAACTCTAGTACAAATTATGTAATCTAAAAATCTACAAACATACCATGAACAATTCATAGTTTGTGATTTACAAGTGACAGTTATCACAATAGATCTAGTGTACCAAACTCATTAAGAAGTATAAATAATATACTGTACTTGTATTTGAACTGAATGTACAATACCAAGATCTTGACTTCCATCTCCACAACCAGTACAGGCACATTCACTTACATATCATGATTCAAGTCCACTCTTCTATACTCCTAATTTCTGAAGTGTTTAATCGACTTTGTAATATGAACCAGATTGAATTCAAAACTAACTTGTCTTGTGAATTAGGAGCTTGGATGAAAAATTTTCCATTTATTCAAACTTAAGTCTTTAATTTCTACTTTTGATTCCTTTATTCTTTTACAATGCTTAACATACTTCTTTTTAAACTCCAAGTTTTATTTGAGGATGCATAACTTTAAGCCTTTTTCAGTGACGTATATATTTAAGAATGCATTGTATTCTTACTAAAGGAACATGTACTATCAAGCATGTGTGTGTGTGTTTAGGAGAGTGTATGTAATTCTTAAATATGAATAATTTTATAAGTTAAGCAGAAAAGGAAACATTATGACTATTTTCAGTCCCTTCCAGACAGCACTAAGACTGATGCAGTGAATGCTCAACCTGAACATCTGGAGGAAACATTATGCAAGTGTGCCTGTCTCACAACCTGAATGCACCTTTATGAATATATTTAGCTGTATGTGGGTGTACATCTTTGGTTGAGTGGAAACTGAAAGAAGCTTGTTGTGTGTACGTGTGTGTGTGTTTTTTCTCCTTGTCTTGATATTGAGTGATTGATGTAAATGAATGGAATTCATTTCCAATATTCAGTGAAAATAAGTCAAAGTATTTACCTTACTTGGAAGCAGGTTAGCATCTGGCCCTAGAAACTCTGCCTCAGTTAACTCCATCTGATCCATGCAAGCATGGAAAAGTGGCCATTAAAATGACAATAATGATGATGTTTATGATATACATGAATATATTGATATTTGTGTGTGTGTTTTAATATGTGATTATGTGTATGCATGAAGAATAAGTAGGAAAATTAGCAAAAGTGCATGTCATAAATACTTATATATAAATCTGTTATAAAACCTTTCTGCTACTAAAATAAATCAATAATCTGAGTGGATTTTATGTATTCTCTGAAACTTTCTGTTTAATTCATGACAAGAAACAAATTAAGCCAGGAAGCAAAATGCATGTTAAACAATAGAAAGTCATATCAAGAAAATTTTTACATTTAATATATTTGTATATTACACTTCTGTACAATAGTGATAAGTTTCTGGCAGTCAAATCTGCAATGCAAGTTCTTTGATAAACTTCATGAGCAATATATATGATATACATAACACAGTGTGACAAAATTGTTATTTTTGGTCAGTAAGTGTTATTTCCTATTTGCTTCTATCTAGAAATCAAAAGAAATTATTACTATTCCCTTCAACCTTTGCTTTTGTGACTTAGACATCAATGTTTCGAAACTGACCTATTTTCCATTACATTTCAAACAGATCGGCACTGAGTTGCTGAAACAGAAATATCGTTATAGCAAACATTCTGCTCACTACCACCGATTTGCTTGTCAGTTGCTTGACCATAACCACTTGAACATGTCCCTTAGTGGCTGACAATATGTGCATCTCTGAACAGGAGTAGTGGGGAGAGTATCATAGCCATGTGTTGAGAAGGATTCCTTGGGGTTTGAATAAATGTAACAAAAGTAAAGTTTGAAGGAAATATTAGGCAGTTTTCATACTTTCTAAGGGTAAGAAAATAGGTAATAACAGTTGCTACCCAAGGGCAAAAATCACGTTACAGTGTAACAGAGACAACTATGATGTAGATACACCTAGTTTTTAAAAGCTTCTGTGATGAAGATAAAAAGCAAATGTGGTTACATTAGTTCTTATTTTTACAGCAAGATTTTGTATATTTTTGTATTATGTATATCTACTTATATTTGTCACATTCTCTCATACATACACACATACTTTATTATTTTTAACCTGCAGAAAGTTACAAAAAAAGACTCAAGGGCCAACAAGATTTCATGTACTGTTGGTGGTGATCTAGTACTCATGAAGGAATGAAAAATAGGAAATAACTTAAAAAGTTATTGATAAGGATCTATTAACCCTTTCTTTACAGTATTTTGAGATGCTCTGTTTCTTCAATTACTTTAAATATAACAAACAATTTAGTAAAATAACATATCATTCAGCTAGTGTTAGGAACATAAATTGTGACTAAGGTTTGGTGAAAGATTTTAATTCAAAACTTATGAAAAACAAGACATTTGTACACAGAGCTGGTTTCAGCTAGGTTGGTAATGAAAGGATGAAGTGGCTAGCAAAGAAACTTGTATTTGACACTTCACTTGTAATTAATATCTGATGTAAGTTTGTGCCTACAATATTGTTGTATTCAAATTATTATAATGCTAAAATAGCACAGAAAATTACCAACCAGTTTTACTTAATAAAGCCAGATTTGGTGTTTAATTTAGGGAAACCAATGATATTATCAGTGTTGAAATTGTGCATAAAACTAAAAGCAAACTTTTTGCTGGCATTAGTTCTGATTACTAAGATTTGGTTATCCTGTTAACTAGGAACTTGGATGAATAGAAAGTTTCTCATCTATTTGAATATCTAACTCTTTAAAAAACATTCTGATTCTCTTTCAGAATGTCTATTTTTAAATATTTTTTTTCTGGGATCATAACTGTGACTTAACAAAAAAGGAGAGGATATTTATCTTCTAATAACCTGCAGATGAACTTTGGCAAAAGTCTAAAGCTGATAGGATTTATTGTGAAAATATACTGAATAAATATACAATAGGGCCTCCATTGGCAAGGGTTAACAATACATCAGTACATGTATGCACAGAGTTGGGCAAGACTTCTGGAAGAAGATTGGTAGTTGTCAATGCATGCAGGTTTACCAGCTCCACAATACTAATGTTTATCCAAGTGAAAGGTTACAGACTTGGGCCAATACAGCTTGGGATCAGTGTTGTTGTAGGTATTACTGTCAGAATGTGAACAGCTGAAACAAGATCTGTGGAAATTTTGAAGCTTAGTAAAAATTTTATAATTTGGCCCATTGATGTAATTTTCCATGCTGAATCTCAAGAGATAATTCACTTTTTCCAGAAATTTTTTTTTTAAATCTAAAGAGGTTTAAAGTTTGATAATTTTTATCGTGTTAGAAAACAGGATTTGGTGACTGTCATTGTGTGCATGACTGCACATATTGTCAACTGTGAACAAATAAAATATTGGTGGAATTCTGCTTTACACACATCATATAATCCCTCATAGCATTTTTATTTTTTGGAATTTTCAGAGAATTTTTGCAAATTTGTATTCTACACACAGGAATTCATATGATTATGCAACCACCCCAACCTTGCCAAAAAAAAAGTGTGTAATTTAAGGCCTTTTTAGCACACCTTATACCATATGTGTTATAAGCATTTAATAAGTGACAAAAAGAACACATGGTAAGCAGTGTGGTTTGTTACTATGGAAACAGGCACCTATTACATCTGTGGTTTTCGACTGGCTAAAATTACTCAAAGTTTGCAAACTTTAAAAGCTATTAACTCTTTATTTATTGATTTATGGTGAAAATGAATTTCATGACAATTATTCCTTTACAAAACTAGAGCAATACACCAAATATGAAATCAATTGGACCAAAAATTGAAGAAATTGCAAAGTGGCAGCCAAATAGAAAAGATCTGTATCTTGCTCAACAACTAACTGTTTCACCAATCCACTAATGCACTGTCCAGACTGGTTCATTTTTATCAACTTTGAAATGCAAAGTTGGCCTCAGTAGGATTTGAACTCAGTGTGCAGAGATTTGGAATGAACACTGCTAGACATTCTACCTAACATTCTAGTGACTCTGCTGATTTGCTACCTTCAATCTAGGATTCAAGTTTAATGTCATCTTTTTTTTTTCATCTACTGTAATGGCATTGAAGTTGTAAAAAGTGTGTAAATATCATGTAGCTTTCCAGATGAGCAGACAGGAGAAAAAGAGTGAAGGATTTATAACTGTTTTCATTCAGCAGATTATGATTTTGCACCTAACATATATTGACTGAGAAATTTTCACTGTTTTTTTTTACAATCTGGATATTAAATAACCAAAGTAAAAATTTTAATATTCTCAACTTATAATTCTACCATACATGACAAGTCTAATTTTTTGGCTCACAAAATAACTTAAGAGTGAAAGAACATTTTAAACTAAAATAAAATATTTGCTAGTGGATATTGAATTTACTAGTCTAATACTATCTTTATTTAAATATTATAACCAAGAGCACTTCAACCAGCTTCTTTGGGAAAAAAAAAATCATGTATTGTATGAGCTAGAAGAGAAGAAAATTCAAGAATTTAGAAAGACCCCATGAATTTTAGATGTAAGACATTGACAATCTCAAGATACAGAATTTTATCCTCTTGCATACATAATCGTACATAATGAGTTGATCCTTTTGGTTTTATAAAAAATTCCTTAAAATGTTTTAGAATTTATAACAAAATGCCAAAATCCAATGAAGACATTGAAGTTTAAGTTGAAAAATGTGTTGATGAAAATATATTTAAGAAGGATGGAGAAATCTGTTGTCCAGTCACATTTAGATCATCTACTAAAACTGTGTTATTTTTCAATTGTAAATAGAATCATCCAGAACATCCCCGGCAACCACATAGTACACATTCCACAATCTTGCCCTGTGTTGAAGAAAAAAAAAATTAGATTTTTCAGTGGGAAGATTAGACATTGATAAGGCAATTAATGATAAAATTAAACATGATATTTTATTTTTCATGAAAACAATGCTATAAAAATAAGACAATCTTCATTTGAAACTAATCTGGTAATATAAAAAGATAGCAGCTTTGATTAACCTAAAACGAGGCATTTCAACTCAGGTGCAGTTTAGTCAAAAACCGCTTTCATTTTATCCCAATATATATAGTAAACATATGAAAAGGTACACTTCTTTATATATATATATTCATTTATTCTTTTACTTATTTCAGTTATCTGACTGTGGCCATGCTGGAGCAGCACTGCCTTGAAGGGTTTTAATCGAAGAAATTGACAACAGGTCATTCTTTGTAAGCCTAGTACTTATTCTATTGGTCTCTTTTGCTTGCTAAGTTAAGTTACAGGGACATAAATACACCAGCATTGGTTGTCAAGCGATGTCTTTCGGACAAATACAGACACACATAATTATATACATTTCCCTCCTGGCCCCTCTAAAATTCTCTTCACTCTTGATGCCAAGCGTCTATATACAGTGATCCCACATCAGAAGGATTTCTTGCCTTCAAACATTTCCTAGACCTTCAACTCAACCCCCAACCTGACATGTCCACACTTCATCATCTGGCTGAACTTGTTCTCTCCCTCAACTGCTTCTCGCTCATGAGGGGATTTTACCAACAGGTCTTGGGAGTGGCAATGAGAATGAGAATTGGCTCCAGCTATACGAACTTGTTTGTTGGCTATGCTGAGGCCCAAATATTTTCAAGATTCACTGGCCCCACTCCTGAACTATACGGTCATTATATTGATGACTGTATAGGTGCAATCTTGCTCTCCAGCGAACAACTAGATTCCTTCCATCCTGCCCTCGAATTCTTCTGCACCATTTCCAACACTTCTGTCACCTTTCTCGACATTTCGGTCAACATATACAACTCTGCTCTCACAACCTTAATCAACTACAAAAACACTGACTCACACTCATACTTTTCCTCCTCCCACCAAACTCTCCATCCCCTACTCCCAATTCCTCCATCTGCACAGACTCTGCAGTGACAACCATGAATTTGAGACTCAGTCTCAACTCATGGCTCGCCACTTCATCCTTCATGAATTTCCCCTCACCATTACCTACACCACCTTTGCCAGAGCACATTTCTCTGCTCTCTTTCCCCGCACCCACTTGCTGTTACCTGCCTGTTTGTCAGTAAATTTCAACAATATATATTGGAGGAATTCCAACTACATTGCACGGTTCGCTACCTCAACAGCTCCTTTATAGGATCCAGTGGCTGAAGACATCATCAGGAGGAACCATGTCCGGTTTTGGCTCCTATTCCTCTACCGTTTTCGACATGGATGCCCCCCACTTTCAGAGATGTCTTCAGCTCTGGTGTTGAGTGCGTTTCTTCTTTCTCCCTTTTTCTTCTGTTCTTTGATGCAGTGTCAATGAATGTCAGTGGGCGAGTGACCAACCTGCCAAATTTCCCTTTAAATACTCACCAGTAAGCTCCAGCTAACTATCATGTGACACTAAGTTTTGACTGACCAATGGAGGAGAAGGGCATGTAGTTTTAGCCTGCACCCTCTCTAAACCTGCCTTCCAACAGTATTGTGTTAGTTTCAGTTCCAGCAACCAGAGCCAACTAGCTGTTAGGTGGTACAAGCCATCAAACTGGGAGGAAGGGGCACTATGAACGAGACCGCTACCTTGGTCCACCTGTCAATTAGTAATTCGGCTTAAGTGTCAGCCAGCATCACCTAGTGACGCTATTTCTCAGTTGGCATGTTATGGCTTTCAAGCCCTTTTAAGTCTTCTCATTTCAGCCACATATAGAAGCTGGTTTTTCGATTGCCTCCTGTATTCTCCTTATTACTTTTCTTAGCTCTGAGCTTGAAAATGCAAACCTTCTTTTAAATAACATTGTCATTTTCCTTTCAATGAAGCCTCTAGCCCCCACTAGATGGTAATACTCAACAGTCCATCCCTGTTCTCTGCACTCTTCAATTAATTTATTGGGAGGAGGAGAAGTATGAGTGTGAGTCAGTATGTTTGTAGTTGATCAAAGTAGTGAGAGCGGAGTTGTATATGTTGACTGAAATGGCTCAGTCAATAAAATCATTTTAGTTGATTTATAAGCAGTATCTGTGAAGAGTACTCTCCATCAGAAAGTACTGTATCACAAATCTCAGCACAGTATTGAAACTAGTCAGGCCATCCACAAAGATATTGTAAAGTAAAGGTATCTACATCTGCTGTACATAGGGTTGGTTAAAAGTCTGTTGATATATTCTGAAGTACAGTATAGCATACTCAAAAGAGCAGTAACATTAACGAAAAAGAAAAGATAGGATTAATATAAATTTAATTGCTAGCCAATTAGTTTTAGTAGACAAATTGTGCATTTTATGAAATAATGTAATAAATGCAACTTTTCTTTTTTTCATTTCATTTCACCTGCTTATGAACCTTTAAGTTGTCATTCAGTCTGCTAGAAATTATTGGACAATGTAATCTTTGATATACAAAAAGATAGGATGGTCAAAGCTGGAATACCTTTGATCATAGGTCTGTTTGATCTGGGCTGATTTAACCAGCACTGAATAATTTTTTTTCAAATTTCAAGTTAAATTTGAAGATGTCCTTACCTCTTCTAGTTTGCTTTTTGGAACACGGCAAATACAATTTGTCTGGAAATTAGTATCCCTGGTTTGAATACAACGCAAGCAACAAAGATTTTCATAGCCCTGTTTTTTCCATTTAGCAATCAAATTTTTATCTGCTATACCTTCTCGTAAACAATATTCATAGAGTTCTGTAAAAAAAAAAGACAAACAATAATACACATTTAATAATCAGTTCAAATTTTACAATATAGGTATTTTCTGTGAAAGCAGCAGAATATAGCTCTGCTAAAGACACACAAGACTCAAATATAAGTATTTTAGAATAGTGGATTTCAAAGCATATAGAGTTATAAATAATAACATGAAAATACTGGGTTGAGAAGGCCTTTTCAGACAGAAAAAGTTAAAGGCTGTTGGTGAAGAGTTCTTCAACATAATACTTACATGCTTTATGTGCTTTGAAATCCACTGTTCCAAAAAAGAATTATTTAATGTTCTCTCAAAAGTTTATAAATTCTTATGATATCAACAATAAGTATTTTGGTAAAACGAAAATTACTGGTAAAAAAGTATAGGTATAGAGTGGGAAAAAAAAACTGATCACAAATAATTACTTGCCTCGACTAATGGCATGTCGTCTGTAGAAAAGATCATAAATATAACGTGATCTCTGATGGTGAATTCTGAAAATTGGCCATAAAGCCTCAACTTTCCTCTTTCCTTCATGTGGTTCAGTTTCCGCTGAAAAAGATAGAATGAAACTAATTACAAGACTTAATAATAAGTACTATTTTGCTAAGCTGCAATGGTTTAAAATGGTTAATGGCCTTGAAAATGAAAATAAGATAAGTTTGTTTCTTTTTCCATGTATATTTCCATGTTTGCATCAGTTGGACAAATAAGTTATTTGAGGCATTGTTTAACAGCCAGATGTTTCATAGTTTGTGATTCTGTATTCCAGTAACATATGGTGTCAATAGGGGAGTTGCATTCCCATTTCTTGAAGTTACTTTGGTTCTGTCAGAATATTTCCATTTTATCCAGCTTGCACCTGCAAGTAACTGTTCGCACGATACCATTTACATTATATTGCTAAGGTTGTCAAACAATAACCATAATTGTATTATTGGTATGATATTTTTATATTTGTTCTTGGAAATAATTGACCTATTTCCTTTGGAATTAACTGACTCTGTTTGTGTGCACAGGTGTGTTCCTCTTTATTGTAAAATAAATAACCTTTGGGTTAATTGTTTATTTGTAATACTTTTCATTCCTGAGATATACAAATCATAGGATTGTCTCTTAAAAATTTTTTAATGTATGTTTCATAAAAGCAGATTAAAAGTCACCAATAAACACTCAGGCAATGTTTTACAATAAAAACTTCAACAAAATTAAGCTGCATTTAAGCAACAGGTAACAGTAAATAATACTTCATAGTGAACAGTTAGAAGACTACCAAAGTACCATAATCTTCCAATGAAAAATCTGCTTGGTTAGATGAATCCAAGACAGAATTAAAAACAACAAATGTAAGTAGATGCTTTATAATCATAATGGCAATTCCTCAACATCTGTTTGTAAAATAAACTTACTTTTGCATGCGTGCATGTATCATGGAGTTAAAATTATTTATTGTAATATTTTCTTTACAAGACTAATACTTTCATTTTATGCACTGTGTACGAGGGGGTGCTGAAAAGTTCCTAGCTTTGGGTAAAAGAAAATACAGGAAGATCAGTTAATTATGATTTTATTCAAGATATCTCCCTCTCAGATTCACACACTTATTGTAGCAGACCTTCAGTTTTTCTAAGCCCTGTAAAAGAACTCAGCAGGTTGGGCCTCCAACCAGGCCTTTAGCAATAACGTTAAAGCCAGGAACTTTTCAGCACCTCCTTGTATGTGTCTCTCTCTATGGGGAGGGTTTTCTTTTATAAAAATCTTATGTTTTCTATTAATTTCATAGAAATTAATTGATATATTGCTTTATTTTTTTTTGTTTATTTGCTTTCCCTAAATTTACATATAGTATAACATTCTGTAAGTACTAAAAATTAATCAGTTTATGCATGTTGCTTTTCTACTCTCTGAAGATAATTTTTTATGGTGAATGCCATTTGTTTCTCTATCTCTCAAGGAAACTCATTCCTTTACTGTCTTCATATTTGCATCACAGCAGATAGGATAGACAATTTAAGTTTTAACCAACTGTTATAATTGTCCATTGAACACTTTAATACTTGTCCAGACAACTTATGTTTTTGTATATATATACATTATGGATAAAGAAAGATCACAGGAAAGAAAAAACAAAAAAGGAGATAAAAATGAAATTAAAAAAGAAAAGACAGAAAGGAAGTAAAAATAGAAAAAATGAAGTGGCATTTCAGAATCCCAACTCAGAAAATCTTGTAGCTTGGAGAAAAACTTGAATTAATTTCGCAAAGCTTGTCACAGCTTAGAAAATAATATTGGTTACAAATGTTGGCACAAGGCCAGCAAGATATACAAATCACTTAGGGCAAGCTATACAAATCACTCCCCATCATTTCGAAGGCCGTGGTGAAAAACAATTGGAAAAATCCCCGTCAAAACGGAGAAATTTCATCTTATGTGGTCTTCTTGATCCGAAACTCCGGATCTTTTCGGTTTAAAATTGCCGAAATGCAAGAAATTAAAGACGAAATATCTTACAAACTATAGAATTTTTTCAATAAAGCCAAGAGAAAAAGATGTTTTAAAAACACATTCTGCCAGTATACCTAGAAATTATGTTGAAAACTGCCGTTCAAACCGAAAAGATCCGAAACTCCTCTCCCCACCCCCTTGGACAAAATTATCTCCCCACAAATATCTTTATAATTGTAATCTATGTCGTTTGAAAAGTATTTGTATAAACTTTCATTAAAAGATACCCATTTTCCTGAAAGTTACGAGGGAAAAAATCGGATCGTGTGAATTTTCTCAAAATCCTCTCCCCACCCATTCGGAAAACATTTCCCTCTCACAAATTTCTTTATAATCGTAATCGATGTAACTTGAAAGGTATTTCTATAAAATTTCATAAATATATATCCATTTTTCTGAAAGTTATTAGGAAAAAATTGGAACGTGAATTTTCTGAAAGACTTCCCCGTCCCCTCTCGTTTGTACAAATGTTTGCTTTTATATTTGTTTGCTACATATATATTTTTTTAAAATTTTATTTTGGTGACCAGGAGTTAAAGAAAACATTAATCGATTGGGGTTCTTTCCACCGTCGCTATCCCCTAACACATAATATTGTTCATAATGCAAACAACATTCTGATTGCTAGTATGAATGCAGTGCCATAAACAATACCAGTAATTACTCCTTGACAACAACTATTCCAATAGAAAAGGCAGTGTGATATGAAATCGAATTTGAAATTTAGTTATATATTCATTCCTCTATCTACATATACGTGAATTTTAGACACAACTGCATGGTAAATAGTGGCAGTGAGATTCACTTTTATTTCTTGATAATGTTTTACTATCGAGTGACAAATAAAGCGACTCCTTCAGAAATCTAGTACCAAAACCTAGTTTTAAACTGGCACCCACCAAATCCCGCTGCGTCTTTACAGTATACAGTAATAAGTAAATGTAGCGGTGTGAGTGTTTCTAAATGGTCAAATATGGCTCTTCCATAATTTGAATGCGAGGCGATCTTTGAATATAACGTCCCAATTTCATTTACTAAAGTTTTGTTGATGTTTCCGAATCTACATAAATTCCGAATCTAAAATTCTTTATGACACTACCAAGCATTTATAGAGTAATATTTTTCTAGCGGAGGTAAAGAATACCACCAGTTTTCGTCGTAACCCTAACCACCGGATGTGCGTATTCTTTACATTCGCCTGTTTTTCCAAGATATTCATTCTATTTTGTTTTTGCTGACTTTGTATAATATAATGTGTGAACTATACTATCCAGCTGAGGATGCTTAACTTGCTAGAAATAGTGCCCAAATCTGTCACAATACTCTAGGAAGGTCGCACTTAGCTGATATAGTCTTAAATACATTATGCCTGATTAAAAGTCGGGATCGTTATTACTGGAACATCTTTAATAAGCTCGTTCCAAGTCTGAGCAAAGAATAAACTGTTGGAAAATTTTAGAAAAAAAACATTGTATATTACCTTCTCGCATTTTTTGTTCTAACTCATCTAGTGTTGGCTCAATAAGTTCCCAGCCTTCGGGGGGAGACTTTTTACTCCTTCTTACCTTAGGCATAGCTGTTTTAACTTGTGTTTTGAGTGTTTAAAATAATTTCTACAAGTGTTATGTTTCTATGTTATTTTAATGTGTACAAATACAACAGTAAATCTATTCGTACAATTCCAATTGGCCGGAAGTAGCTTCAAGTCACGTTCTCACGCAACTTCTACAAGTTTTTGTTTTCTTATATGTTATATACATTTATACGCTACAACTTATAAATTTAACAGTATTCATTTATCGAGCAGCTAGAATTTATTCCGACTATTCAAACACAAATGAATAATGTAAATAAATTTATTCCTATTTGTAGATCCTACGATGCGTCTGTAAAGTCTTCGCAGATTAATAATATAGGGGACCAGTCATTGTGTTGAAAAAACTCGTTTCGTTCTCAACGATTTTTATAAAAACTTCTCATCACAAATATTCGACGCTCCCCACCTGTGTGGCGCTTTCCTCACGGCTCTACCCCGTTTACCGTCACAAAACTACACCAGTTTCTATTACTTTTTCATAAAGCAACACTTAAAAACTGTCGAAACTAAACAGCTAACAGGATGCCTAGAGGTAAGGTTAGAATATCACTTATTTGCCTACAAATAATTTTTATTTTAACTTGAATTCATTTCGTGTTTAAGTTGTCTCTTCTAAAAGCAAGCAACCAGTATTTCATTTATCATAATCCAACTCAGCATTAGGATTATTTGAAATTTTTTTTTTAATTATGATTGCTATGACTTTTTGTCCATACATTTCAGTTTAGTTTGATTATAACCTGCATTTTTTACTAATACCCATTAATTATGCCTTTTTTAAAAAAAAAATTTGTGCCTGAATTTTTAATCATTCGGAAAGTTGTCTCCGTTTTAATAATGTCTCTTTTTGCATATAGAGAGACATACACGTTTTTATTTAGATTGTATCGTTTAATGATTCTTAGTCTTACCTTAAATAGTTGAAGTTAATGACTACAATATACAGAATAAAGTGATCACAAGTCGCGTTAAATTTTGATACCTGGTTGTTATATTGATATAGAAATATATTCGACTTCAACTTTTAATTTCATTTTGTTTATTGCTGAAATTTAACTTTCATTTCAAGTTTAAAACGAAATTTATTTACTGACTTGTATGTAATATATAAACATTTCCAAGTTTCAATATTTATTATTTCCACTGATTTTTTTTTTATTGTTCTGAAATTATTTACTGTAGAAGCCTAACAGTAATTGTAGTCTCTATCTCTTTTTCTCTCTTTTGCAGTACATTTTAACATACATTTAACCGACACGTTTTTCAAACCATTGGATCAGTTGTTGGTTTACTAGCTTTATTAGTTTAGTTTTAGATTAGAAATGTAGATAAACTTTATAACATTAACCCATGTAAATGGTGTCCAAAAGAGATTGAAACAAGCTAATATTTTCAAGGTTACTAATAGCTTCTTGTTAGTTACTATAAAAAATTTTTTAACTTGTCCGAAAAATTACTAGAAATTTGAACATTAACCAATTTTATTTTTGGAATTCTATGTTTAGGAAATCATTTTCTTTACACAGTCGGTCTAGTGTGTGTGTGTGTTAATTTCGCTGTAGTTTTAATAAAGTATATCTCAATAATTCTCTTTAAAAATTGCTTTTATATGAAACACATTGTTGAAACGAATCTTCAAATTTTTAAGGGGTGATTCGATTCTGTAGTAGCACTAAATCATTCAAATAAAGAGTATCTTATAAAGTTCTTTGTGAACAGCTTTCTACGTATTAATATAATGAAAGCTATTATCCACTTCTGCCTAAATTTTGGACTATATTAGTCTATAATTATAATAATAGTAATAATTTTAAGTCGGTAGCAGCTATTTCATATGATGATGAAATAGTTTCAGTACGAGTTCAAGAATTGATTACTTCCCTTGATGAGCGTCAGGCGACAGATTGCATTTCAGGAACCCTTCTTGACCGTATTTTCTTCCTTAACTGCAAACATCTTTATTTTGTATTCTGTGAAAGTGTTAAGGATTTTCCTCCTGATTTAGCTGGAATATGACTTTGAATATAAATACCATAAAATAAAAATTTTTTTGTGTGTGTGATTAAGTCTAAAATTCATTTCATTTGAGAATACTACAATAAAAATTTAGAACTGCAATTTATTGGAAGCAAGAACACGCTTTACAAAAATAAACTAAGAAAATGGTTAAAAAAATATAGATATAACAAGGAATTCAATAAGTAAATAAACAAAATAGAGGCATGCTCGTGACTATGATAGGAACTTCCTAACCACGTGGTTCCGGGTTCGATCGCACGGCGTGGTCCACTATTGCCTAGAAACTGAAAGGAGCCCATCGTCTGTGTGTACATAAACACGTATATATGTGCACAAACACACGTTTGTTTACGTACTCGGAGCTTGGAGGTTCTACATAAAGAGCGCGATAGAATAGTTACCAGGCTTAAAAATTAAGTACTTGGCTCGATTTATTCAGTCAAACCCTTCAAGGCGGTACTCCAGCATGGCTGCAGTCCAATGAATGAAACAAGTAAAAGATGACTGGCATTACTACCGTACCCATTCTTTTTTTCCCCCCAAGCATTGTGTAGCGAAAAGTACATTATCCAGTGTGTCCTGTTTTTGCTTTTTATTCTTTGCTGGGATCGGAGTGAGTGGGGGAGCATTTATTATTTCCCACAAGGAGTTGTATAACTGAAGTCCACAGTATTTAGGAATGACTTTACTGAAGGCCATCTTGTAGAAATTTTGGCTGCTTGCTGGTGGGCGCATGGTTCAAGTGAATTAAAAAATGTAGACAGTTCTCGATTGAATATAGTGACCATCGCTTTCATTTGAAGTGGATTTAGTAGACGGAAACTGAGAGAAGCCCGTTGTATGAATGTGTGTGTATATATATATACACTCACACACACACGTACGTGTATCTTTGTGGGCAATCAATCATATTTGGTCTTGGAGAACACAGTATTTGTTTGGAAAATTCTGTGTAATTTTTTTTTATCTCTTAAATGTTTATTTTTGCAGCTCAACAGTGAAAAACACGGTCACACACTCATTGTCTTTCATTTGCACAGGCGACCCGAACAGTGGCGTGTGTGTGCGACCGTGTTTTTGCAACTGATTGCAAAAAAATAAACATTAAAGAAATAAAATTTTATACTGAACTTGCCGAACAAATATTTTGTTTTCCGAGACCAAATACGATTGATTTCCTCTTAGTTTTTACGTCCTCGTAACTTAGCGATTCGATAAATGTGACCGATAGAACACATACCAGACGTTTAAAAAGTAAGTACTGGGATCAGTCAGTGTTGCTGGACTGAACCAAAAGAAATGCAGATCTATCGACTATCTCAGTCTTCATTCTGCTATTTAACCATTGCCACATTCAGATGATTTACCAATCCCAGTTTTTCACAAAAATTTGTTGAAACTTGTTGAAAGTGACGAGTCTGATACTAATGTAAATGAGAGACACAACAAAAACGGTCCTGAAACCATGCCAGAGCCGTTTAACCAAAATGAGCTGAATGATTTAGTTTGAGACTTAAATCTAAGCAAAGAATCAGAACTTTTGCCATCTATGCTCAATGAAAAACGCCTGTTAGCAGCATTCTATTGAAATAGGGATGCCGAATTTGTACCATTCTTTAATGAGAACATGGATCTTGTTCATTGTAATGACGTTGAGAGCGTTCTTCTTTGACTAGGCATCTACAAATACGATTCTGATGAATAGAGATTGTTCATTGATAGTTCAAAACGTAGTTTGAAACGTGTTTTGCTCCATAATACCAACATGTATGCACCAATACCTATAGGTCATTCAACAACACTGAAAGAAAAACATGATGCCATCAGACAGGTTATGGAACAGATTGACTACACCAAATATAAATGGGTGTTGTGTCGATTTTGAAAATGGTAAATTTCGTGCTTGGTCAACAAAGTGGCTACACAAAATTCCCATGTTTTTTGTGTAAGTGGGAAAGTAGAGCAAAAGAGGAGCACTGGAAAAGGAAAGATTGGTCACCCTGAGAGTTGAAGGTCATTGAAAAGAAAGTTATTAGTGCAGCGCTAGTTCCAAAAGAAAAAAAAAATCATCTTTCCTCCTTTGCATATCAAATTGGGATTAATGAAACAGTATGTAAAATCACTTGACAAAGAAAGTAAATGTTTTGAGTATATATGTAAATCATTTCCAGGACTTAGCACCAAAATACTCAAAGCAGGAGTGTTTGATAGTCCTGATATCAGGAAACTCAATAAGGATGATGAATTTTTTAATTCAATGAATGACTTGGAATTATGTGCTTGGACATCGCTTGTTGACATGGTGAAAAACTTCTTAGGCAATTGCCAGGCCAGGAAAAGCTGTTGAAAAGTCTACAAGGCATAGGTGCTAATATGAGTATTAAGGTTCATTTTTTACATAGCCATCTAGATAAGTTTCTGGATAATTGCAGCAATGTGAGTGATGAGCAAGGAGAACGATTCCATCAGGATATCAAAACAATGGAAGAGCACTACCAGAGACGGTGGGACAAACGAATGATGGCTGACTACTGCTTGAGTATCAAAAGGGGTTTAAATAACATTGAACATGGCAGACAATCATGAAAGAGAAAATTTTTACCATAGTTCTTGTGTACATGAAGGTTTTATCTCTGCTGTTAGTTTATTTAATGATTTGATGAAAATGCTTGTTGGTCCTGGTATATTCAATCGTGTTATTTTTAAAGACTTAGGGTCTGGTAGTTACTGCAAAAATAGTATTTCTCAATAAGGAGACGAATATTTGTTGGTTTAAATATGAATTGAGAGGTTTCTACGATTTTACTTTGAGAAATATTGCCATCGATCAATATCAAATATATAGAAAATAAATCAAAATGCTTTTTTCCCCCCAAATATGGCATTTCTGTACAGCAAAAACGGTAGCTAACCAAGAAAAAGTAAGGTCATTTTCAGATTCAGTGCCCTCAAATTAGCTAAGAAAAGATGTTTGGTGTCTTGACACCTTTTCAAAAAATTTTTTTTTGTTGACCAGTGTGATCATTGATAATGCTGTCAGCTGGTTAGTGCTAAAGTGTCAGTCAGTCAGTAATTGCAGTAAGCACTTTTCATTGTTATTAAGGTGGCAAACTGACAAAATCGTTAGCTTGCTGGGCAAAATGCTTAGCAATATTTTCATTCATTCATTCTTGTGTTGAGTTCAAATTCCACCGAGGTTGACTTTGCCTTCCATCCTTTTAGGGTTGATAAAATAATTATCAGTTGATCTCTGGGATTAATGTAATTGACTTACTGTCTTCCTTGATAATACTGTCCTTGTGCCAAAATTTGAAGCCATTATATTATTAAAGGTGGCAAGCTGGCAAAAGTACCAGTTGAATACTGGGTGGTGATGTAACTAGCTTACTCCTCCCCTAAAATTGTTGGCCCTATGCCAGAATTTGAAATCATTATTATGAGATGTGCTGGCATAATTGTCAACATGTTGGACAAAATGCTGTTTTCTTGTGCCTGTAGTAGATAGAATTATTATTATTAGGTGGGCCAACAGAACTGTCAGTGCATTGGACTAAATGTGGAGCGACATTCTTTTCTTGTTCTTTATGTATTGAGTTTGAATCCCGCTGAGGTCAACCTTGCCATTCATCCATTCATGTGTATGTGTCTGTGGGACAGTCAGTAAAATATAGTGCCAGTCAAATAATAAGATCAGTGTAATAATCAACTTCTCCAACCTCATTACTGCTGGCTTTGTGTTAAAATTTGGTTATAGTGTGTATATACACTCACAAGTATATCGGGATAAATTATCTAGGTGGGTACTGTATGACAACTCGTGTATAGTCCAGGTTCATGCATTTTTGCATGTCACCCCAGCAGAAGGAACTCATCTGCTCAGCACCATCTGTTTATTGCTGGCTTTGTTTTGAGGACTGCACACTTGTTGCATGAGGCCTGTGGGTGTTTTTTAAGCATCTAGGTGGAATTTGAATTCAAATGCAAAAAGCTGTAAGGTTGCTTTCTGACAGTCCACCATCATGGATTGGAAATTTATTTATCAACACAGAAAAGATCAAAGGCAAAATTGACTGGTGGTGGTTGCTAAATTTCTATCAAACACTCTGCCTCTATCACTTCACCACCTATAATGAAAGCACATAGCCTTGTGGTTAGGGTGTTGCACTCACAGTTCTTTGACTGGGTAGTGTATGCGTTTTGGAGCAAAACCCTTCATTTCACTTTGCTCTGTGATCATTTCCACAAATGACATGTGGCACACTGTGCACCTGCACAGGCAATGTAGAGATTCGATGGAGGGTGTGAGCTAATGTACAGCACAGATATTTGATCATTTTAAACAAATCATCCATGCTGTTGTTCAGTAAGGAATTGAGGAGCATTCATTTGTCATTTATGACAGAAGAGTCCACAGTGTGTACGTAATGGTTCTTGGTCAGAATTGTACATTCAAACATTAACTGAAAATTCCAAATGTATGTAGAATATAAAATTATTTGACAAAAGCAAAATGGCAGTGACTTCCAAGTTTTGATGATGGTTGACTTTGTTAGACTGAAGTTCTGTAGTTGTGGATATCAATTATGCGTAATTACCTCTTGTTAGGATACAGTTTGTTGCATGTAGCTAGTCAATAGAACTAAAGACCAGTAACATTTGTAGCAATGTAAAATTGAATATATTTTTTTATTGGGGCTAGTCAATTACTTTAGGTGAAAAAAGAAATTTTGTGTTGGTGGAAAAATCTTGGATTAAGAGTGATGATGTGCTCAGATTAACACTTTAATATTCAAACTTGCCATTTTAGGCCCAAGTTTTCTACCTGCTTTATTGTTCAGATCAGGCCTCTCATCCCTACCATGCAGTGTTATTCTAAAAATAAACAATCACATCATCAAAATCTTGAAGCTACAAGATAATGCATGATTACTTCAAAACAATGTGAATAAATAAGCATTACTTTTGACAGAATAATTTGAATGCTAAAGGATTAAACCAAAGTTGAGTTGGTATCAAATTCCTTAGTTAAATGAAGTTAATTGTCGTTTATACTCTATTTGCTGTAGCTGAAATCTCATGTGGAGAATTGGAACAGGTGTTTTTAAGGAACAATGGTTGAATACAAATTCTTTCTAAGACATACAAACATAGTTACATGTTATAAATAGATGCAATCCAAAGTCCATACACTTATACATAAACTCACATATACAAATACATTTCTTCATCTGTATATAAAATTTCAAATATATCACATGATGTATATAAACTTATGTATTTCTGTCTTCTTATACACTTTTCCCTACTGAAAAAGTAGGTGAGATTTATTGAGGCAGTCCTGTACAGCTGGACACTTTTCCTGACACAACCCTTACTTCTTTTTAAGTGAGGTACTTTATTACATGCCTTTGTTGCATTGAACCACCAAGGTGCCAGAGAGAGAAACACACACACACACACCTGCTGTCCAAGCAGTTTTAGTGCAGAAACACATGGAAACAAACACGTATGCAATGGGCTTCCATACTGTTTATGTCTACAAAAATTTCACTTATCCAAGGCAATATGCAATGGAATTGAATATGAAACTATTTGTTAAACCAAACTTTTTACTCATAGAGCCAAGCCTCTGGTGGGGACTACTGAGGACCAATCAATAATGAACTTATAATGACTACTGGAAATGGTTGTAAGTCAAATTTACTACAACAAAGAAATATGTAATGACCATTATTTATGTCTTGTCTTGGGTGGTTGGTGTTAGGAAGGGCATCCAGCTGTAAAAACTATCAAAACACACAGAAGTCTGGTGTGGGCTTCTGCTTGGCCAGTTCCTATCAAATTGTACAACCCATGCCAGCATGGAAGGCAGACGTTAAACAATGATATATATATATATATATATATATATTGTAGTAGTAGTAGTTGATAATTTCTGTTAGCAAGGCGACATAGTTAGCAGCAGAGGTGTTTGTTCCAAAAAGTGTAGTAACCATAGTAAGAACTGGATGGAAAAAGTTTGAGCTCTTAGCTCTGCTGATATCAATGGTTTTGTCCTACAAGATGAAAGGGAGATTGTATGATGCTTGTGTTCAAACTGCAATGCTGTATAGTAGTGAGGTGTAGGTCTTGCAAGCAAAAGACATGTGAAAGCTAGAAAGAAATACAGCAAGTGTGTTTCATTGAATGCATGGATGTCAGAGTATAAATGAGCTGACAGAACACGGAGTACAAGAGAAGTTAGGTGTAATGTGTAAGAAAGAGCAGTGCTGCTATGGTTATTTGGTACATGTGAAGTATGACTAAGGATGAGGGAAAGTATGTACCTTCAAAGAGGTCAGCTGTCCTGTTGCTGTGAGTATCTCTTTGATTTTCAAAGAGAAAGAGGCTAACTGCTCAGATTAGAAATATACTGGCTTAAAAAAAAAGTTCTTGTGCACAGTTAAATTTAAAATAGTATTTACCAGCTGAGTTCTTAAGCTAGTTGAAACACAACACAATCTTAATCATTTCACTTAATGAATCTGTGACTGTGTGCTTAATTAGAAATCACTATAATTAACCCTTTAGCATTTAGCCATATCAGGCTCAAATATTCTACCGGTTTTAGGTTTAAATTCAGCCTGTCACACCTACTCCACAATGTCATTTTAGAAATATACAATCAGATCATCAAAATCTCAAAGCTATGAGATAAAGCATGATTAATTCAAAACAATGTGAATAAATAAGCATTACATTTGACAGAATAATCTGAATGCTAAAGGGTTAAAATGCTTTACATATTATATATAAATATATATTGCAAAGAGATTTCTCTAATTTGTCTATTTTAGGAGGTACTACTGCTGGACGTGGCAAAAAAAGCCATAAAGGTCAAAGGCGGATGTTCACAAATGAAGAAGAACTTGCTCAACAACATGAAGAAGAAAAGAAAAAGGCCTGGAGAGTAAGTTTGTTTTTGTTGTTTTTTATAGAGGAAAATAAATTTGACTAGCATCTTAATTCATTTATGAATTAAGACTTTGAAGGTGAATTTGTTTAAAAAAGAATTTAGTACTCTAATTGGAGTTGGTGTTAAGCACTTTTTCATTGATTAAATTTGCCTATGGTTAATAAGTTAAATACTGAATTAAAGATTACAATTGACCAGAGGTAGCTATTTATCTGGTTACTGCAAGACAAACAAAAATACTTCTTTTTACTATTGTTATCTGACAGAAAATAACTTGATAATAATTGGAATCTAATTTTGATGCCAGAAGCAGTAAAATACTAGATTAAACAAAACATGGATTTTAGCAATATCCTTTTTGCATTCCTAGTTCTAATCTCACCAAAGTTGATTTTATCTTTCATTCTTCTTGAGTTTATAAAATGAGTTCAGTTAATGTACTAGTTGTTAATTTGTACTCTTTTACCTTTGTATATTGACCTTGTACTTAATGATTTGTATAGTAAATGCTAAGTTTCAGAAAAGTGGGTTTTAATTACTGGTCAGATCCAGTTTGTTACTTAAGTCACTAAGGCTTTTAATAAAGGTATTTTCTCTCTAATTTAACCCTTTAGTGTTCAGATTAATATCAAACGTAATACTTATTTGTTCACGTTATTCTGAATTATTCAGGTTCAAGAGGGGAGTTCAATATTTGCTTGTAACTTTAATTTTTTACATGTAGATATGAAATTTTGTCAGTGGGTACTTATATACCAGTGGATTATAGTTATATAATTTTTGATCTTGCTGATTAAATTTGACTTTTATGGGCAGTAATAACATTATGGATAAACACTAAAATTGAATTTCTTAATGCAGCTTACCTGTTTGAATTTTTACTAAAATTATCCCAGATATCAACCGCCAACAATTTTGCCACTTTTCATGATGAGGTATATTAATTTGAATTAATTAAAATACAGGTATAATCAGTACAAGATTTTATTCTTTCTCTATATTTCATTCAAACATTTTCATTGAAAATAAAGTACAAAGCTCTTTTACTAGTCGGTATATCATTGGCTATGTACTCTTATATAATTCAATGAATACATTTACATAACAGAATGCTTTTAATAAAAAAAGCTCATTAACAGATGAAGCAAAGATGAATACAGGTGTGTAACATACTGAAAATTAAATGTATTTCTCACTTTCACATATCTGTAATAAAGTGAAAGGAATATATGATGGTATTACTATCAAACAAACAAAATATAATTATGCCATATTTCTATCGTAAAACTGTCCAAAGCACACTTTGCAGGGCAAACACATATATGAGGTCTTGACATGAAATCCTTTTGCAGTTTTTTTTTTTTTGCAGCGAACACCATCTGCAAACTTTTTTTCCTACAATTTATTTTTTCCACTTTTTGGAAGTCAGTATTTTCTGACATCCATCTCAGTTAATTTTGCTTTTCTCCATGTTCTGTGCTTTCTGGAAGAAAAGCCCTCACGTAACTGAGATACAATGCCATCCTGATTATAAAAATCTCTGTGGTATTTAGTTATAACTTTCTTACTTTGAATTAAAATAATGCAGCTGTTTAACCAACTATACTCCTACGAAATTGGTTTTTTGCTTTGGTCAGAAATGGTAGAGAGTAAGAAAAAATACTTAGTAATTTCTGGTGGTATCATTTTATTTTCCAAGTTCAAATCTGGCCTGAGTAAATTTCCTTTCTTCCTCTCATTGTCTATCAAGTGTTGAGATGGATCTAATTGACTTTCCACTCCCAAAACATTTGGGCTTGTGTCTTAATTGGAAACAATTGTTGTTGTAGTAAGATAGCAACTTGGCAAAATAGTTTGTGCTCTGGAAAAATGCCTTGCAGCACCTCTTCCAGTTATTTACATTCCGATTTCAAATCTTGGCAAGATCAACTTTGCTCTTCATCCCTCTGGTGGTCGATACAATAGATTACCAGTCATGTACTAGGGTCAGCTAATCCTGACCATCTAAAATTCTTGGCCTTGTACCTAAATTAGAAACTATTATCATTATTATGGTGGTGAGCTGGCAGAATCGTTAGCCTGTTGGGCAAGATGCTTAGTAGCATTTTTTTTGTCTTTACGTTCTGAGTTCAAATTCTGCTGAGGTTGACTTTTTTTATCTCTTAAGTACCAGTCAAATACTGGAGTGTTTATAATCACCTAACCTCGACCTAAAATTTTGGGCCTTTTCTTGAAATTGTAAAATATAGAGGTGGTAAGCTAGCAGAATTGTTAGTATTTCTGCTGGCTCTTTATGTCCTGAATTCAAATCCCACCAAGGTTAATTTTGCCTTTCATATCTTTAGAGTTGAAAAAAAGTACTAGTGATGTACCTGGGTTGATGGCAACAAGTAAACTTTTCTCCCACCAAAATTGCTAACCTTATGTCTTAAGTTAGAATTATTATTAGCCTGATCATCTTCAATGACTAGGATTTTGAACTTCTTGTTCTGCTTCCTTAGCATCTTTTTTAGCATCTTTTTTAACTCTTGCAAACTAGCTTATTTAACTGCAGTTAAAGTAAAAGTTGTTTTTTTTTCTTTTTTTCCTTTATGAAGATAGGGCAATAGAGAAGTATCATCCAGGTGTTATTGGTAATAGTTTTAATAAATTTGGATCTGTGTAAAGTATGATATAAATGTCACAAGCACATAGTTGTCTTATATGAACTTTCGCTTAATGCAATTTATTGGTTACATGTTAGGGGTTGATCTATCTATTGAAGCTATCTCCACATGAGCTGCAGATTGGTCACCCACAAGAATGTAAGTTTTTTTATGTTGTTGAGTGGGAATAACTAATTTTTTAATGATGATATTTTTGTAACAGCAATGTGTAACTTTTATGCATTTCTTAGATTACTTTTGGTCATGAAATTTTTCTTTATTGAATTCTAGAAGCAAAAAGGTTTGGATTGTGAAGAAGGAACCAAAAGTGGTAGCTCATCTTCAGAGGATAGTGACAGTGAAGAGGAGGTAACTATCTTTTCCAGTTGCAAAATTCTGAAGTTGTTGAAAATCGCTTTTATTGGTGAAGTCTATCTCATCATCTTCAAGTTATATTCCTGAGCTTGACCAGGTATTGACCTTGAGACCTTTATTTTGAGGCAATCTTCACTAGTAGTGGTTCCATGAAAAAGCACCCAGTACACTCTGTAAAATGGTTGGTGTTAGGAACCACACTCAGTTGTAGAAGCCATACGAAAGTAGACATTGGAGCATGACATAATCCTCCAGCATGTCAAAACCTGTTGAACTGTTTAACCCTTGCCAGCATGGAAGCAACATGTTAAATGATAGCTGTTGTTCTAACCTCTGACTTATTGTCTTGGAGGATTGTCATTTTAAAATGGTTAAACATTTTGGTTTTTTTTTTTTTTTTTTTTTTTTTTGCTTAGTTTGAATTGTTTATTATTTTCTATAAAAAAAATTTTTTCTGAGATAAAATTATAGTAATGTCTGTTTCCTCTTCTTAGATGTGTTGTTGGCACAGTGTTTTAAATGATATTTTTCCCAATTGTTTTCAAGTAATATTCTTGAAATAGGTCAGAGATTGAATCTGGAATCTTTATTTTACCAGCTAGTTTTACCTCAGAGATAGCACCAGAGTGCAAGTGGAGAGAATAATGACTAAATGTGTCAACAACACATTCAGTACTTTTAGATTTACCCTGTCAAATGTAATGCTTATTTCGTCACATTTTAAAAAATAATTAAGCATTATCTTGTAGCTTTGAGATTTCAGTGATAGAATTGTTTATTTTAGAATGGCATTGTAGGGTAGGTGTAAGAGGCCAGATCTGGCTTGCATGAATGCAAAACTAAAATATTTGAGCCTAATATGCTGATGGGTTAAAATGAGGAAATAGACTGTAAAATAGTCATCACTGTAATCTCATCTCAGAAAAAATATAGAGATACTTATTGGGATTTAAAGCACAAGTGTAATAGTTTCATCAGGTGTTTGCTTCCCAACTACATGGCTTTGGATTCAGTGTAGCACCTTGGGAAGTGTTTTCTACCATAGCTCTGGGCCAACCAAATCCTAAGGAGCGGGTATGATAGACAAACTGAAAGAACCCCTTGTGTGTTAGTCTCCTTGTCTTGACTTCATGTGATAGTTGAAAATGAATGTCACTATCATGCAAGAAGTGTCCTTCATTTCGAATCTTCTGTGGAAACATATCTAGTTGTGGGAAAATATTGCCTTAACTGGAAACAGGAAGGGCATCTGGCTGTAGAAAATCTGCTTCAAAAAATTTTGACCCATGCAAGCATGAAAAAGTGGACATTAATATGACGGTGATGAGAGCTTATATATTTTAGATTTTAGCCATTTCCTGGTCCTTGAATTGTGTATTCTCTTTTGATATTAACTTAAAAATATGTAACCCTTTAGCATTTAAATTGGCTATATCTGGCTCAGATATTCTGCCTGTTTTATGTTCAAACTAGTCTGATTTGGCCTATCATTCCTACCTTACAATGTCATTCTAAAACTATACAATCACATCACTGAAATCTTGAAGCTACAAGGTAATACATGATTAATTCAAAACAATGTGAATGTATATGCATTGCATTTGATTGAAGAATTTGAGTGCTAAAGAGTGAACATTGTTCAAACCATTTATATTATGCTTATTAATGATTAATGTAAATTTTCCAGAGTAAATCCAAAGGAGTTGGGCACCTTATAGATATTGATAACCCCAACCGGGTTGTTAGCAAAACTAAAAAAGCCGCAACTGTTACTGTGGAACCGAATCCCGCTCAAGGTCTTTCAAGAAGGGAGAGGTATATAAAAATTTTTTAATCTTTTGCATTTTAGAAGTGATATTGTTCCAAGCTCAACTGAAGCAAATTGAATAATGTACTATGCCTGTTATTGGACATTTTCTATTTATAATCCTGAGCATTTTGTTATGCTGCAAATTAATTCTAGTAAATGAGTATCAGTTAATGTGAGGAAAGACATTCTGCTTTCCAGCTCCTGTTTGAAGAAAGGTTGTGAAAGCAAAAATTATAAAAACTTAACTGATTTTAATGCTTTTGTTACTATATTTCTAATTAAATTATCTCCCCTGTGTGTTTTATTAAAATTCTGAAATAATTGTGAGTTCAAATGTCACTTATTGATGTATTAATCTGGTTTTTGGAACCTAGCAAAAGGTTGTAAATCTATTATATGATTCTTTTTTGGTTTCAAAACGAATCTCATTGCATGTAAATACAAGTAAATTTAGTAAAATGTAAAATTAAATTTTGTTGGAACATCCACCATAGAAAATGAGCTATTAGCTAATCTTCAGATGGATATACAACAAAATTGTACAGTTCTATATTTAAGAGATGAGAAATTATGTACATTATTTACATTTCACAGATATTTGTCCTCATCTTGTTTGTTGTTAACATGTTTCGGTCGATATACCCTCCAGCTTTCATCAGGTGTCTTGGGGAAATTTCGAGCCTGGGTTCTCAATCTCAAGGTATTTTTCGATGTTGTTGTTGTTCAGGTCACTGCCTGGTATCGAACTCGGAATCTTGGCATTAGTTGCCTGTGGGGAATTATGGAGTGAATTTTTGGGGGCTTATAAATCTAATATTTTCCTATCCTTCCTTAATACCAGTTCCCAAATGCTATTCATATCTGCACTCTGTCTGTTTAGGAGGTTGTTGTGTCCTAGCATATGTACTGCTTCCTTTATTTTTCATTATTTTCCAGTGGTGTTATCTGTCTATTATTTTAACTTCATCACACAGGGAGAAGTGGTCTCCATTTCTCCATACACAATCAGTTCTGTGAAGTGGGTGAAATTCTTCACATACGATGTTGACTTTCGTGCTAATGGACTGATTATATCCATAAGGAAGTGGCTCAGTGGATGACATGCTGAATCTCTACAGCTCACTATAGGTCTTAATGGAATACCATCCTTGTGACAGGATAATAATAATATCGAAAAATACCTTAGAAATGAGAACACAGGTTTGAAATTTCCCCAAGACACCTGATGAAGGCTGGAGGGTATATCAGCTGAAATGTGTTAACAACAAACAAGATGAGGACAAATATCCATCAAATGTAAATAATGTAACAAAATTGTAATATAAATTGTGCCTATT
This sequence comes from Octopus sinensis, assembly GCF_006345805.1. Lineage (NCBI taxonomy): Eukaryota > Metazoa > Mollusca > Cephalopoda > Octopoda > Octopodidae > Octopus > Octopus sinensis. Next base: position 87,223,069 of record NC_042997.1, on the reverse strand, counting down.
GTTAAATTTTCATTTGAACTTTATATATATATATATATATATATATATATAAAAAACAAGTAGACCATAAAGGTAAAATAGCATGAAATACTGGGGTTTGTTTGAGATAAAATACAAAATGATAGAGATTCACAAATATATACACAGCACACACATACAGAAGTACACAATGATTTTCTAAAAGTCAGATTATACACAGATGCACACACACAAATATACAAGTTAATATTTCTGTCAGAAACTTGTAAACCATCATCTTGCTGCTCATAATGCAACCTGGCAGAATACACATTGGAAAGTTGTTTCAATTAACTGTCCACTAGGAGTTTTCTTTCTTTTTGTTGGCATTCATGGTTCACTTTCTTTGTTTTGGGTATTTTTTTTATTTATTTTTTTTTATTATGGAGAAGGAAGGCTAACTGGGAAGATAGTTTTTGTATGTGGCAAATGCTCAGGAGCAATAAACACTGAAAATGTGCAGAGAACAGCTTCTGTCACATTCCAAGGAGAAAAACTAGTAGTAGTTGGTAGCTTCCGTTACCTAGGGACCAAGTCAGTAGCAGGGGTGGATGCTCTGAAAGTGTAGCTGCTAGATAAGTATAGCCTGGGCAAAGTTCAGAGAGTTCCCACCTCTGCTGGTGACAAAGGGCCTCTCACATCCCTGGCCTATCTCCTGATAGTAAATTATAGCGCATGTGTATGAACAGCCATGCTACATGGCAGTGAAACATGGACCATGGCTGCTGATGACATGTGTAAGCTTGCAAGGAATGAAGCCGATATGCTCCCCTGGATGTGTAATGTCAGTGTGCATACACGACAGAGTGTAAGCGCCCTGAGAGAAAAGTTGAACTTAAGAAGCATCAGATGTGCTGTACAAAAGAGACGGCTGTGCTGGTATGTTCGTGTGTTGCGAGTGGATGTGGACAGCTGTGTGAAAAAGTGTCACACCCTAGTAGTTGAGGGTACTTGTGGAAGAGGTAGACCCAGGAAGACCTGGGATGAAGCACAACCATCAAACATTAGGCCTCACTAAGGCAATGACTAGTGACTGAGACCTTTGGAGGTATGCTGTACTTGAGAAGACCCAACAAGCCAAGTGAGACCATAACTCATGGCCTGTGCCAGTGGTGTATAACCAGCCCACTTATGAGAACCCTTCATTCATTTGACAATAAACTTTGCTTGCGAAGACCTGTTGAGGCAAGTGAAATCAAAATCGCTGACATGCCCGATGACAGAACCACCTAATTGGCACTCGTACCAGTGGAACGTTAAAAGTACCATCTGAGCATGATCGTTGCCAAGGTCGCTGACTGGCTCTCATGCCAGTGGCACATAAAAAGCACCATTCGAGCGTGATCGTTGCCAGCGTCACCTTACTGACACATGTGCTTGTGGCATGTGAAAAACAACATTGTAGCGTGGTCATTGCCAGTGCCACGAGACTGGCTCCCGTGCAGGTGGCACGTAAAAAAACACCTTTTGAGTGTGGTCATTGCCAGTGCCGTCTGACTGGCCCTCATGCCGGGGGTACGTAAAAGCACCCATTACACCCTCGGAGTGGTTGGTGTTAGGAAGGGCATCCAGCTGTAGAAACTTTGCCAGATCAGATTGGTGCCTGGTGCAGCCTTCTGGTTCGCCTATCCTCAGCCTAACCATCCAACCCATGCCAGCATGGAAAGCAGACGTTAAACGATGATGATGGGCTGAATTCAAAAAGATGCATCCCTGGCCTATCTCTCGATAGTAAATTTTTTATAACCATCTCTACCCGGAACTATAGATAGTTGTATTGCTTTGTTTTCATTCACATGTAGTTGCTGCTTATCTCTGTATGCAAGCAAATTTTCTTTCTGTTGAATTATTTCACCTAATTTTTTTTAATTCTGCACTTTTTGTTTATATCCATTTACAACTCTTTTTCTATTTGTATTCACTAGCACATATGTTGCTGTAACCTCTATATTCAATACAAGTTGACCATTGAAAAACTGATAAAAAAATAGCATACAACTCTGGTTATGATATTAAAATGATAATTTCCATACATCATACTCTAGGTGATATTGTCTTGCATCACTGTCCTTTTCCCCTCTATAAAGATTAACCCCACGCCAATATCCAGTACTCTCCTCATTAATCTTCCAAACTTGGATCTCCTATTTTGTAGATTTGTCTGGTGTAAAGTGCCTATTGGAAACCTTCAAGGGTTTTCTAACTATCAATAAACAGTCACCTTCCTAGTCTGTAATAGATTTTAAAATCTTTTCAACAGTATTGAAGATGGTGTTATTTTAGATAAGGGGTTATCATAATCCACTCCATATACTGGTGTGCTGTTGGTGTCTTATAAAGTACTGACATAACATCAAGTGTGTTCACATCATTATATTTAAAATGTGCTGGTAGGTTGTCAAAAGTTTCATCCATACTCTAGCAGTTTGTAATTGTGGGCAGCTTCCTAATGTCCATGGTTAATGTTTGTAGCAAGAAGTACTCATATTTTCCCCAACCATGGAGACAACCACATTCTACATAAGTTTGTTTCTGACATTGTCTGGAATAATTGAACAGGGATAAATGAAATTTAAAGAAATAGTCAAGTATTTTTGACTCATCAGAAAGACTCTCTAGGTCCAATTTCATCTGATTAATTTTCAGGATAAATAGTTCTTAAATCCTTACTTCGGTTTGTTTCTGGTAAAAACTCATTATCCCATCATCAATATTGTTGAAGTTGCTGCTTTTGCTATTAGGAATCAATATGTCCGTCAGGCATGGATATACTTGCTGCACTTTTCATTTGATTTTGCTGCTGCTGTTTGTGAATATGAAATAACATTTTTTTTTTATGTAAGAGTGAAAGAAAATTTAATGTAGAAAAACTGCTGGAGAAAATATTCGTGTTAAAAAATGTCAGACAGTATAGCACAATTGAAAAGATGCATTTCCACGAATGTAACAAGATTTGCATTGAAATTTTCATTTAATTGTGAATAAGTTATTTTGGTCAGGTTAGTAATGAAAGGGTTAAGCTATTGCAAAAAATTGTTTTGAAGTCACTGGTGGATGTAAAAATATATTTTAAATTTAATTTGAAATAATCTAATTACTAAAATTCCTTCAGTAAACCAAATAGATCTTATTACCCACTGTATTAACTTTGATTAACTCTTCTGTGATAATCAGGATCAGATGCTTAATAACTAGATCCTTTTCTGCTTTTTTAAAAATATATAATGTTAATGCAAATACGCACAAATTCACACCAGTGCACAAGTGAAGATCACTTATAGACATAAAGCAACAAGCATCCAAAAACAGTCAACTAATTCTCATTAAAGCTGTTTTGTCAGTATCTTTGGAAATTTACGCATCACAATCATAGCTTCAAAAAATAGAAAGAAACATTCTTATTGAATTTGATTCTCCTATTCTCTTTTTCAAATATTACCCTTTGAAAAATTTTGAATTTCATTTATTTTAGTTATAGCTTAGTGAATTAGGTCTGACATGAAAATTTGTATAACGGATTGTTTGCTAATTCATATTTTGTTTGCATTGTGTTTTTTGAAAATTTTCTTTTACTTGAAAGTAATTACTAATCCATCTATGTAATTAACCAATAACACTTTGTACATTGATTTTTGTCCTTTGGTAGCAACTGTTATTTCCTATATGGCTAATATTTCCTTCAAACTTTGCTTTTTTTACATTTATTTAAACCTCAAAGAATCTCTCTCAACACATGGCTACAATTCTCCCCTACTACTCTTGCTTATGATCAGAGATACCCATATTATCAGCCTCTGAGGGACATGCTCAAGTGCTTATGGTTAAGCAACTGATGAGCAAATCTCTGGTATTGAGCAGAATATTTGCTACAGATATTTCTGCTTCAGCAACTCAGTGCTGAATTTGTCTGAAATGTAATGGAAAATAGGTCAGTTTCAAAATATTGGTATCCAAGTCACAAGAGTAAAGTTTGAAGGGAAAAGTAGTCATTTTTCTCTCGATAGAAGCAAATAGGAAATAAAACTTATTAACCAAAGACAAACAAAATTTTTGTTACATGCTGTAATAGTTCTTTTCAATTAACACTATGTTGACACTTTTGAGCTTGTATTAACTTTTTTTTTTTCAAAAATATGCAAATAGATATATTTCTGAAACATTTTTCAGGGAAGAAATTGAAAAACAACAAGCTCGAATTAGGTATCAGCAACTCCATGTAATGGGCAAAACAGAAGAAGCCAGAGCAGATCTTGCTCGTTTAGCACTTATAAAGAAACAAAGAGAAGAGTCTGCTAAGAGACGTGAAGATGACAAAAAAGGTAATAGGACTTATACATTCACTCAATTTTACAGTTGTTTCTTTGCTTGTATGGGATACATGAATGTTATTGAGACATTACAGCCAGATGCCCTTCCTATCACTAACCGTTACCTATTTTTCAAGTAAAGGATCTCTTATTCTATGTGGCTTTGAAGATATGAAACAAGCAAAAGTGTAAACAAACACACATATCAGCATGTATGCATGCGTACACGCACACGTCTCTTTCATTCTCTATCAGATTCACTCACAAGACTTGAGTCAGCTCACGCTACAATAGAAGACATTTGCTCAAAGTGCTGCTGAGTGGAACTGAAACTGAAACCAGATGTTTGAGAAATGAACTTCCATTGCTACCCCTGCACTTAAAATGCTATTTCAGAAACAGGATTTTTTTTTATATAAAGATAGTTGTTCTTGTAAGATTAATTTCTATGTTAGCAGAACAATTGAAATAAAGATTTCTTTTGAGGTACAATGGCTAAGTTGTTTGAACCTTACTTCTGCCTTTCTGTTACGTCACTGAGTTAGGGAATTTACTTTACTAGCTAGTGGGTTTCACCCTAGCTTCATTGTTGATTGGTTAGCAAAAGAAATTACACACAACTGTAAAAAAAAGAAAAATTCTCCAACAGTATTTTAATCTTTAAATTTGTGAAAGCCTCAATTTAGGATTAAAAAAACTGAAGTAAAACAGGAAATACAAAAATTATGTTCAATTAAAGTATAATCAATTTTAAATTTTTTTCATAAAATTAAAGTGAGAAACAACACTCATGTTATAATGGTTTTAATAATTCATTATTAGTTTATAAAAGCACTTAATCAAATCAAATTTTGTTGACTTATTCAACACATGTTAGTAAGCGAGAACACAAAAAGACATTTGAAGCAAAACTGACATTATCATATTACTGGAAAAGAACTTCTTTTCCAGCTACTTGGTGTATTGTGCTTTCTTGGTCACTAGTTTCACTGTTTGATGCAGGGTTTCAAATTAAGATTCATAAGTCCAGGAAATTAATTTCATTACCATTGCATTTTTATTTGGTGATAAATGTGATATAGATAAATATACTGGCTGTTTCTGATGTGTAAACAGTTGGGTAAATATACCAGCTGTGCCATCATGTAACAACTGATTAAGAGTGGATCCTTCTCTGCACTGATATTGATCAGTTGCATTGACCAAATACTGTTATGGACTCTTCCTGACATGTGATAGTGGTATTAGTAAATTCATTTTGTTTACTGTATATTCTAGGTGTAAACAGAACAGATGTATCAAATATTTTAATATAAATCTCTTATTTCTGTTGTAATATTGTTTACATAGTGAAGTATTTTTGCCACTTAAATGTGGCTAACCCCTAAGGGTGGATGCTATTGTAGCTTGTTGATTATTGATTGTTTACATATATATATATATATTGATATTTCCAGATTGTAATTAATTAAACATTTTATTGTTTTATACTTATTTATTTATTATTATTTTTTTTTTTTTTGTAATTTCAGCCAAAGATTGTGCCAAATCTACGGCAAATAAACTGAAAGGGAAATCTTGATGTTAGGCAGTTTGAGTTAAAGAGCATCCTGTGACTATTAGCAATGTGATTTTCACATTTTTACTAAGTTATCAGTGATAACTTCGTAACCATGATTACCACTAAAAAGTAATGTTAACTGTTATTACTATTATTTTTATTCTTAAAATATGTTACTGAGGTTCTGAAAACTGGCTTTTACCACTCCTTATATACTATAACTATATCTTGCATTTTTATCCTTTAAATTATTCCTAGTTGAAGAAATCTAAACTAAATGTACACCGCTAGCAGTTATTGGTTAGCAGAATGCATTTATATAAGATATACTTCTGCTTGAAATTAACTCAATGAGTAAAAAGAAAACTTTAGAAAATATGCAGATGATATAAATTGCAATGAACACTTTCTTTTGTTTTAAAGTTTGCCAGTAGGAAAACAACTTTATTAAATTATATAAAATCAAAATAACTGACAAATTTTCTACTTAAAAGCATTGTTAAATTTTGTAAAAAAAATAAATTGTATTGCATCTTGATATATATAACTCATATATTAAAATGATCTTTTAGGTGAGTGCAAAAACAAAACAAAAAAGAAGAAATGCATACTATATTTCAGATTAATTTCTTCAGAATGTTTTATTGAAAATGAACTGCTTTTCATAACATTTATACAATTGTATCAGTTTTAACCTGAAATAACTGTTATGGACCGAGTCGGGCACTTTTCAGATTTTTTCAAGTTTCCTTTTGAAACTTGATGCTGATTTTGATGAGGATTTTTTTTCCTTGTATCAAAAAATCTCTTTAGTAAGAAAAATAGAGAAAAAATAATTTATGAAATTGCAAGATAATTCGAAGAAAACATTTAATGAAATGGATTTTTATCAGCTAGATCTCTTAGTAACACTTAATATCAAGCTGTGTGTTATAATTAATGCACACATGGGTATATTTATTTATGCTCTCAGTTTGATGCTTATGATATATTCTTGCATATTAACATTTGTTTATATTTGGTTTAATATAATATAATGTTGTAAAAAAACCATTATTTGATTTTTTTTTTTTTTTTTTTTTTTCATGTTTGTCCTATCATTTGCCCATGTGTTTATAGTTTTAAGAAGCTTCAGTTAGCTGCTGCTTTGCATTTAAAATGTTCTTGAAAATTTTATTTGTAGAACAAGACTATATTCATAGCGACTGGGAAAAACAAAAATGGAATTAAGCTTTTGCTTCATTTAAAATAGTTGCCCTCTCTTTTTTATGGCATCTAAATTATTTTTTTTTATTATTCATTAATACTCTTTATCTTTGGAGTGGTAACTGTCCTGTTGTTAAAAGAGAAATCTCTTCAACCCTTGAAGATTGTCAGGGACTTATGCTTCTTTAACCTTCAAATTACTATGTATGTCTTCTGAATGTATTTTCATTAAAGATATCTTTTAAGCTAATATTGTTTTGTGTTGTTCAATCTGAGGACCAGAGTAGTTTTCAATTACAAAAAATTAATTGCCAATCATTGAAAACTAGTCATTACCTGTTGCTATACTGCTGAGTATCAACATAGTCAAGATAAAATAGATCTTGAAACAAATTTTAATTCCATGTTTCACACACTCTCTCACTATTTTTCTCTCAACAACAGCAACTTGCCATTGTGAAAATCTTTTCAAGTTTGTATTGCGATGCCTATATGTTGAAAAACATGCAAAAACACAGAGAAATACACACACAAATCAACCAAAGAAATAACCACGTATTATATGTATATATAATATTTTTTAATGCTGTTGCATTGTGCTGACAGACTTGCACCTGAAATTCTCCTGTTTTTAATCAAAACTTGTTAATGACTATGATGATAACACTCACTCTCTCTCTCTCTCTCTCTCTCAAAATCAACTTTTTCTCTCCCTTTCCTTTGTAAATATACGTTGTGATGGGTTATCTCCCCTTCTCACCTCTATTCTACATAGATGCTGTTATGGACAGACAGACGAAGATCAGCTTCTATTTTATAAGATTGATTTAAAGTTATAGTAATTTTATTAAATTAACTATCGAGAGTGCAGTTGTTAATCACATATGTTGTTATTCTAATTACACGTTTTCTTTTAGACTATTTACTTCCAGTTATACAGTGACTCAATTTCGATGAATTAAAATGCAAATTATTGCTGTAGGCTGTTGGAGAAAACACTATATCACTAACTATATTTCATTAGATTTCTATGCTGGATAGTATTTCTCATATCAAGTTGAAAAAACATTTTGGTTTGCTTTACAATGTTTGTATTATTTAAGTAAGTTATGGATCATTACTTTTCTTGTATTTTAATCACTCTGTTACCATATATACTATGCTATTTGTTTTGAAAGCAATGGAGTAACTGCAGTCATTAATCAAGCAGGCTTATATGTATAACATTGTATGTTCAGAATTTTAGGAGCAATTGACAACTCAGTTTAAACTTTTCTAGACTGCTGTAGTTAATCATATATACCACAATGTGATGATCTGAGCATGTATCTTTTGTCGAATCTGTTCTTTATGAATGAAAACTGGTGACAGTAACAGACAAGGAGTAGGATATTAATATAAACAGTACAATTTGACCTTTTATCATTCGCATTTCTTTCTCAAATGTATCACATTATTTTGAATTAATCCTGCATTATCTCACAGCTTTGAAACTTCGATAAGTGATAGTTTATTTTTAGAATGACATGGTCTGGTAAGTGTGAGATGCTGGATCTGGCCAGTTTGAACATAAAGCAAGTAGAATATTTAGGCTGGTTTGAGTGCTAAAAGGTTTAGGTACTGGAGTACAGAACCATAGACTGAATTTCTGCAACAAACATTGGTCATCTTCAGATGATTTAACGTAGGCGTAGGAGGGGCTTGCTTACCAACCACATGGTTCCGGGTTCAGTCCCACTCCATGGCACCTAACCCGTCTTAATACCTTGTTGAAATGTGATATATAAGATTAAATGCTTTCTTTGCAAATGTAGATACCTGCACTTAATATGAATTTATAATCCATGTTTAACATTATAGAGGGTCATTTCATTGAACATGCTTATGTGGGAATTAAGTGGGAGTATTTTACATGGCAGTTGACTTACTATTGTATCCTGTCTTCAGTAAAAAAAAAGACATTTGGAATAATATAGCTCTAGACCTACTCTGTGGAATACCTTTAATTACAGATCAGCTAAGTTAGAGTTGATGTGGGTCTAACCAACAACATGAAGGCTGAAAAGTTCATATGCTAACCAGGGTACTCTCATGAAATGTGACCAAATGCGGTTTATTTTTCAATATATTCCATCCTGTGTTCCATATACTTCTATCAGTGTTGTAATGCTTGGATCTCGTTGGTGAAGATGCTTTCATCCTGTTGGTCAAAAAAGTCATCAACAGCAGATATGATGTCATCATCACTGCAATACTAGTTTCCAGTTGTGTTACCATATACTATGTTGTTTGTTTTGGAAGCAATGGAGTAACTGCAGTCATTAGTCAAGCAGGCTTATATGCATAGTCAGGTGGGTAGGGTAATCGACCAGTTCAAAGCCACAGTCACACACAGCAGCCATTGAAACCAAGGTCTTGTGTACTGGAGCATTCTCCTCATGAAACAAGTATCCTTTTGTCAGTTTTTCTGGGTGTTTGCCAAATTTTCTCCATTTTCAAGAGAAGTCGTAACTAGTTTCTTTTGAGGTCTTTTTTAAACTGTCAGATGTCAGTTTACCTGGAAAGAAACAGTGCAGCTGAAATTAATGCATATGCAAGGTTTCACAGCTTTAGCATCATTCCATAGTCAGCCTATGAACTTTTCAGCCTACCCTTGTAAATGTCTCTCACCTGGTTGCCTTTCAGCTTGAAAACACTTACAAAAATATTATACTTCCTGATGTGAAATGCATTTTGATTTTGATTTACTATAATTTAAGCATAACGCTAAACTTAAAAAGCTGCAGTGCTTCAATTACTTTGTCAGAAAGTTTTATAGTTCCTTCGTGATTTGTCTTGTCAGGAGAAATATTTAACCATTTCACAAACTTTTCATTGCTCATTACATGAGCAATGTAACATTTGGCGTTAAACCTACATATAACAGAGGTGTCAAATATTTTGGATGGCTCTAGTGGTTGACTGCATCAATAGACAAATGTTTAGCAAAGTTCATGAACTTTGATAGGTTTGTATGCAATGTTGAAATAATCCTGATGCTTTAATCAAAGCTTTATGTCAAAGAGAGCAGTTTTTTAAATGTCAACAAGTTTTAATGGCTTTTTCTTAATTTCTATTCTAGACATGCTAGTGGGTATGATCTTATCTTAGATTTGCTAGTTCCCTGAATAAATATTTACAAACATTTATAGGTACAGGTGTGGCTGTGTGGTAAGAAGCTTGCTTCGTAACCACATGGTTCCAGGTTCAGTCCCACTGTGTGACACCTTGGGTAAGTGTCTTCTACTATATGTCTTGGGCTGACCAAAGCCTTGTGAGTAGATTTCGTGGGTGGAAACTGAAAGAAGTCTGTCATATATATCTATGTGTTTGTCTTTCCATCACCACTTGACAACTGGAGTTTGTATGTTTACATCCCCATAACCTAGCAGTTCAGTAAAAAGAATCAATAGAATAAGTACTAAGCTTAAAAAAATAAGTCCTGGGGTCAACTTGTTTGACTAAAAAATCCTCCAAGGTGGAGCTTCAGCATGGCTGTGTTCAAATGACTGAAACAAGTAAAAGACTAAAATTCCTTTGAAATATGTAAACCAAGAAAATATAAATGAATGCATAACTATGTAATAAAATAACATTAAACCTACTTGAAGAAACCTAATTTCTAAGGAGAATTGTAAGCCTGACAGAGTGGGGATGAATGTCTCCTACTTGTTCACTAGTTTGTGTTTATATTTCTACAATAATAAAACTACTAACAAAGATGAAATTCAAAATACTGTTTTTCACCAGTAATATAAGTTCAAATAAGGTGGCAAGCTGACAGAATTGTTACTGCATCAGAAAAAATGCTTAGCAGTATTTCTGCTGACTTTATGTTCTGAGGTCAACTCTACCTTTCATCCTTCTGGTGTTAATGTAATCAACTTACCCAATCCCCCTGAAATTGCTGGCCTTGTGCCAAAATTTGAAACCAATATTCTAAGTTCAAACCTCTTAAACATGTACAAAGTGGTATAAAAAAAGGTTCCCAGACTAGTTATGTTTAATACAAAAATAATAACTTATTCACCTAAGTTTTATCATCATTTCTTTCGAAATAGTCACCTTGCTCAGCAATACACTAGTGCCAGTGTTCCTGTCACTTTTGGAATCCAGCCTGGAAGTCATTTTCCGTAAGCGAGTTGAGGACCTTCTGCAATTCACTCTTGATTTTAACCAAAGTGTTAAAATGGTGACTTTTGAGATGCATTTTCATCTTGGGGAAGGGATGGGAGTCCACAGGTGCTAAATCTGGCGAATAGGGTGGATACCATGTTTTTAGCGAGAAACTCATGAGTGAGGTGGAGCCCCATGAAGAATCCAATTCTTCTCACTCCACAGATCTGGTTGCTTTCACCGAATGCCCTCCCTGAAACATTTCAAAATGTTGCAGTAGAACCTTTGATTGATGTCTGGCACTAGGGGACGAATTCTCAATATACAATACCACATTTCCAGGGGTGACTCTCATGGCAGGTCTTCGAAACTGCTCATCATCTTCCAAAGATGTTACCCTTTTTAAGCACCTGTGCCACTCAAAATATTATGTATGACCTATTGCCTCATTACCATATGCTTGCTGAAGCATGCTCAATGTTTCTGGAGCAGACTTCCCAAGTTTAACAGAAAATTTTATAGTGGCTTTTCATTCCTATCCATGACAAAATCATAATCTACAGTATACACATTGCAAAAACACAAATTTCACAACTTTTGAAATAAACACAGTGATATCACTCAGCACATGCCTCATGAAGGTTACTGTGTGCTGCCATCTGTTAGCATGCTACAGAACTAGTCTGGGAACTGTTTGATACCACATTGTCTAATAAAATAAATTATTTATACATGTTTTTTAAACTGCAAAACAATTGCGAGATAAGAATATCCAATGGTAAAATAAATTTTATCATAATATATTTCTCTATTTATAATTTTGTACAATCTGTTTTTCGTTTGCATCATACTATATATTCTGTTTTGTAGAATGATACATTAAGAAACTATTTTTAGGGGTACCACCAGATTAGTTGAATATTGTGAATATTGAAGATGTTGTGACTTAAATATACATGTATATACATATATGTGTGTGTGTGTATATGTACATATATAAATGTGTGTGTGTATATATGAATGTGAGTGTGTATATATATATGTATGTGTGTGTATATATATGAAAGTATATATGTGTGTGTATATATATGTATATATATATATATAAGAATTTGCCAAAAGACAAAGATGGGTGTGTAAACAACAAACAGATGTATTAGTTTAACTCTCAGGAAGTGAGGAAGTCTTTTACGTTTCGAGCCTACGCTCTTTGACAGAAATAAACAGGGAAAGAAAATAGAAAAAAGGTATAATGGCAAGCGATCTATTATGGTGAATACTGGTCAGAGGATCACACAGGAGAGCTAAGAAGAAGGGGAGATAATAAAGTAGTGGTGATCCCAAAATGAAGGTGCGTGTGTGCATGCATGTGGAAGGGGTCTAGTGACATTGACGTGTAGGTGCTGGGAAGTGGTCAGTGCTAGTGTATGAGGGGTGGTTTTGGGGTGTGAGGTCTAAGGGATGGTGGGATTGGAATGTTTAGGGGTGGGGTAATGAGGGAGAGGGTGGGTAGGAGTGAAGAGAGGAAGTAGGTGCCAGAGCAAGAGAGGGGAAGAAGGGAGGAGAGTTGACCTATGTGGTGCAAAGGAGTGAAGAGAAGATTAATCCCTTCTCACAGTGAAGATGGGAGTCTGGATGGCTCCTGTGCAAGGACAATCTGAACACAAACAGGTGTTGTAAAGAGTGACCGGTAGAATGGAAATGGCACGAGACCAGGGTGTCATTGCCGAGTCAGATGTCTCGGAGGTGTTTCACAAACCAGTCAGCCAAGCGGTATTCCATTTGACTGATGTATAGAGAGCAGGAGATGCAGTAGATGATGTTGCTAGAAGTGCAGGTGAAGGAGTCAGTGATATAATAGGGTCAATGATGGGTGCCTGTGAGGAGGGTGGTGTTGGAGAGGTAAGGGCATAGGTGGGAGCAGGAGAATGAGCTGGGTTAGGGAAGAAGCTGTGGACCAAGAGGTCTTGCAGGTTGTGGGCTTGTTTGAAGGAGAGGAGGGGTCAGTTAAGGAAGATGTGTGAAGTGGAGGGGTCGGATTGGAGTTGCCATAAGGCTTGGAAAATGGTGTGTTGGAGAGGTAGGGTGGTAGGTGAAGGGAAATGGGAGATGGGGGAGAAAGATGCATGGTCTACGGAACGTGCTCTGGCAAGGGTGGTATGGATAGTGGTGAAGGGATAGCTACGTAGGATGAAGTGGTGACCCATGAGTTGAGACTGAGTCTCAAAGTCATGGTTGTCACTGCAGAGCATGCGTAGATGGAGGAACTGGGAATAGGGGATGGAGAACTTGGTGTGTTTAGGGTGGGAGGAGAAGTTGAGGTATGAGTGTGAGTCTGTGTGCTTGTAGTGGATGGGGATAGTGAGAGTGGAGTGATGAATGCTGACTGAAATGTTGAGAAAGGTGACAGAGGTGTCGGAAATAGTGCAGGAGAAGTGGAGGGCAGGATGGAAAGATTTGACAAAAGACGGAAGAGTCTAGATGTTCACGGGAGAATGAGGTTGCACCGATACAGTTGTCAATATTATGACTGTATAGTTCAGGAATGGGACCAGTGAAACTTGAGAATATTTGGGCCTCAACATAGCCAACGAACAGGTTCGCATAGTTGGGGCCCATTCTTGTTCCCATGGCCACTCCCGAGACTGCTGGTAAAAATCAGCCGCAAATGAGAAGCAGTTAAGTGAGAGGACAAGTTCAGCCTGATGAAGGAATGTGGATGTGTCAGGTTGGGTCGAAGGTCAAGGAAATGTTGGAGTTTATGCAGCCCCTCGTGGTGAAGGATCACTGTGTATAGACTCTTGATGTCAAGAGTGAAGAGAAGTTTAGAGGGGCCAGGAGGGAAGGAGAAAGAGTTGAACAAACGAAGAGCATGGTTGGTGTCATGAATGTGAGAGAGGAGGGAAGCCACTAGGGGGTAAAGACACAGTTAAGATATCTGTAGATGAGTTCAGTGGGACAGTTGCAGGCAGAGACAATGGGCAGCCAGGGTTATTAGGTTGTGGATTTGGGGGAAGACGTAAATTGTGGAAGTATGTGGGGTGCAGACAATGAGCAGTGGAGGGAGATGAGGTCATGGATAGTGGAGGACACAGTCTGTTGGTAGCAGGGTGTGGGGTTGGAGGGCAGTGGGCAGTAGAAGGAGTTGTCTTGAAGTTGGCGGAGAGCTTCTGCCTTGTAGAGACCCGCATGCCACACCACCATGGCTCCACCCTTGTTGGCCAGTTTTATGATGATGTCTGTGTGGTGTCGGAGACATTAAAGGGCCAAGAGTTCGGCTAGGGAGATGTTCAGATGTCGGGGACACTTGGAAAAGTCAAATTGGTCTACAGTACGCTGGCAGGTGCCTGCAAAAAGATCGACTGCTTGGAACTGGCCAGGAGCTGGTGTCCACTGTGATGGTCAGCGGCCCAGGTCGGTGAAGCAGGCCTCATTAGATGCAGGTAGAGTGTCGTGGAAAAGTGTACACAACCTAATGTGGTGCACAAAGCTGTGGATATTGGCACGAGTCTGAAATTTGTTGCTGGATGGAGTGAGGGGTATGAAGTGCAGACCCCTACTGAGGAGGGAGCACTCTGCCTCAGAGAGGGGAAGAGCTGGAGGAATGGTAACAACAGACTGAAGTGGAGAAGGGGTGGATGGAACAGAAGTAGGAGGGGTGGTAGAAGGCTGGGAGGGAGGGGTATGTGGGTGGGGTTTGGCGAGGGTGTGGTAGCATATCAGGGGAGAGGGGTAAGGGAGGATTTGGGGTAGTGGCATTGGGTGTGACGGAATAGAGGACTGAGTGGAGTTTACATTGTTTGGTGTTAGCAACAAATTGATGAAAGAGATGATTTAAATGAATTATGTAACGTAGTGTTAGCATGTGAGGGCGACTGAGAGGAGAAAATGGAAAAAGCCAGAGGGAGAAAGTGGTCGATGGTGTGTATTTTGGAGAGATTAGAAGGAATGGTGGCATGCATAAGGCAGTAGGATGTAGTGTGGAGTATGGGTAGGATAGTTGAAGAAGAGTGGAGAGGTGGGTGGAAATGGAGGCAGAAACCATTAGGGATGAGGCAGTGATGAAGGCAGCGGCTGAGTAATGAAAGGTGACTGCAGAAGCGTGTTTTTTTAAAAATTAGTAGGGAAAGGTTAATATAAGGTTGAAAGCAGTGGAAAGGTGCTTTTTTTAGGCAGTGATGAGGATGGAGGGTGAAAGGTGTATAATTGGGCATGATTGAAAAATGAGAAGAAAAGAGAGAGAAAGGAGAAAGAAGGAAAAAAGAGGGGGAATTAATGTATATGTATATATATATATATATTCGTATATATATATAATATACATATACATTGTATATATATATATATATATATATATACATATACATTTGTGTATATATATATATATATATAATATATATATATATATATATACATATACATTTGTATATATATATAATATATATATATACATTTGTATATATATATATATATATACATATACATTTTTATATATATATACATATACATTCGTATATATATATATATATATATATATATATATACGCATAAGTGGGCTGGTTACACCCTGGAATAGGCCACGATGTTATGGTCTCACTTGGCTTGTTGGGTTTTCTCAAGTACAGCATATTTCCAAAGGTCTTGGTCACTAGTCATTGCCTCGGTGAGGCCTAATGTTCGAAGATCGTGCTTCACCACTTCATCCCAGGTCTTCCTAGATCTACCTCTTCCACAGGTTCCCTCAACCGCTAGGGTGTAGCACATTCACACAGCTATCCTCATCCATTCTCACCACATGACCATACCAGCACAGTCGTCTCTCTTGCACACCACATCTGATGCTTCTTAGGTCCAACTTTTCTCTCAAGGTACTTACACGCTGTTGAGTATGCACACTGACATTACACATCCATCGGAGTATACTGGCTTCATTCTTTGCGAGCTTATGCATGTCCTCAGCAGTCACGGCCCATGTTTCACTGCCCTGTAGCATAGCTGTTTGTACACATGCATCATACAGTCTACCTTTTACTCTGAGTGAGAGGCCCTTTGTCACCAGCAGAGGTAAGAGCTCTCTGAACTTTTGCCCAGGGTATTTCTTTTCTAGCAGCTACACTTTCAGCGCATCCACCTAGGTAACGGAAGCTATCAACTACTTCTAGTTTTTCTCCCCGGAATGTGGCAGAAGTTGTTCTCTGCACATTTGCAGTGTTTATTGGTCCAGAGCATCTGCCACAAACAACAACTATCTCTCCAGTTGGACTTCCTTTGATATTGCTGCACCTCTTATGTGTCTATAGCTTACACTGGGTATATCTTATAGAGCTTCTACCTACGCTTTTTCTACAGATTGAGCAGGGCCATCTACCTGAAGGGATTTGTGGTTTGCTTGCCTTCCTACTTATTAGGACTTTGGTTTTAGCTAGGTTGACTCTAAGGTCCTTCGATTCTAATTATTGGTTCCACACTTGAAACTTCTACTCTAGTTCTGATAGTGACTCAGCAATTAGAGCAAGGTCGTCAGCATAGAGGCGTTCCCAGGGACATCCTGTCTTGAATTCCTCTGTTATTGCCTGTTGATATTTATGAATATATATATAAAAATATATAATGGTGTTTTTTATGTGCTACCTGCATATGTGTGTGTGTGTATATATATATATATATAAATGTATATATAAATGTATACACACACACACACATATATACATGTATATATAATATATATAGATATATATATATTATATATATATTATATATATATATGTACATGAATGTATATATATATATAATATATATATATATATATATATATCAATGTATATATATATATGAATGTACATTTAAACACAAAGAGAAATTACCTATAACAGGCAATTTATAACATGCTAGGAGACAACCAAAAACCATAAAACTTAACCAGTTTCAAAGGGAATGAAGCAATAAAACTTTTACTAGAAAATCAAGATAACAGTTTTATTTTTTCATTCCCTTTGAAATTACTTAAATTTTGTGGTTTTTGGTCGTTTTGACTGCCTCCTAGTGTGTAGAAATTCCCTGTTTTAGGTAATTTCTCTTTGTGTTTAAATGTACGACATTTTATATTGAATAGTATGTCATCTATTGACTTTTTATACATGCTAGGCCACTGGTAGTGAAATTTGTTAAAATTTACTACCCTATATATATATATATATATATATATATATATATATATATATATATATAATATATATATATGAATGTATATGTGTAAATGTATATATATATGACTGTATATATATATGTATATATATATATACACACATACATACATACACACACACACACACACACACACACATATATATATATATATATATATACATATGAATGTATATATAGATATATATGAATGTGTATATATATATATATACGAATGTTTTTATATATATATATTATGCATATGAATGTGTGTGTATATATATATATATAATATAGTATAATATATATATACATCTCTTTTTGTCAACGGATGACTTTGCAAATGTTTTGATTTGAGGTCATTTTATTCATTTTTCAGTTGGTTTGGCGTGTCCTCATTTAGTCACACACACATGCACGCACACAGATATACATTCACATACATCCACATAAACACACATACAAACACACCCACATACACACACCTGCATCTACATACACATATATATGCATATACACACACACGCATTCACAAATATACACATGTCTCCCTGTGTATACATATACATAACTATCCAAATGTAAAAACATTAGGAAAACTGATGAAAGGATTCTTGTTTCATGAGGAGAATCCTCCAGCACACAAGTTCTTGTTTCCCTCACTTTCAATGGCTGCTATGTGTGACTGCAGCTTTGAACTGGTTGATCACCATCCCTATTCTCCTTATTTGGCCCCATCTGACTATCATCTGTTCCTCAACATAAAAAAAAAACACTAGGCTGGTAACCAGTATCACAATGATAATGATATCATATTTGCTGTTGATGACTTTCTTGAGTAACAGGATGAAAACTTCTTCACTAATGAGATCCAAGCACTGCAACACTGATGGAAGAAGTGTGTGCACTGCAAGGAGGACTATGTTGAAAAATAAACCTCATTTGGTCACATTATATGAGAGTATGATCAGCCTATGAATATTTCAGCATACCCTTATATGTTGTGCATGAAAACTTTATGTGTGTATGAATGAATATGTGTATTGTGTCTGGATGTGTGCATGTGTATATTTGTACAACACACTGAGTCACTCAATATTTCTTATTTCTATCTGATAAATAATATGAGCTGCAAACGTATCATTTATAAGACAGAAATAAGTAATACTGAGTGACTCACTGTGTTGTACATACACAAACACATTGGCACAAACACAGCACATATACATACGCACGTATTCATTCATACACAAAGACACGCACATACAAACATATATGTATAATATATATGATAGGCTTCTTTAGGTTTCTGTCTACCAAATCCATTCACAAGGCTTTGGTTGGGTTGAAGTTATAATAGAAGACATTTGCCTAAGATGTGAAGCAGTTAAGTGAGAGGACAAGTTCAGCCTGATGAAGGAATGTGGATGTGTCAGGTTGGGTCGAAGGTCAAGGAAATGTTGGAGTTTATGCAGCCCCTCGTGGTGAAGGATCACTGTGTATAGACTCTTGATGTCAAGAGTGAAGAGAAGTTTAGAGGGGCCAGGAGGGAAGGAGAAAGAGTTGAACAAACGAAGAGCATGGTTGGTGTCATGAATGTGAGAGAGGAGGGAAGCCACTAGGGGGTAAAGACACAGTTAAGATATCTGTAGATGAGTTCAGTGGGACAGTTGCAGGCAGAGACAATGGGCAGCCAGGGTTATTAGGTTTGTGGATTTGGGGGAAGACGTAAATTGTGGAAGTATGTGGGGTGCAGACAATGAGCAGTGGGAGGGAGATGAGGTCATGGATAGTGGAGGACACAGTCTGTTGGTAGCAGGGTGTGGGGTTGGAGGGCAGTGGGCAGTAGAAGGAGTTGTCTTGAAGTTGGCGGAGAGCTTCTGCCTTGTAGAGACCCGCATGCCACACCACCATGGCTCCACCCTTGTTGGCCAGTTTTATGATGATGTCTGTGTGGTGTCGGAGACATTAAAGGGCCAAGAGTTCGGCTAGGGAGATGTTCAGATGTCGGGGACACTTGGAAAAGTCAAATTGGTCTACAGTACGCTGGCAGGTGCCTGCAAAAAGATCGACTGCTTGGAACTGGCCAGGAGCTGGTGTCCACTGTGATGGTCAGCGGCCCAGGTCGGTGAAGCAGGCCTCATTAGATGCAGGTAGAGTGTCGTGGAAAAGTGTACACAACCTAATGTGGTGCACAAAGCTGGATATTGGCACGAGTCTGAAATTTGTTGCTGGATGGAGTGAGGGGTATGAAGTGCAGACCCTACTGAGGAGGGAGCACTCTGCCTCAGAGAGGGGAAGAGCTGGAGGAATGGTAACAACAGACTGAAGTGGAGAAGGGGTGGATGGAACAGAAGTAGGAGGGGTGGTAGAAGGCTGGGAGGGAGGGGTATGTGGGTGGGGTTTGGCGAGGGTGTGGTAGCATATCAGGGGAGAGGGGGGTAAGGGAGGATTGGGGTAGTGGCATTGGGTGTGACGGAATAGAGGACTGAGTGGAGTTTAATTGTTTGGTGTTAGCAACAAATTGATGAAAGAGATGATTTAAATGAATTATGTAACGTAGTGTTAGCATGTGAGGGCGACTGAGAGGAGAAAATGGAAAAAGCCAGAGGGAGAAAGTGGTCGATGGTGTGTATTTTGAGAGATTAGAAGGAATGGTGGCATGCATAAGGCAGTAGGATGTAGTGTGGAGTATGGGTAGGATAGTTGAAGAAGAGTGGAGAGGTGGGTGGAAATGGAGGCAGAAACCATTAGGGATGAGGCAGTGATGAAGGCAGCGGCTGAGTAATGAAAGGTGACTGCAGAAGCGTGTTTTTTTAAAATTAGTAGGGAAAGGTTAATATAGGTGTGAAAGCAGTGGAAAGGTGCTTTTTTTAGGCAGTGATGAGGATGGAGGGTGAAAGGTGTATAATTGGGCATGATTGAAAAATGAGAAGAAAAGAGAGAGAAAGGAGAAAGAAGGAAAAAAGAGGGGGAATTAATGTATATGTATATATATATATTATTCGTATGTATATATATATATACATATACATTTGTATATATATATATATATATAATATATATATAATATATATACATATACATTTGTATATATATATATATACATATACATTTGTATATATATATATATATATATATACATATACATTTGTATATATATATATATATATATATATACATATACATTTGTGTATATATATATATAGATATATATATTATATATTATATATACATATACATTTGTATATATATATATATATATATATACATTTGTATATATATATATATACATATACATTTTTATATATATATACATATACATTCGTATATATATATATATATATATATATATATATATACGCATAAGTGGGCTGGTTACACCCCTGGAATAGGCCACGATGTTATGGTCTCACTTGGCTTGTTGGGTTTTCTCAAGTACAGCATATTTCCAAAGGTCTTGGTCACTAGTCATTGCCTCGGTGAGGCCTAATGTTCGAAGATCGTGCTTCACCACTTCATCCCAGGTCTTCCTAGATCTACCTCTTCCACAGGTTCCCTCAAACGCTAGGGTGTAGCACATTCACACAGCTATCCTCATCCATCTCACCACATGACCATACCAGCACAGTCGTCTCTCTTGCACACCACATCTGATGCTTCTTAGGTCCAACTTTTCTCTCAAGGTACTTACACGCTGTTGAGTATGCACACTGACATTACACATCCATCGGAGTATACTGGTTCATTCTTTGCGAGCTTATGCATGTCCTCAGCAGTCACGGCCCATGTTTCACTGCCCTGTAGCATAGCTGTTTGTACACATGCATCATACAGTCTACCTTTTACTCTGAGTGAGAGGCCCTTTGTCACCAGCAGAGGTAAGAGCTCTCTGAACTTTTGCCCAGGGTATTTCTTTTCTAGCAGCTAACACTTTCAGCGCATCCACCTAGGTAACGGAAGCTATCAACTACTTCTAGTTTTTCTCCCCGGAATGTGGCAGAAGTTGTTCTCTGCACATTTGCAGTGTTATTGGTCCAGAGCATCTGCCACAAACAACAACTATCTCTCCAGTTGGACTTCCTTTGATATGCTGCACCTCTTATGTGTCTATAGCTTACACTGGGTATATCTTATAGAGCTTCTACCTACGCTTTTTCTACAGATTGAGCAGGGCCATCTACTGAAGGGATTTGTGGTTTGCTTGCCTTCCTACTTATTAGGACTTTGGTTTTAGCTAGGTTGACTTAAGGTCCTTCGATTCTAATTATTGGTTCCACACTTGAAACTTCTACTCTAGTTCTGATAGTGATCAGCAATTAGAGCAAGGTCGTCAGCATAGAGGCGTTCCCAGGGACATCCTGTCTTGAATTCCTCTGTTATTGCCTGTTGATATTTATGAATATATATATAAAAATATATAATGGTGTTTTTTATGTGCTACCTGTATAGTGTGTGTGTGTATATATATATATATAAATGTATATATAAATGTATACACACACACACACATATATACATGTATATATAATATATATATAATATATATATATATATGTACATGAAGTATATATATATATATATATATATATATATATATATATATATAGATATATATATCAATGTATATATATATATGAATGTACATTAAAACACAAAGAGAAATTACCTATAACAGGCAATTTATAACATGCTAGGGAGACAACCAAAAACCATAAAACTTAACCAGTTTCAAAGGAATGAAGCAATAAAACGTAAATGTATATATATATGACTGTATATATATATGTATATATATGTATATATATATATACACACATACATACATACACACACACACACACACACACACACACATATATATATATATATATACATATGAATGTATATATAGATATATATGAATGTGTATATATATATATATATACGAATGTTTTTATATATATATATTATGCATATGAATGTGTGTGTATATATATATATATATAATATAGTATAATATATATATACATCTCTTTTTGTCAACGGATGACTTTGCAAATGTTTTGATTTGAGGTCATTTTATTCATTTTTCAGTTGGTTTGGCGTGTCCTCATTTAGTCACACACACATGCACGCACACAGATATACATTCACATACATCCACATAAACACACATACAAACACACCCACATACACACACCTGCATCTACATACACATATATATGCATATACAACACACACGCATTCACAATATACACATGTCTCCCTGTGTATACATATACATAACTATCCAAATGTAAAAACATTAGGAAAAACTGATGAAAGGATTCTTGTTTCATGAGGAGAATCCTCCAGCACACAAGTTCTTGTTTCCTCACTTTCAATGGCTGCTATGTGTGACTGCAGCTTTGAACTGGTTGATCACCATCCCTATTCTCCTTATTTGGCCCCATCTGACTATCATCTGTTCCTCAACATAAAAAAAAACACACTAGGCTGGTAACCAGTATCACAATGATAATGATATCATATTTGCTGTTGATGACTTTCTTGAGTAACAGGATGAAAACTTCTTCACTAATGAGATCCAAGCACTGCAACACTGATGGAAGAAGTGTGTGCACTGCAAGGAGGACTATGTTGAAAAATAAACCTCATTTGGTCACATTATATGAGAGTATGATAGCCTATGAAATTTCAGCATACCTTATATGTTGTGCATGAAAAATTTATGTGTGTATGAATGAATATGTGTATTGTGTTGGATGTGTGCATGTGTATATTTGTACAACAAACTGAGTCACTCAATATTTCTTATTTCTATCTGATAAATAATATGAGCTGCAAACGTATCATTTATAAGACAGAAATAAGTAATACTGAGTGACTCACTGTGTGTTGTACATACAAAAACACATTGGCACAAACACAGCACAAATACATACGCACGTATTCATTCATACACAAAGACACGCACATACAAACATATATGTATAATATATATGATAGGCTTCTTTAGGTTTCTGTCTACCAAATCCATTCACAAGGCTTTGGTTGGGTTGAAGTTATAATAGAAGACATTTGCCCAAGATGCCACAACGCACACACACACATATGTATTAAGAGAGTGTAAAATTTAAATTGTGTTATAAAAATCATATTTGTTGCAAAAATTAATAATTGCAAATTCATGGATTCTCAGGCAAAAATAGATAAATAGATAAAAAGTGGTGTAAACTTTGAGACTATTTGTAAAAAGCCTTCTTTGAATTATGCTATTACATAATATAATTCAAAATAAACATAGCATCAAAATTTGTACTCCTTGATCTTATCTCCAATATTCTCTCCACTAAGAGGTGCAAGATCCTCTAAAATTTCCCATATGGTGGAAAGGAGAAGAATCTTCTGTGGTGTAATAGATTTATTGGCCTCAGTTTATATATAAAATATCTAAATGACTAAGGCACCTAGTTCTAAAATCTCTGTAAGAGATGCAAATAGTAACTATACTGGAAAGTAATATTTGGTGCAACTTCAACATGGCTGTTATTACTGCTGTTGACAGAGGATAAAATAGCTTGAAACCAGGCTGGTCTACTGGTCCTGACAATGCGCTAGATGGTAGGTGTTCACTCTCCTGCTTGCAGTATATTAGACACAGATTGTGTCGTTAACTGGCTGGAGAAGATGTTCTGTTGGGGTTAAAAAATAGCAGTAACGTCCTCCCATAAGGAACAGCCATGTTGAAGTGGCAACAAACATTTGATTCTTCCTTTAATATTGTAGATTGTTAGCTTATGGTAAATTCTGTGTGACTGAATATTCTAAAATGTGATTATTATTAAAAATAAATAAATAAAAATAATCCACGCAATACAATCTATTTGTCCCAACTTCTTAAATATAAATAAAGGTGAAATATTTCTAGAGCTAATTAGATTAACACTTTCCCAACCAGCACCTTTAAAGGATTATTTTTAATAGAAACCATTTGAAAGTTACCTGGAGTAGCACCCCTAACATGAGAAACATAACATTGAAACCACAGACACCTGCACAGTTAGGAGCAAAGGAATAAGCTCACAATACCTAGCTAATAAGTTCAAAAGCAATATTGTGTGAAGCAGAAGTTAACTATATTAGCAAGACTGTGAAAACTGATGTAATCAGTTTGTTAGAATGACTGAAGGAAGCTTCAAGAAATGATATACTCACCATACAGCTTCTTTCAGAATATATTTTTAAAAAAAGTTGTCAATAGCATTGTCCAAGCATATATAATGGCTATGATATTTATTATAACATAAAATGAATCACAAGAGAATTAGGCAAGATGCATAGGAAAGTGTCATTTATGTATGGTATAGAAACCTACAATATTCTTTTCTACTTTAGGCACAAGACCCGAAATTTTTGGTGAGAGGACCAGTCAATTAGATTGACCCCAATATGCAACTGGTACTTAATTTATGGACCCCAAAAGGATGAAAGGCAAAGTTGACCTCAGCGAAATTTGAACTCAGAACATAAAGACAGATGAAATACTGCTAAGCATTTTGCCCAGCATGCTAATGTTTCTGCCACCTCGTTGCCTTAGAAACCTGTAATATTGTACAACATATAAGCCAAAGAGGATTATCTAAATATTCAGAATATTTTGATAAGAATTTTATAAAGTTTTGAAAGAACATGAGATAATTATTTTTGGGAATGGGCTTTTCAACTTTACATATTATTATTTGTAACTTTATATGTGTATTGAGATAGTCCAAAAAAGGAAATATTTATTTTTTATGTAAAATCAAGGAAAAACATGTCTCTTATGTAGAATAGAGAGAAATTGATATATTCACAATGGGGTTTGGAAACATTGGAGGAAAGACAAAGTGGATGTCAGAAGAAAAACTTATGAAGTGGAATGAGAGAAAGAAGAGATGATAGGGCAACGATGAAGAGGGTCTAATGTGAAATAGTTACACATAGCTGTGCTTTTGTGTAGGTTTAAACTAGCGAAGGTAGTGTTTTCTGAAGTGTCTGCTTTTCCCAAATACTTTTACTATTCACAGATCCCAGTTTTTGTAATTAGTAATTTGTATACATGTCTTTGTATACTGTAGAATCACTGTCCTACCTGTGAAAAAAATACATTATTGTAAACCTCACTTGAGTTTTGTAGAGTGCCAGTTGTTGAGGATTGAAGCATTTTCTGGTTCTTCTGAGAAGGGCCAGTTATTGAGATGTGATCCTAGCTATGTTAAGGATGTGCTTTCACCAGGAGAGATCTTCGATTATAGTGAGGTCCAACATTAAAAGCATTTGTCAGTCTTCTAGCTGCAAACTGCTCATGAATAAGGAGAGTTTAAATGGCATTTTATTGATAAGCGTAGCATTTGTATTTTCTTTCTTTTGAGAGACAAGATTGGCAAATTCCCCTGGAGGATGCTTTTGAAGTCTCTGTTCATGGAATCAGTGGGAGGGTGGGGGTGATGTTTGGTATCTAGGTTCTTTTATTCTTTTATTTGTTTCAGTCATTTGACTGTGGCCATGCTGGAGCACTGCCTTGAAGGATTTTAGTTGAAGAAATCAACATCAGGACTCATGTTTTAAGCCTAATACTTATTCTATTGGTCTCTTTTGTCGAACTGCTAAGTTACAAGAATGTAAACACACCAGCACTGGATGTCAATCAGTGATGGGGAGACAAATAGACACACACACATAGATACATACATATATGTATGGATATATATATATACATATATAGATGTAAAAAGGTTGAATGTAGATTCGTCCTTTAATTTGGAGGTTTCCAGAAAAGATTTTTAATGTTGATTCTTCATATTTTGCTGGTAGTTTACAGGCGTAAATTTGCAAATATGAAAATAATACTTGTATATGATGTGTGGTGAATTTATGGAAAGAAATCCCATAAAACTCAACAATTTAGTTAAAAGTGGAGAAGACAAGTTGTTAAAACATATAAGTGAATTTTAATTCATGCAGACAATCATTTCGTACAAAGATATAAAAATAATGCAAATTCATGATTGAATTGATATATAATCAATCAATTTATTTAATTTATTTAATTCAATTCA
This sequence comes from Octopus sinensis, assembly GCF_006345805.1. NCBI lineage: Eukaryota > Metazoa > Mollusca > Cephalopoda > Octopoda > Octopodidae > Octopus > Octopus sinensis. Next base: position 87,196,556 of record NC_042997.1, on the reverse strand, counting down.
ATTCAATCATGAATTTGCAGTATTTTTATACCGACATCAAAGGAAAACAATGAGAAAAGCATCAGAATATAGTTTAAATAATTTATTTGGTTAACAGTTGCATTTACGTGTTGGATACACAAGGCTTTATTTGAAATATCAATAAAGGCTGCTTCATAAAGTTGCCAACTGCTTTGAGTCAATGAAGGTAAAAACAGGAGAAATAGAATGTTGATTTGATGAGATAGTACAAGGCATATTTTGTGTCTGTGTATGCATTGGTCATTTGGTTGTGCTGTGTTGTTTCTCTGTCTCATCTTGCTTGTGTCTGCAACTGCTACTGTTTTGTGTCACCAGTCACTGCTTGCTCATCTTTGGCTAGGTGACTAACCACTTGCTGGTCGCTTGCTATCTGGTGTGTGTCTAAGGAAACTGTATTTATAATAGTCATCCTAGCTAGAAGGATGTACCACAGGAGCAGTTTGTACTTATTTAGGCTACCTGTTGTCCACTTGAACTTTTTGTGACACAGCCAGATCAGAGGTCGAGTGGAAACTCATCCATCACTTTTTGATAGGATAAAGAAAATTCTTTTGTGCCTGTTTGGCCAGTGGTGGATTAGATTCGGCTTTGAATTTCAACCTGAAAAATAAAATGTAGTTCCCACATAAATATAATTATAAGAGCACTAATGAATAGCACCACATGCTAGAAGTAGATGCCAAATGGCTCTAAGAACTACATTATTTATTTCATTAGCACAGATTGGAAGTGAAGAAAGTGATTTTTGTTTTTAAATACAGTAGTCCTTAGAGCCATTTAGCATCTACTTCTAGCATGTGGCACTATTCATTAGTGCCCTTATAATTATTATTTATAATTGTATATTTGTATATATATATATATATATATATATAATATATATATATATATTTGTGTTTAAATGTACAGGGTGTATGTAACTAAACTCTGCTTGCGAAGATCCAAGGTCTCATTTGGCTTGCCGGGTCTTCTCATAAATATATATATATATAACTAAACTCTGCTTGCGAAGATCCGTTGCCAGTACAGCCTGACTGACTCTCATGCTGGTGGCACGTAAAAGCACCCATTACACTCTCAGAGTGGTTGGCGTTACGAAGGGCATCCAACTGTAGAAACTCTGCCAGATCAAGATTGGAGCCTGGTGCAGCCATCTGGTTCACCAGTCCTCAATCAAATAGTCCAACCCATGCTAGCATGGAAAGCGGACATTAAATGATGATGATGATGATGATATATATATTTATGACAGGCTTCTTTCAGTTTCTGTCTCACAAATCCACTCACAAAGTTTTGGTTGGCCCGAGGCTATGGCAGAAGACACTTGCCCAAGGGGCTATGCAGTGGGACTCAACCTGGAACCATGTTGCAAGTAATTGATACATTGGGAAGAATGAAGAATAGTGTCACCTGTGTAAGAGTAGATATTGATAGATGTGATACTCAGTTAGGCATTGATAAGAGAAGAGGGTGGGTTATGGAACTGAATTCTGGAACATGCTGGAGTTCTTAAAATGGGAGGCAGAAAGAGTGGTATGATAATAGGATCTGATAGAAAGCTACCAATCCAGTAGATGAGACAGATGAAGCCCACAGACTGACACTTTTGATAAGAGATTTGCATGCTGCTCACAGGTGGCAGCTTTGTGGACATTGAAGTCAATAACATTGCTTTCACACAATTTCTCCAAGGTGAGAGCCCACTGGGAGATGGTCAGTAGTGAACCTGGCTTTACAGAAACATACTAGTAGTCATTAAGGAGAGAGAGAGAGAGAGAGAGAGAGAGAGAGAGAGAGAGAGATTCATAGTGTTGGAGGACGTCATTGCTAATTGCTGTTTCCATTATCTTAGAGGCATTGGAAGTTAGTTTGAGTGGGTAACAGTAGCCATTGTAAGAGAAATTGTCCTTCTTGAAATGGGACACACTGTTATTCATTTTCAAATATCAAAGTTGATCCCTATAGGAAGGGTTTGATTGAAGAGCTTGGTAGGTAGGTATACATATTGTGTCTGTATACACCTGGTATATACTTGCATAAATTTATATGCATGTTGTGCGCTCAGGTTGTATTTTGATGACCACTGTTAAAAAGTTAAGAATAGAGCCCCCCACCCCCCAACCGTACATAACCCACAGTTTCGAATGGAAGACGATGATTAACTGTCGTGGCACTGTGGGTTGTGAGTGGGTCTGTTGATCACTTATGTTAAACATTTGGTGACTGGTGGCTTAATATTTTAAAACGTTACAATAGCCTGGGGCATGGTAATACAACGTATTTCCGGTTTCACTACTGTTTTTACCGAGTTCTAGGAATCGTTTAATAATGCCAAAAATCTTCAAGGTTACATACACTTGTCCTTTATTTGAAGTTAATATCTATAAATTCATCTAAAAATAGATTGCTGGAAAACACACAGACATTTTTTTTATTTGGCAACAAAGCTTATTACATTAAATTTAGTTGACAATATTTTAAGAATTTTACTAGCGTTTCTGATATTTTTGTTTACTTTTTTTAAACATATCTTTGTGAGTGAGATCGATTTTGGCACTTTGCAGCTTCCATAGTTATTCATTAGCCGTCTACCTGTCTTACTGACAATCTGTCTGCTGGAGCCTGAAGTAGCGCACCTCGAATGAATACTTATTTCATGTCTTTTTAAGTACTAAACAGATTTAACACACTTACATATTAGAAAGTAGATCTCGCAGGTGGAGCAAAATGCCACGCATAGATAGTGATATCAAATTGGATTTTAAAGATGTATTATTGCGTCCGAAGAGAAGCACGATTAAAAGCCGAGCTGACGTAAGTTGTGTAATTTTTCTTCTTCTCTCACTATTATGGAAACAAATAATAAAAATAATACTTGATAGAATTCGCTTTATTTTCAAAACAATAATTTCATCTAATTCAGTATTTGGTGCTTGTAATAACTTCTAGTTGTAAAGCTTCTTTCAATATTTTAAATCATTACGTTTCGCTGTTGTTGGAAAACCAAATGCTAGCTTTGTTTTTGTCATAGATATGTGTCATAGTATGTATGCACTGCGAAATTTTAATATCGGTATTCTCTCGGTCACATCCTAAACAACTGACAAATAATTGAATGGCCAAAAGAATAACATCATAAATATCACCGGCACAGAATATCGCAGATAATTTATGTTCTTGAATATTTGCATCTAAAGAAAACTACAAAGTAATAGTGGCGACTTTCTAGACAATTCTCAGACTCATATTTTCTAATAATATTTACGCTAAATAGACCTATCTTGTTTTAATGAGAGAAAGAGGATGTTGTGATATTTATGACAACGACAACATAAGTGGAATGGCTCGCCATAATTTAATTCTAAATTCAGTCGGCTGCTTTCCATCTTCCTCTAATCGATAAAATAAGTACCAGTCAAGTACAGGGTCGATATTAAAACTATACCCCTACTCCCCAAATGCGCGACCTTGAGCCTCAGGCGATGTTAACTTTGCTTCGTGGGTCCATAGAATAAGTACTAGTTAAGCAGTAGATCGATATAATCGACTTACTTGTCGCTACTCTTTAAAAAATCGTGGTCTTGTGTCCAAATGACATGTCTTAAAAAATTTAGTTCTATTTGTTTACATTGAGACCGAATGTAGCCGGTCTCGAGTTTGTCTTTGCT
>NC_042997.1:87182599-87192767 GCF_006345805.1 Octopus sinensis | reverse complement strand
GTATAGACATATAAAAAGAAAAAAAATAAATTAATTAATTCATACTACTTACAAAATATTAAATATTAATATAATATAATTATGAGATACATTAAAAAATTTAAAGATTAAAATCAAATTAAAACCAAAACCTAACTTTAAAAAAAAACGTATAACTATTAACGATCTATATATCTCCTTGGCTAAGTAATATCTTACAAATAACGTAGAGTTAAAATCTAATAATTATATACATAACTTCAACAGCTAAATCATTACATAACAATCTGTATTTAGATTGTATACAAAATAATACAATAAGACTAATTAAAATATTAAAAAATTTTTAAATTTTAAAATCTTAAATAGAAATAGATTACTTAGCTTTCCAAGGCTGTATGATGAACTAAAATTTTAATACATACATACATACATACATACATACATACATACATACATACATACATACATATGATCCCTCTGATTAAGACCGTTTATAAAGGAGAATATATCATCCCCTCGCAAAATGTGGTAGGATTGGAAATTTTAATTTGAAATTAAGGAATACGAGAAGATAAAGAAATATAGTATGTATACACACACACACACACACACACACATATATATATATATATATATATATATATACATACGTCGGGTTTCCGCCCACGAAAACCACTCACAAGGATTTGATCGGCCCGAAGTTATAGCAAAAGACACTTGCAAAAGCTGCTTACCATACAGCCATATCTATCTATCTATCTATCTATCTATCTATCTATCTATCTATCTATCTATCTATCTATCTATCTATCTATCTATCTATCTATCTGTCTGTCTGTCTGTCTGTCTGTCTATCTATCTATCTATCGATCGATCGATCGATGGGTATACAGATAGACAGACAGACAGATAGATAGATAAATTATGGATAAATATGGAATATATATATATAAAAAGAAAAGAAATTCAACATATGAACTATATTTCTTTATTTTCTTCCTCGTATTTCTTAATTTCAAATTAAAATTTCCAATCCTACCACATTTTGCGAGGAGATGATATATTCTCTTTTATAAACGGTCTTAATCAGAGGGATCATGTATGTATGTATGTATGTATGTATGTATGTATGTATGTATGTATGTATGTATGTATGTATGTATGTATGTATGCATACACTCATGCTGATATGCATACTTATAGGTCCAGGGCCAGATTAAGACCTATACAGGCCGTTAGTACTTAATAATTTCGGTGCCCCCATGTATATGTAAATCAAAATATACATAATAAATAAGACATGAAACGAATTTTTTTTTTTTTTTGAAAATGAAGCGAAACTAAGAGTAAGATGGAAAATAATGTTTTTTTTATGTAAACTTCCACTTTATATTTGAAAAGTTTTCTTCTACTTTTTTAGTTGCAATGTCTTGGATCAGATCCTCGCTGTGATTCAATGAACATTACAAAATTATATTTTCTACCATATAAACCACTTCGAATATTGTTTTAGCAAGTTTAAAGTGATTTCTTTTGTGCCCCACATCCAGTGATGACCTGAGCACGTAACCCTTTCATTACCAACCCGGCTGAAACCGGCTCTAGCCCTGAGTACAAATGTCTTGTTTTCATAAGTTTTGAATTAAAATCTTCCACTAAACCTTAACCACAATTTATGTTCTTAACACTAGCTTAATGATAACTAAGTTATTTTACTAAATTCTTTGTTATATTTAAAGTAATTGAAAGAAACACAGAACATCTCAAAATAAATTCAGTAATGAAAGGGTTAATGGTTAATCCAGCGTTGTATAGGTCTATCACACATATACACGCATACCCACGCACGCAAGTATATTTTTTATGTTCTTCAACAAAGACATAAAAGTGTTCAGTACAAATTAGTGTTGGGTATGAGAGCACTTTTCGGAGGAACGGTTGACCGATCGACTGCAATCGCTGTTTAAGGTTGTGTGTTGCTTGCTTATTTCAATAAATTAAAATACATAAAATTCAACTCACTTCCAATATAAAGTTATATTGAGCAACTTTTTATATTTTCTAAGTAGCACTTCAACAAAAATCAAATGTAATCTCACCTACGCGTTGAGAACTTTTACGTCCATAAACTATACATATAATGAACAAGGAATGCAGTCAATCGAGAGAATGGATATGAAATCTATTCTGTGGAAAACATTCAAATACCACACAGGAAAGTCTACTTAAAAGCATTCATCGATAAAAGCGGAAACAATTCTTAAAACAACTGACTTACATATATATCAGCCAACCATCCGCCCTCCTATACATACATACATGATGGCTGCCCCCCGTTATCGAGTATGGCCCTTGCACGAAGCTTAACTGTTATTGGTGCTGTGATCGAATGTGACTTTTTAGCCCCGCTAAAGATCTACAATGTCTTGAACAGAATTGGCAGCTACATACATACATACATACATACATACATACATGCATACACATACATACATACATACATACATACATACATATATACATACCTAAACACACACATGCATACATATTTGAATGTATGTATCATCATCGTAATCATCATCATTACTGTTTTAACATCCACTTCTCCACCCTTGCATCATAGATCACACGGAATTTATTAGGATGGATTTTCTAAAATAGGATACCTTTCCTGTCATTTCCCTTGATCATGGCCGAACATGTTTTCACGAAAGAAGGGAAACGTATGACACCGTCTGCATCACGGTGACGTTCGCTTACAACTATCGCGTGATATGAAAACAAAGATAAACACAGGCACAACCAAACACACACACATCACCCATACACATACACGATGGTCTTCAGATGGACTATCAGTTTCCGTCTACCAAATTCACTCGCAAAACTTTCGTCAGGACAGGAGGACAGTAGAAAGTACTAATCAAAAGTGCCTCACAATGTGACTGAAACCAAAAGCATGTAGCTGGGAATCAAGCTTCTTAATCATACATCATACATCCATACCATATATATATATATATATATATATATATATATATATATATATATATATATATATTATATATCTATATATATATATATATATATGCATATATATTTATAAATTTGTAAGCAAACCTGAAGGTTGTACATACGGAGAAGATAGACTACTTAGGTCTTTTTATAATTGCTGAATTATATATTATTTTTTTCACAATAATGTATGCTCAGTATATAAATTTAAATCTAAATCTAAACAATGCTTACATCTCGTGTTCAATTCCCAAAGGGTCGGTCCATCTTCTTTCAGACAATTGTTTATATTAGATTTAGTCGTTCTTATTATTACTAGCTTAAGGTGACCCGCTCTACGCGCGGGTAAGAGTGTGGTTGTTATTTTCTGTTGCTTCCTTTCTGTTTTTTATCACCACATTCTCCCTCTTTATTTCTCTCTCCTTTCTCTCTCACTTTCCCACTCTCTTACTCTTCCTTTCTCTCGGACTCTCCCTCGCTTTCTCTTACTCTCTATCTTTCTCTATCTACCTCTCTCCCATTTATAAACAACAAAAGATCTTAAGTAAGTTGAAAAAGATAATATTTTGAAAGATCAATCATAAATATCAGGCAGTAACAACGGAAAGGTCTGCTTCAAGGCAGACAGTAAAACACTAACATTTAAAAGGGACAGACGAACTTGCGAGCTGAATAAAATAAAAAAAATATTGGAAGCCAAAGTTTGAAGGGAGAGAATCTGAGGATAGTAGAGTCACCATGGCTGGCATTTCTTAACGACGGACAGCAACGTAGTGGCAGTTTAACAGGTGGCGTAAAATTTTGAACTTGATGTAAAAGAAAATTCGTAAACACCAGGTTTTGAAGTGATTCTTTCTCACGGCAGTAGACTCACCATGGCAAGCATTCAAAAGTTCTTCATCATGGACGGCAACACATTGAAGATTTAAAGGCTGGCGCAAATTTTTTAGCTTGATGTAACAGAGAATTCTTAAACACCCGCTCCTATAAATTTTAATCCTCTTCAAGCCCCATTTAGACTCCTTTTCACATTTTGGTTAATATAACCTGATTTCATTCGGGTCTACTCGGGCCACATTTTATAAGATGAGGAATTTTGTCCTAGAGGTCATGCCTTTTATTTGAGGAAAAAAAAATAGTTGCCTTGCACTTTTACATAGGTGTGCATATTTTCAGCTCAACCGACCACATAATGCACACATAATGCACACCTAATATATATATATATATAATATATATATATATATATATATATATATTATATATATATATATATATAACGCATTAAATATATATATGTGTACATATAATCGCATTGTATATATATATATATATATATATATATATATATATATTGTGTGTGTGTGTGTGTGTGTGTACGCATTATATATACAAAGGTTTACAACTTATATATATATATATACAGATATATACACTTTGTATATATACATTATACATACATATTTATATATAGAACACACACACTTATATAGATTAACCCAATAAATATATGATTCATAATATTTGTTCTCATGATTGTGTGGTGGTGGTGGCGATAATAAAACTCTCTGTGAATGCAGACAGACGTACAGAGAGAGAGGGGGAGGGAGGCGGTGGAAGAAAGAGTGACAGTGCTGGCGAAGGCAGGGGGATATAGTAGTAGCTGTCAAACGCCGTTATAGAGAGAAAGTGATGGGAAGGGAGGAAAGAGAGAGAGAGAGAGAGAGAGGAAGAAAGGCAGATAAGAGAATGAGAGGGGACTTGTTAAAGTGTGCGTTTTTGCCCTAGTAACCACACCTTTGAAGATAGGGATTTCTAAGCTAGCCCACTCGCATCCTCACCTATTTTTACATGTCCCTGTAAATTTTGGAGTCAATCTGCCGGGATCTAGTGGCCTTTAACCCGTTCCAATGCCAACACCAGACAAACAAACTTTTCGCATTTCAAATTTATAGATATTGACTAGCTTAAGGTGACCCGCTCTACGTGCGGGTGAGGTTGTGGTTGTTACTTTCTGTTGCTTCCTTTCTGTTTCTTATCGCCATATTCTCCCTCTTTGTTTCTCTCTCCTTTCTCTCTCACTTTCCCACTCTCTTACTCTTCATTTCTCTCGGACTTTCCCTCGCTTTCTCTTACTCTCTATCTTTCTCTGTCTATCTCTCTCCCATTTATAAATAACAAAAGGTCTCCAGTAAGTTGAGAAAGAAAATATTTTTACGCTTTTTAAATCCTTCGTCGTTATTCTCATTCATTCATTATTACTTTCTCCCTTCCTTTCACTTTCTCTCTATAACGTCGTTTGATAGCGTCTACTATCTTTCCTCCGCCGCCTTCACCAGCGCTGTCACTCTCTCTCTCTCTACGTCTGTCTGCATTCATAGAGAGAATTATCATCGCCACCATCATCACCACACAATCATGAGAATCTTTCTCTCTATATATAGATAGAGAGAGAAAGTAATAATGAGTGAATGAGAATTAAAAAGCGTAAAAATATTGAAGGCGGCGGAGGAAAGATAGTAGACGCTATCAAACGACGTTATAGAGAGAAAGTGAAAGGAAGGGAGGAAAAAAGGGAGAGAGAGAGAGATGGAGGAAAACAGGCAGATAAAAGAATGAGAGTAGACTTGTCAAAGTGTGCGTTTTTGGCCCCAGTAACCACACCTTTTAAGATAGGGATTTCTAACCAAGCCCATTCTCATTCTCCCCTCATTTTACATGTCCCTGTAAATTTTGGAGTCAATCTGACGGGATCTAGTGGCCTTTAACCAGTTCCAATGCCAAAACCAGACATACAAACTTTTTGCATTTCAGAATTATAATATAGAGATTAAAAAAATAATATATAATAACAGTTATTATATTGTGATGAGAGTTACGACGCCCCCCTGGCGAGAGATAGACTGGTCCGAGTAAAGTATGAATAGTAACGATCCGAGTGAGTTCGAGGTTCAGAGTTCGGAGTCGAGTGAAGTTCGTGTTAGTTCGCAGTGAAGTCGGAAAGTATCGATTGGTTAATTCACAAGGAATATTGATTGTTGTTTCGTAAAGAGATTTCGTAAAGTTCGTTTCATTGTTTTTACTGTTGTCTGGTCATCTTATTTATTGTACGTAACACATTACAACACACACACACATACATACATACACACACACACGCTCGCGCGCGACACACACACAGAATCAATAGATGAGATCCAGAGATTCTCAGTATAGAAAACACTTTGTAGCACTCAGATGATTCGAACTTAGACTCCGGTGTCTTTACGAGGGATAATACCATGGGGTAAAGAGTTAGTTACATTCTCGAGTCAAGCCGACTCATAAGGGCCGGTTTTCCGGTTTCCATTGCCTATAAATTCCCCACCTGGATGTGACGTCGGTCCGTCCCGGGATTACTCCTTTTTGCCAGCTGAGTGGACTGGAGCAACGTGAAATAAAGTGTTCTGCTCAAGAAAACAACACACCACCCGGTCCAGGAGTCGAAATCACAATTTCACGATCATGAGTCCAACACCCTAACCAAGCCATGCGCCGTCACGAGGTAAAGAGTGGCTATAAGAGGAATCAAGTTGAGCAGATATGGAGACAGTTATACTGATAAATAGATTAAATATAACAGCTTGGGTTTCATATGCAAAATATATATGCATACATGCAAAACTAGAGAAAGCAAAGACTGAAGACTTTCAGATGATGAATATCTAAATGTAAATATATAGATAATTATATTATTAGATTTATACAGAGTACAAACGACAGAGAAAATTAAAGAGGAAGAGGTAAGATGTTATAAATCCAACAGCTGTTTCTGGAGGCTCGAAGATCCATCATAATGTTGGTAAATGTAGTTCTCAACAATATGCAGGCTGTAATAGAAGCAAATAAACATTGGATAAATTGAGCCTCCATCATCAGGGTAGAAAAGATCTTTCATTTCAGATCATGATGCTGAGAAGTTTAAAGGTGGAATGTTTAAATGTGGAGAGCAGGCAAGAGGAGACTCGCTGGGGTCGCGGGGCGTGTTGAGACAGGGAAGGGTGAGAGGAGTTAAGGGAATCAGTTCATGAAGAGGGAGGGGATTCATAATGTGAGTATTAGCGAAGTAGCAGTAGAGGTGCAGAGTTGAGCAATGAGTAAGATGGGTGGGATGGGTAGTAATTGAAGGTTGATCAGTTATTGTTGGGTTTGTGAATAGGTGTCAAAATTTAAGGATAATGGCTATACAACTATGGGAAGTTGAGACAGAGAGAAAAGGGATGACAATTATTAGAGGGATGGGGAAGAGTGGTCTGCTGAAAACGAAGGCAAAGAATTGGCTCTGGACTTGCGCGGGCACACGTTTTCGTTGTGTTCCTGCGATCCTATTCTGTTCGTAGAAGGTGGGATTTCTGTTGGTGCAGCTACATCAGGCAAGGCGGGCCTGTGCTTACATTTCCCAGGTGACGGGGTTGACCTGAAAGTAGTAGTACTACTAGTACTAGTAATAAAATGTAAAATGTCTCACTCCTCGAAATAACATCAGTAAACATTTTATCCTTTTTTTTCCAAAATTTGGTTTTCTTTTTCATTTAAAAGAAATTATTGTTTTGTTAACAATGACGTCTCTAAGCGAGCATATCACATTCACAATGTTTGGATCAAATAATCAAATAAAACAAACGTCACTCAAGTATATGTTTAAAGATTTTTTTTTCAGTTAAATGCTTCGTGAAACTACAAAGTGGAAGAAACTAGGCAAGAAAAGCAACGGAGAGTAGCACAAGAAAGAAAAAGAAGGCAAAGAGAACAGCAAATATGATAAAAGTTTCAGTGTAATTATTGCATATAAGCCAAATTGTGCCACTCATAGTGGCAAATATATACAACTTACGTTACCCGAATATGGCGGGTGAGACTCTAGTTTATATATATGCACACACACGGGCGCGCGCGCGCACACACACACACATGTATGTATAGTGTATATGTATACAATTATGTGCTTTGACTACAGCATTAGAGTATTTTAGCTCTTATTTCTAGCAATGTAGGTGTTTCTAACATCCTAGTCATATTTAGAGACAATTATAGTTTTCCTCTTTGGTATAACATTGCAGACTGCTGTCTATATAATTTCGCTCTATCTCCCCCCTCTCTCTCTCGCTCTCTATATATATATATATATATATATATATAAATATATATATATATGTATATATGTATATATTACATATATATACATATATATTATATATATATATATATATATGGTATATATGTATATATATATATATATATATAATATATATATATATATATATATATATATATATATATATATGTATCTATATATATGTATATATATATATATGTATATATATATACTTTATATGTTGAGTTTCCTTTCTCCAGGTTGTCTATCAAGACGTACTTTCACACAAAAACCGCAAGCATACACATATGTACATGTGCGTATATATCTATACATACATATTTCTATGTATGTATGTATGTTTATATATTTATGCACACACACACACACACACACACACACACACACACAATGATGGCTGTTGATTTATACCAGGGATGAGTATCAACTAGTCATTACCCATGCAAAATGACTGCACAATTTTAGGTTCAATAAGGCGGCACAAAACATCATAGGCTCTCTCTGCAGTATTGAGATGATGCAGAGACAAGTCAGGGCAAGATATTTAGTACCAATATGGCTCACAGGGTCAAGAATGTGCGAGCAACATGATCTCAAGCGCAAGAAAAAGATCCCCAAAATGTTCATTTCCATTCCCTGCATATCTGGTTTTGAATCGGAGTGACATTTTTCTAGAGACATGCTTTGACAAAAGCTGGAGGTGCCTCACTTCTAGTAGATTTCAAGCATGTCGGACACCAGCCCGGAATTTCTGAGTGCCCATGCTTATTGCTTGATAATCGTTGAACATACACTGGGTTTAACAGTTCTTTTGACGGTTTGTTTTTAGTCCTGCTAGTTTCTAGCAATCCTCCTCACACATATAAGGTATATACACATATGTATATATGCATGTATGCATGTATATGTGTCTATACATTTGTGTGTGTGTATGTATGTATGTGTGTGTGCGTGTGGAAAAGTTTATTTACTACTTTATATCATGTATATGTATTTCAAAAAGTCAACCATTGTAGATTACATATGTGTGAATGCTCTGTCACGCAGCAAATGCAGCCGGTAACTAATAATGCCGACGAAGTATGCAGGCTGCGTTTGTTGCGTAACAGGTCCTTTAAGCTCATGTAAGTTACGCTGCTGCCTTTCTGAAACACGTGTACTATCTGGAGTTATGAAAGTTGTTGCCAAACACATCGAGCATAGGAGTGGAATGCCCTCTATACGGTTGCTCGACTTGGTACACAGAAAATTTTCCTCCTAAAACAGCGAAAAACTTTATCGTGCCAAATCATTTGGACGCAACTCACCTCTTCCAGCGTGTGTCCATCTCTTGCATTGTGTGTCTATGCATATCTATCTATCTATCTATCTATCTATCTATCTATCTATCTATCTATCTATCTATCTATCTATCTATCTATCTATCTATCTATCTATCTATCTATATCTATCTATCTATCTATCTATCTATCTATCTATCTATATATATCTATCTATCTATCTATCTATCTATATATATATAATATATATATATATATATATATATATATATATATATATATATATCAGATAAGAGGGTAAGCATATCACCAAAATGGTTGCGCGCACACACACACACACACACACACACACCACACACACACTCACATATACACATTTATATACTATTAGTGGGTCAGAAATGTATTCTTAAAAGTCGAAAGAACCAGTCATGAGAGGATAGGTTTTGTTGATACTGTTTTAATAGAGGTGTTGTTGCTCACGGTGTTGGTAACGGCAAGGGTTGTCGTAGTGGTTGTGGTGCTGATGTGATGATGGATGAGGCATTAGAAGTAGATATTGATGTTAATGTTGGTGTGGTGATGGTGATCATGTTGATCTTGTTAATAGTGGTGGTGATGATGGTGATAGTGATGGTGGTGGTGGTAGTGGTGGTGCTAGTGGTAGTGGTGGTGACGGTGATAGTGGTGGTGATGGTGATGGTGGTGTTTGGTTAGATGAAAATAATTATATCCG
>NC_042997.1:87157599-87175099 GCF_006345805.1 Octopus sinensis | reverse complement strand
TGTGTTAGACCTGGGTGTGTATGTTGTTGAGATATCCTATCTGTGACAGCTTTCCGTATTCTCAGACGGTAAACTGATTTGCAGATAGTGTATGAGCCGGATATACCTAAGTTATCAAGCTGGTGCACCCGACAAAGCACCTCCCACCATCACCACCACCACCACCACCACCACCACCCACCATCAAAACCAACACCACCACCACTAACACTCTCTATGTGGTCTTTCGAGCTGCTAGAAATAGTAGATATAACTCTAAAGCACCAAATAAATATATTTAAAAAAAATAATAAAATAAGGTAGATACCTATGTTCTGACTGCCTTTGATCTTAGGTCTGCTCAACCAGGACTGACCAGGGGCTAAGTAACAACAACATTAACTAGAACATCATTCACTACGTCATTCTTACGGGACAACAAGTGTGCCTCTACGTGATCGGCCAGTTTGCTAGAAATCGATTCCCTATCCCAATCACAATTATTTTGGTACTTCCCCTTCTTTATTATCGAGAAGGCAAAATATAGTAGGCATCCATAAAACTCTTCTTTCTTCGCCATGATATTGTAAAATTGAAAGATCTGAAATTTAGAAGTTAAGCTTATTAAACATGGCGTACAATTACCTTTTCGATCTTACAGTCCACCTCCCCAAATGTGCGGATTGAAAAATGGGGCGGAAAGTTTAAACTAATCAGCATGGAAAGTGCCAAGTATCTAAAGCTGATGTAGATATTATCACTTTAAAAACGTGACCTTAAGACGATTAGGTACTATCAAATGTTCCGTTTGCAACAGTGTATAATGGTCAAGTCAATACAAGGGAGATAATTCGTTTCTGGGCTGTTAAATGCCGTTCAAAATTACAGCTATGAGATGTAAATGAAGTGAAAAGGCTAAACCGAAATCGAATTTATATAAGTATTTCCCACGAGGGGTTATGGGCACAGACCCTCCCTCGGGAGGATTTAGTCCTATAATGAGAAACACTGGATTAGTCACAAGTCAGTTCCGCTCTAACTGAATCACGCAAAAATGCTGAAAGTCATTCCAACCACGACCATCACGGTTTTTTTTTCAGACAGTACATTAGTTAGTATAATGAAGCTTTTCCATTTTTGAGAAGATAGGGTGTAATTTGAGAAAGATTTGACTGGTATTTCTAGCGGGTCGAGCAATCACGTTGAGGAGCCCTCACTGACAGCGTCAAGTGGTGTCAACTCTAGGCGTACCGAATGCATGCGTGACTAAATGTTTTAAACATGCGGCGTAACAGTCTGCTTGTTGTGTAGTCCTTTGCTGGCTGATATAGGATATGTGCAGCTTCAATACTTAAATAAGTGTGAATTGGTGTTTACGCCTTTCATTGTAAACATTTACAAGTGTCAATACGTGTGCATGCGCTCGTGTATCCACAATGTGTGTATATATCATATTCCATTGCACCAGCTGTTCTTGTTGTTGTTAATAATAATAATGATAATAATAATGATGATGATGATGATGATGATGATAATGATGATAGTAATCCTTTCTATTATAGGCGTAATGCCTGAAATTTAAAGAGACGTGAGGGTGGTGGGGCAGCCATTTACACCGACTCCTGTGCTAGACAGGTACTTATTTTATCGACCCTGAAAGGGTGGAAGGCAAAGTCAATCTCGAAGTACTTGAACTCATACTGTAATGAGTCGGAATGAATATCGCTAGGCATTTTGTCTGACGCTCTAACGATCCTGCGTAATAATAATAATAATAATAATAATAATAATAATAATAATAATAATAATAATAATAATAATAATAGTCTCTTGAGGTCTCTGGGTGAGACTTGGAGCCAACTTGTACAAATATAAAGCAAAAATCAAACATAGAATAATAATAATAATAATAATAATAATAATAATAATAATAATAATAATAATAATAATTAATTATTTTTATTGGCCACAAGGGCTGACACACATGATTAGGAAACATAAAGGGACAAAACAGGACGAAAGGTTACAAAGGGTTTTGTCCGCTTTTGAAAAAATCCGAGTAAAAACTGTTTAACAAAGAAAGATTATAACAATGAAAAACTCCCAATAGGGGGAGGCGCTTCGAAAGGTTCCTGGTGGAAAAAAATCCCATAAAAGCCAACGGGAGCCCCTTCCTCCTTTTATAAAACCTTTTTCAATCACAGGCGAAACCTGAGAATTGGTCCATTTATACTGGCCATTCTCGCACAATTCACCCACCTTTCAGAAAACTTGCTATCGGACAGCACTCTCCTCTCTAACCTCATCTTCCTTTTCAAGTGAAACTTGAAAAAGTTGATGAGGCCTTGACCAAAGAGGAAAGTGTCTGACTTTAGCCCTTTCAAAAGGGTCCACCATACAATCTCTTTCGCCATAGCCACTAGGCACAAAAAACGGCCTCGCCCTCCTTGTTAAAGGAGGTCGGCGGGACAATCTTCACTATGGATTCGTCCTACACGTGACAGTAGCTGTTCGACATAAACCAATAGTTCAGCAATACTCGGGCACTGGACGAGTGCGTGCAGAACGGTTTCGTCGTCCTGGCAACACCTCGGGCAGGCCCGGCTGACGGCACTTCCGTGCCGGTAGAGTTTATCCCGAACAGGCAGAGCCCCTCGGTAGCACTGCCAGGCGAGCGACCTCTGGAAATTATCCATTGACCCCGGCCCGAAAGTCCTTCCGAACAGACCGCTCAGTTCGTTATCGTCAACGCCTAGAGTTTCCCCGAGAACGTCGTCGCATTTTTCCTCCACTAACCCTCTATAGAAAGCTAGAGTGGAATTAAAACCGATCGCATTGCCCGCCTGGCGGAGGGCGGAGAGAGCTTGACGGCGCTCGAGGTGCCAAGCGCCCTTTCTCGGTCTACGTTTAATCCAGGTCTGCAGCTCTGTCAAAGTGACGAGCTGCGGAAAGTCGCGTCTGACAAAAGACGACCACACCTGATCACCGTCTAGGAAACGCTTGAGATGTCGCAGCCTGAGCGCATGTCTGCGCATCAGCAACCACGGCATGCCAAGGCCTCCGTTCAGCGGTCGTTGACAGCAGATGGATCGCCTGACCAGTGGCACCTGACCCTTCCACAAAAAATCGAAGAGCAGGCGTACCAGCTTGGCCAACCAGCGGTTGGGACAAGGGACGACGGTCAAGCGGTAATAGATGACGGATGCGATGTATGCATTCGCCACCTCCGCTCGACCTTTCAGGGACAGCTTCCTCTCGGCCCATTTCGGGGTGAGACGTGCCACCCTTCTCGTCACCTCTTCCCAGTTTTTATCCACCTGGAGGTCCGGACCGAACCAGACCCCGAGCAGTTTAATGGGTCCGTCTGTCCAGCGCCCTACGACGCTGTTGGACGGCATGGGCTTGCCTCTCCAGGTGTCCAGTTGCAAGCCCACAGACTTTTCCGCGTTAATCTTTGCCCCTGTCACCGCTTCGTACTCGTTTAGTGTCTCGCCAATCAGGCCACTGTGCCTGTGGCTCGACACCATCACGGTGACGTCGTCGGCATAGGCAGACACGCTGTTTCCGCCTCCTAGATCGCGCGGGATACCCCTCAAAGCCTCCAACTTGCGCAGTAATGGCTCGAGAGTCAATATGTACAAGAGGAAGGAGAGAGGGCATCCTTGGCGGACCGAACGCGAGATGTCAAACGGTTCCGAAAGGTGACCGTTCACCCGTATCACCGAGCAGATGTTGCTGTATAAAGCAGCGATCCACCCGCGGAAGACTGGACCGAAGCCGGCTGCCTTGAGAACAGCTGCCAGGTACCGATGGTCGACCCTATCGAAGGCTTTACTCTGATTTAAGTTGATCAAAGCCCCACCCTCTCTATGTTGTAGTGCATGAGATGGAGGTTGTCGTGTATCGACCTGGTCGGCACGGCGCATGTCTGCGTCTTGCCGACCAGCTTGTCCACGACAAGCGCCAATCTCTTGGCTAGCACCTTGGCCTAAATCTTCAACTCTGCATTGAGCAGAGTGATGGACCGAAAATTCCCTATAACGTCCCCCTTGTTTGGGTCCTTTTTTAGCAAACCCCTCGACAGACAAAAGCAGGAATTCTCCCGTTTTGCTGCCAGTTGCAGTAGACGTTTGCCAACAGGCCCGCAAACAAGTCTGGCATTGAAGTGTAAAGCTCGTAGGGCAGACCATCCAAACACGGCGATCTACCTCTCGTGCAACTCTTCATCGCTTCCTCCACTTCCCAGGCAGATATCGGTTCTTCGCAGCACTCTGCCTCGCTGTCCGAGAGTTGCGGTAGGCCGTCCAGGTACACACCGAAGTCTGCACCATTGTGCGTTCCACCGCTCGTCCCAAACAGTTGAGCAAAGTGCCGCTGAAACACCGTACACATCTGCTTCGGTTCGGTAACTTCGCGCCCGTTCTGGTCCACCAAAGACCGAATGGTTGCTTTGTTGCCTCGCTTCGCCTCCGCCACGCGGGCCCATCGAGCGGCTCTAGTCCCCTCCCCGCTTACCGAACGTGCCTTAGCTCTGACAACGCAGCCTTCGTGTTTGGCATCAAAGTGTTAGTCGAGGGCCAACATTGCCGTCAACACGTCGGTCGCGATGCCAGTCTCAAGAGCCTCGTCTAGTTTCTTAACTAAATCCCGCTCTCTCTTCCTACGTTCAATAGCTAGAGTCTTACTAAACCTAATCGACTCTACTCTAATTGCTCTCTTGAGGGCAAACCACCAGTTGTTGTTGATGATTGGCCCCGTGAGCGCCCGCTTAACTAGTAAACTAATCCGGTCTCTGTAAGCTTTGCACGCCGTTAACGACACGTTCAGCTTTCAGTATCCGGGTCCCTGTCTATGTAGCCTAGCTAAGTCGGCCGTACAGATTACGAATTTGTGGTCCGTGTAGTCGACTAGGTGGAATTGTGGACACCCTATGCTGTCCTTATTCACTGGCCTACAAAACACTCTAAGTACGATCTAGACGACCCGATGCGATTGGTCCAAGTCCACATTGGCACATTCGGATTGTCTAGTCGAAACCTGTCGGACAGCTGAAAGCGTCCGAGCAGGTTGGCGAGGCTCTTGCACTCTCCCCTCCTATCAGACGCTCCCCTGCCCACCCGATCGAAACGTTCGTCTAAGACAGCGTTCCAATCCCCAACTAGCACTAGAGTGCGTGACGTTCCCAGGAAAACTTCCAGACGTTTGAAATAATCCGACTGCCCTGCTCCCGTTGGAGCGTAGGCAGCCAGCAGTCTGAAAGCATCGCCGTCACTACCGTCTACGTCGGGGACCACCAACTTACCTTCCGGATCCTTATTTTCAAATCCAGGCCCTTCCGAAACAACACCGCAGTACCACCACCGCCCGCTTCCGGCCGACACGGAGATAGAAATATCTCGCATCCGGCGAAAAGGGCTGCGAGTTCCTGCGGGTCGGAGAGCCTGGTTTCACTGATGGCTGCTACATCCACATCATGAAACCTCAGGTCGTTTAACAGGTGACCCTGTTTTCAAGGTGACCTGAGGCCTCTCACATTCAAGCAACCGATTCTAAGTTTTGTCATGTTTCAAAGGTGGGGAAAAAAAATAAAAAGTAGAAAAAGGCTCTACTTACTGTTGTTGGTGGTGGGGGTGGCTCCCTTGTGCTTTTGCACGGGTGCTTCGATTATATTTTTATATAGTTTCTTTAAGAAACTTTTCCCTAGCGATCCGACATCGTTAGGGAATATTTGTTTTATTTCACTGTACGTTGTTGCGTTGATTTTTATTGTGAGAATGTGTGCTGGTGGTGCATTGTGTGTTGGTATAACGAAATCTGTTATGTTTGTACTTGTTTTGTCTTTTATGTATGCAACGAGTTTTTCATTTTTTGTGTTTATTGCTGTAATCGTGTCTGTTGGTGTTGGTGTGTGTGGCAGTGGTAGTAGTGGTGTCGAAAGTGTTGTTGTTGTTTGTTGTTGTGAGTGTGTGTTGTTGTTGTTGTTGATGTTAGGAAGCACTATTTGTTCGTGCTTCCCCTGTGTGTCCTTTTGTTTTTTCCTCCTTTTCTTTTTTGGAGGCACTGTGTGCCATTCCCCTTTCTCGGTATCAGTGCTCGCACAATCCGAGCTGTCCTGATCCGGAAAGGGGATGGCTGTCGGGTCCGCTTCAGCAGCAGGGCGAAAAATTGTTGGTTCTGCTGGTAGCGGTGGTGTTGCTGTATCTGTTGGTGATGGTGACTGTGTCGGTGAGTTTTCTTGTTCCTTTTGTTTTCTTGTTGATTTTCTAGGTGCTGGGGTTGGTGTTGGTTTGATGGTTGTTGTTGGAGGTGGTGTTGTTCGTCGTGGTGGTGGTGATGGTGTTGGTGGCGTGGCAGTCTTTGGTGTTTCGTGCTGTTGTTGTTTCTGTTGTTGTTGTTGTTGTTGTTGCTGCTGCTGCCTCTTGCCGTTTGCCTCCATTCTTTTTTTGTGAATAGGGCAGTCCCTCTTTAGGTGGCTTTCGCTGCTGCAGAGGTAACATTTTGGCTTTCGCCCCTCCACAGTAACGTGCAGCCTGGTTCCATCTGGTAAAATGACTGAGTCAGGTATGGCATTAATGTTTTCCTGCTGGATTTGTACCAGCAGCTGAATACCCATACCTGACCAGTTCTTTTCTCTTACTCTTCGAACATCTAGAATAGTGGCAGTGTCCTCTATGTTATAGAGGACAGCCGCCACCAGTCATGATATACTTAGTTCGGGGCGTATTATGTCAATTTTTATTTTCTGGACCCTCCGCTCGAGGTACATTGGAACGAGGAACAAATCTTCATTTTGCAAGGGCGAAATGGCATGCGCCCTTGCATCCTCCTCTGTTGGGAAGCGAACCTCCACGGTTCCGAAACGCTTCCCTCTGGTGACATAGCTCTTTTTGCCCCATATGGGCTTCAGAGCTATTTCCAATTGTTGGGGTGTTGCGTTAATCAGTCTTTTGTTTTTCTTGTCGAAAACCTTGTAAAATATTGTCTTCTTATTAGTGTCATGTATGAGTTGTTGAGGTGTATTGAGGAAGACACTGTTCCCCTCTTTTCTCAACAACCCCTTTTTCAGATTTTATTCCATCAAATGTAATTTCAATTTGTTCTGTATTTTGTTTCGTGACAGAAGCAAAATTGCTATGGTGGCTTGTTGTATTGTTGCTGGTGGTGTTGTCGGTGATGCTGTTTGTTATTTTCATTTTCTTCTTTTTCCCCTAGTTTTATGGAATGAAGAGAAAGAAAATTCTGAATGACGTCAAAGGCGACGCCATCTTTGTTGTTTTCCTTTGTAATGTTCTTTTTTCCGTCTTTTCCCCCTACTGGGACGCTTGCAGAAGGGAGAGGAGGGAAATCTTCGAAGACGTCACAAATGACGCCTTCATTTTTATTTTCATTTGGAACGTTGCACGCGCTGGTACGTTCCTTCGAAATATTTTCTTTGCCTTTTAAGGCACGAAATGGGCGATTCGGAGCCGTTAACGAAATTTTTTCGTGTAGTGGGGGTGAAATTTGAAGAAGAGAACAGCTAGTTCTCTTCGAAGCCATATTTTAAATTTTAAATGAAAATGTATGCAAAATCAAATTTCAAAACGTAATTTTACCCCCAATGCGGTAAAATTTTGCCGAGCCAACTAGCTCCCCTAGAAGTTAGTTGGCTTGGCCATACAAATATCGAAAAATATAAAAAACTTTTCACAGGATTTCCAACAAAATTTGCAGAAAACTTACGGAGCAGCTTCACACACGTCCGTCGTCTCGGAAAGCAAAAATAATAATAATAATAATAATAATAATAATAATAATAATAATAACAATAAAAAAAAAAAAATAATAATAATAATAATAGTAATAGTAATAGTAGTAGTAGTAACAACAACAACAGCAACAGCAACAACAACAACAGCAATAACAACAACAACAACAACAACAACAACAATAATAATAATAATAAAGGTTTCAAATTTTGGAACAAAGCCAGCAATTTTGGGGAAGGGAACTACTCGGTTACATCGACCTCAGTGTTCAACTGGTATTTATTTTATTGATCCCCGAATGGGATGAAAGGCAAAGTCGACCTCGACGGAGTTTGAAGTCAGAACGTAAAGACGGACGAAATTCCGCTAAGCATTTCGCTCGGTATGATAACGATTCTCCTAACTCGCTACATTGAAAACGAGCTTAATAATGGTCACAAATTTTGGCACAAAACCTGCAAGTTTAAGGGAGATTATAAGTCGATTATACCGACCCCAGTGCTCAATTGGTACTTATTTTATTGACCCCGAAAGGATGAAAGATAAAGTCAACTTCGGCAGGATTTGAACTGAAAACGTTAAGACAGGCGAAATGCTGCTAAGCATTTTGCTCTACGTGCTAACGATCCTGCCAGCTGATTTCTAACATAAATGCAAGGCCACAGATTTTGTAAGAAGATGTAGCATGCGACAGAAAAACCTCTCATATTTTGCACGGCTATTCGTGTAACGCTAGTGAGGTGAGACACGTGATAATGACATCTTGAAACAACAATTGCTTTATCGTTTGCTTTTTCTTATGGTTTGAACCGGTGCACACTGTGTTTGCCGTTGAAACGTTTCACTGGAATGGTGAATCCGAGGTATACTTTTCCTCGCATCAAATTTAATGGATTATATCGTTTCAGAATATGACTGATACACTATTTTATCAATATCAGAAACATGAAACTCAAAGCCTGTCTTAACGGGGTTTGAGCTGAGATTATAAGAATCAGTAAAAACAAAAAAGTTAAAATGGGGCAAGGTTTGATCCTAGAGAATAAACAGAAGTAATTCAGCAACACAAAGCTCTCCTTTTTAAATTTTTTTTACATGTTATTCTATTGCTTCTGCTAAACACTATTTTCCAATACTTCTAGCTTAAGTACAAAATCACACATTTTTAGAAAGCTAAAAGTCGTTTTATCGACCCAAGTACTTGACTGGAACGCATTTTATTGATACCTGGTGTAAGAAAAGCGACATTGAACACAGTAAGATTTAAGGTGATAGATAATTAAAAAAAAAATAAATGAATAAATATATAAGTGAATAAATAAAGGTCCTCTAAACCTCTGCAAATAAACCAAAGACAAATACTACGATAACAACATGAAAAACGACGGCAATAATAATGTCAATAAATCATGCAGATGGAAATGGTGATTACTAAAAGAGGAACGATAGAGAAGATTGCATTATAGATAATGTCACGGCAGTCAGTGCAGTTAACGATGAAATTCTAGGGTGACAGTTTCACTGGTACCAGGTGCTACCGGCCAGGTAGTTATCGATAACGCTCTGCAAGTCCCTAATCTATTGTATCGGTTAATTGTGTGTGCAACACATACACACACGTCTGTATGTATACGTGTATGTATGTATGTATGTATGTATGTATGTATGTATGTATGTATGTATGTATGTATGTATTTATGTATGTATGTATGTATGTATGTATGTATGTATGTGTGCATGCATGTATGTATGTATTTATGTATGTATGTATATGATAATGCACAAACACACGTGAACGTGTGTATTATATTCGCGCTTTAAGGTGGCGAGCTGGCAGAATCGTTAAGCACGCCGGGCGAAATGTTTAGCGGTATTTCGTCTGCCGCTACGTTCTGAGTTCAAATTCTGCCGAGGTCAACTTTGCTTTCATCCTTTCAGGGTCGATTAAATAAGTACCAGCTACGCACTGGGGTCGATATAATCGACTTAATCCGTTTGTCTGTACTTGTTTGTCCCCTCTGTGTGTAGCCCCTTGTGGGCAGTAAAGAAATAGGTATTTCGCCTGCCGCTACGTTCTGAGTTCAAATTCTGCTGAGGTCGACTTTGCCCTTCATCTTTTCGGGGTCGATAAATTAAGTATCATTGAAACACCGGGGTTGATGTAATCGACTACTCCCCTCCCACCAAATTTCTGGCCTTGTGCCTATAGTAGAAAGGATTATATACGTGGTTCTATATGAACATAGACTTATTAGAATGGTTAAGATGTTGATCTCGAGATTATGAGGTCCTAGGTTCGATCTCACAGCGCGGCATCTTGATCAAGTGGTCTTATATTAACCTACATTTTTGGGAGTGAATTAGGTAGACAAAAACTGAAAGGAATCCCGCCGGATGGACTATACTTATAATTAATAGAAAAGGGAAGACTTGTCACACATTGTCACGCTGATTCTCTGCGCGAAGAATACAGTTATTTTATGGTTACGCATTTCTGAAATTCTCAGTTGACTAAACGGTTGATCAAACCGATATTAATCCGTTTACTTTACTTATATGCGCATACATACATGCATTTATACATACCTACACACACGCACACACGCACACACACACGTATATTTATACATATATGTATGCATGTATGGACGTATGTATGTACAACTGTGTATATATGTATGTATGCATGTATGTATGTATGCATGTACCAATGTATCTATGCATGCATTCATACAGGCCTGACTGTATAGTAAGAAGTCTGCTTACCAACCACATGGTTCCGGGTTCACTCTCACTGCGTAGCACCTTGGGAAAGTGTCTTCTACTATAGTCTCAGTCCGAGTAAAGTCTTGTGAGTGGATTTGTAGACAGAAACAAGAAGCCCGTCGTATATGTGTGTGTGTGTGTGTGTGGTGTGTGTGTGTGTGTGTGTGTGTGTGTGTGTGTGTGTGTGTATTTAACGGGAGAAATTGATTAGTAAACATTATTATGAGGTGTCGGAGTTAGCAGTTGTAACGATAAAAATTTGTTGTTATAATTGCATGTTGTAGGATGTGAAAGATGAACAATGCATGAAGTTTTAAGAAAGTATTTATTTACCGTTATGTTACAAATACCTTGCCTCGACGGGCAGGTTTTGATAAATCCAAAAGCATGCGAAGTACAGTTTGTTTGTGTCCTCTTCATTGTTTAGTAGTAAATACAGAGAGAGATAAAATGATGTTGTAAGAGAACAGAATCAGAGCTAGTGGGTTGTAGGGTGTGGGACGTTGTCTCACAGTTGCTGAAAGTAAACTTCATTTCTCCCTCTGACCAAGGTTGGTCATCCAGACCTCGTTGTCACCGAAGTGACTAACTGATTTTTGCTTGGGGTGTGCTTGCTTATATAACTATAAAGAGGGATAGATATATCATTGAAAACAATAGATTTAGTTGGTGGTCTTGTTATCTCTATTCTAGCTTTTGGTGAAGTAGAAGAGGTTTGAAAGGGTCAAGTGGTGAAGACATTATTTCGGCCTAGCTAAAGGCATCTTGAAAATGTAAAACTGCTGTCACAGAAAAACCATTGTTCCACCGTGGGAAAAGTTCTGTTGCAGTGTTAATTTAAATTTGGCTGTGGTGGATCGAATTCACTTCATGCACTACATCACTCCCCTCGCCAGTGAGGTTCCTGGAAACGAACGATCGAAGGAGAGAAAGAAATGCATGGTAAAAGCCCTGGAATGCTTTTCAGTAGTGAAATGCGTCTGGTGCTGTTGTCGTGGTTAATTGTTGAGTTAGCAAGGACGACAGTGTAAGCATACTGGAGTGATACGCGAGACAGATAATTTTCTCTGTTAATTGCGTGACCAAACAGGAGTCTAATAGGGGGAAATTATGTCTAAACACGAGCGCAGAGCATGTGATCATCCGACGTGCTTTGAGTCTGGAGAAGAATTGAGCTGACGCAGACGTATTGCAAAACAAGGCAGTAGATGCATAATAGATATGCATTTGCATGAGTGCAATAGAGCTTGGAAGGCTGAGGTTAATGCATTGATTACAAATCAGTGTGCAGTATTGAATATGCCAGTGATTAATGCAGTAAGGCTGAGGCTGCCAGCCGGTGCATGAGGTATTATATGCCTCGATCGTGCAAGAACAAAAGTGTAGCATGCTGGCGCAGTGTAAGGGACAAACAATTTCCTCTATGTATGCGTGACCGACCTAGGGTCTTACAGAGATGAGTTGTGTCTACAAGGGTGCAGGGAGCATGAAAAGCAAGCGAGGAAGGCTTGAGTGGTGCATGAATGTGACAGAAATAGTATTTGTGTGCGTATGAACCATGTGTGCAGATGCGTGCGCAAGGCCAGGTGCTGAGGAAAGGTGCATGCGTGAGTGTATGCAACACTACAAACATTCAAAGTGAACGAAAAAAAGGTGCATGCAAAATATGAATAATAATAAAGGACATTAAAAAAGATATGCACATGAATTTAGCTGTTTTAGTGAACCAGTCGCCGCAGAATATGTGCATCGCGGAATGTGTACATCGCGGAATGTGCATTGCGGAATATGTGCATCGCGGAATATTTGCTTCACGGAATATGTGCATCGCGGTATATGGGAATGTAAACAAATGAAAGTGTGCAGTGCAAACAAAATAATAAAATAAGCAAAAACAACAAACCTAACTGAAAATAGTGTCCTTTCTTAAAGGTCTACTGCTGAAAATGAAAAGGAGATGCGCACGCAAAGAAAAAGAGATGTTGAAAGTCTATGTGAGAATCTTATGTACGTGCAAGAGTTCATAGACAATGCAGGGTTTGTTCGTCGGGACGAGACGAAAAGCGTGTGTGTGCCAAAAAGGTTGTACGTGCGGGCTTCCGTATTTTCGTCTAGTTAGTTTCTGGGCATGTAGTTGTCTAGTCTTTCATGGTCGGCGAATACCTTGTGCGTCGGCAGTGTTGCATTGTTGGGAAGTGCATCGTAGATTGCATTGCAGTGTAGTGCTTTCTGTAGCAGGTCGATGGAGGGTGCATCCTGGTGGTGACGAAGGTTGTCATTCTTTTTCCTTTGGTTCAGCTAAAGGCTTCTGGAAAATGTAAAACTGCTGTCACAGAAAAACCATTGTTCCACTGTTCCACCGTGGGAAAAGTTCTGTTGCAGTGTTGATTTAAATTTGGCTATGGTCGATCAAATCCACTTCAAGCATGCAAGATCCACTACACACACACACCACACACACACACACACACACACACACACACACACACACACACATATATATATAGATATATATATACGCGGTGGGGTGATGTTCGTGCGCCTGTGTATGTGTGTGTGTGTTTGTGTGTGTGTGTGTAGTGGATCTTGCATGCATAAAGTGGATTCGATCGACCATATATATATACGTGGTGGGGTGATGTTCGTGCGCCTGTGTGTGTGTGTGTGTGCGTGTGTGTGTGTGTGTGTGTGTGTGTATGTATGTATGTATGTATGTATGTATGTATGTCTGTATGTGTCTTTTTGTCTGTTTTTGTCTTCCACCACCGCTTGACAATGGTGTTAGCGTGTTTACGTCCCTGCAAATTAGCGGTTCGGCAAAAGAAGCGATAAAATAAGTACCAGGCTTTAAAAGAAAGTATGCATTGAGGTTGATTCTTTCGATTAAAATTCCTCAAGGTTGTGTGCCAACATGACCACAGTTTATCGACTGAAACAAGTAAAATGATGAAAAGGTAAAAAGTGTATATATATATATATATATATATATACTAAGCAATAAGGGTTTAGCAACGAGTTGCCTTACCACATACCGAATTTAGAAATAGCAGTCAAAGGGTTATAGCTATTTCTTCTACTAAAAGGGAGATCTCAGTAAAAAAGCATTTGGAAGGCAGACACAAACAGGTAAGAGAGAATGAATTGACTGCAATCTATCATACATTTTTTTAGTTATCCGGACGTACGTTTCGAAATCAAGTTTTTAGGAAAGCATAAGAATTAAATATTAAATATTAAATAATTCTATCTTAAGGCAACTCGTTGCTAAACCCTTATTGCTTAGTATTACTTAAATTTTCCTCGAATGAGGCTTTTACATGCCGAAGACTACTTGGTGTAATTGATAACTTTTCCAAATTAATTAATTTCACCCTTCATTATTACGGATAACCATATTTTATCTCAGTAGATGACCACAGCATCTTGTTTTGGCTACACGCGGGTGGGAAGGGGCTGTTGACACAATCGTTTCATTCACAAATTGAATTCGGTGATACCAGTTGCGGATTCTAGCTCGCTCTGATACTGAGTTGAGTTGGTGCCTTCTGGTATCTCAAAATTCAATATATAATCATTTATGATTATAGTATTCTACGCTGAAGAGAAAAGAAGTTTCGGTAAGATAGAATTATTTAATATTTAATATTTAATTCTTATGCTTTCCTAAAAACTTGATTTCGAAACGTACGTCCGTGGATAACTAAAAAAATGTATGATAGATTGCAGTCAATTCATTCTCTCTTACCTGTTTGTGTCTGCCTTCCAATGCTGTTTTTACTGAGATCTCCTTTTTAGTAGAAGAAATAGCTATAACCCTTTGACTGCTATTTCTAAATTCGGTATGTGGTAAGGCAAATCGTTGCTAAACCCTATTGCTTAGTATTACTTAAATTTTCCTCGAATGTG
This sequence comes from Octopus sinensis, assembly GCF_006345805.1. NCBI lineage: Eukaryota > Metazoa > Mollusca > Cephalopoda > Octopoda > Octopodidae > Octopus > Octopus sinensis. The sequence goes on along the minus strand of NC_042997.1, from coordinate 87,160,700 downwards.
GCTTTTACATGCCGAAGATACTGGTGTAATTGATAATTTTTCCAAATTAATTAATTTCACCCTTCATTATTACGGATAACTATATATATATATATATATATATATATATATAATATATATATAATATATATTATATATATATAAGTGTGGTGTGTGGTGTGTGTGTGTATGGTGTGTGTGTATGTGTGTGTGTGTGTGTTTGTGTGTGCGTGTGTGTATGTATTATATGTATATGCATCCACTAACATGCACTCATATATTTACATGTTATACAGAAACTTAGGCAAATATAATATAAATATATACGTATAGTGACAAAACAATGGTAAGGTTTTCCACGTGTAAAAAAGCATGTCCTTTATGAATTACTTTGATGTTGTTTGGTTATAAGAAATGTATCGAATACCGATTTCTAACTTCGACACACGGTGACATATTTTGGGATTGATTAAAGCGACATCAATATTCGATTGATATTCTATATTGAGTAATGTGTGGAATACAAGGAAACACTCGTGACAGGGCAATTTTAACGTAAACCCAACCCTCGTTTTTATTGAAAACATGGGTTTCAAAATTTGGTACAAGGCCATCGTTGTAAGTCAATTACACCGACCCCAGGATTAGGAGAGGAGTAAGTAGATTACACCGACCCCAGGATTAGGAGAGGGGTAAGTTGATTATATCGATCCCAGATACTTGTTCTCTCAACCCACGAACAGATGAAAGGCAAAGTAGACCTCGGCGGAATTGGAACTCAGAACGTTAAGATAGACAAAGCTCAACTGAAAATTCTTCCTTCTCAAAAACAACAAAACCTTAATTCCAGTGAAAGCTACGTTTTTGTACTGTGAGCACGTATTATAAAAGATATAATACTATAACGATAATAATAATTAGTCGTAGGTACACAATATTCCTATTAAACACACGATATTTCACATTATTTCAACATTATAACAAGTGCGAGTATCGTTGTCTACTACCGTTCAATAAACCACGAAAGTTAATATTTGGAATATTTTGTTTATTTCTATCCTTATTTGGTATTATTATCTATATTTATTACCTATATTTACTGTTATTATTTATATTTTTTGTTGCACAAACAACTTGACTAAATGGCCAACAACGAATCGAAGACAATGAAAAACAATTATAAGCTCTTCATCTGTGAAAAAATTTAATCTAATTCTGTTGCCTTCTTCAAGAATATCACATTGTACAGTGTCAATAAACCCACCTAGTTAGTCATAGCTATAGTTTGGACTGTTAGTATGGCACCATAACAAATGTACCTTGAATCGAACAAGTAATCAAATAACAAAGCAGACCGAGTTGTTTATACAGACTGGTTCACATAGTAGCAGTTTCAGTCACTCCATAAGATGTCTTAAAAACACTGCAAGGTTGCGAAATGGCTTAAATCGGTAGCCTGTAAGTATCCAGTACCGTATCAACTCATTTCATTTCACCTCAACTCATATCATGGAGAAATTTAATTGAGAGAAGTTTATATCTGCTCAAAGCTAATCATGGCATTCTTCTCACCGCTACATTCTCAACCTAACCTCCGGTATTTCATTTCATCCAGAGATTATATCCTTTTCCAAATGCAATTTTTATTGGTGGACGATATTGAAATAAGGAAAAAAAATACACCAGAAAAAAACAAAACAAGATAAAATATTAGATCCGGTAAGTGAACACCTAATCAAAACCAGTTAAACACATGCGCATATGTATGTATGTATGTATGTATGTATGTATGTATGTATGTATGTATGTATGTATGTATGTATGTATGTATGTATGTATGTTTGAGTGTGTATGCATGTGTGTATGTATGTATGTATGTATGTATGTATGTATGTATGTATGTATGTATGTATGTATGTATGTATGTATGCATGTGTGTATGTATGTATGTATGTATGTTTGAGTGTGTATGCATGTGTGTATGTATCTATCTATCTTACTATCTCTCTATGTGTGTGTGTGTATAATGTTTGAGTGTGTATATGTATGTACGCATGTGTGTATGTTTGTATGTATGTATATATATGCTGCATATGAATGCATGTTGCAGTCTTTTTGATCGAATTCACCGAACCCGGAAATTCGAGAATTACACAACATAACTGTCTCATTTACACTGCTTTATTTTCTAGTGAAGGAGTGGAGACTCTAATGTAGCATATGCTCTATTTGCAAATTTGTCGAATGGCAAATCTATATCAATTGAAATGCTCTTAAGTAAACGCTAAGTGTAAAGAATGGCACACACTACACAAACTGTAAACGGTTCTTCAACACAAAACGACGTTGTTTAGTGTGTTATCAAAGCAATATGCGAAAAATGGCGGTAGTCCATCATAAATTATTCTTATTTTCCTTACTGAATAAACACGGGAATAAAACTTATGCAATATATAAGTATGTAACGTAACAGTAACAACAACAGCAGCAACAAGTGGAGGCGCAATGGCCCAGTAGTTAAGGCAGCGGACTCGTGGTCGTAAGAACGCGGTTTCGATTCCCAGACCAGGCATTGTGAGTGTTTATTGAAAAAAAACACCTGAACTCCATGAGGCTCCGGCGGGGAGGGTGGTGAACCCCACTGTACTCTTTCACCACAACTTTATCTCACTCTTCCTTCCTACTTCTGCAACAAAGCAGAGGAACCATGGTGTAACCCACTATGGTGTGGTAAACTTACAGACCCTAGTCTAGATTGCGAATCCTCTGTACCCCAGGATGGTTCAACCCTCCACCCGTTAAAAGCCACCGTTTACGGAATGAGGATAACAACGTAACTTTCGCAACTGCGGCCATGCTGGAGCACCGCTTTGAAGGGTTTTAGTCGAACAAAGGACCCCAGGATTTATTTCTTAAGCCTAGTAATTTTATCGGTTTTCTGCCGAACCGCTAAGTTACGGGGACGGGGACACACCAACACTAGTTATCAAGCGGTGATGGGGTGGGGACAACACAGACACAAAGACACGCGCATAGATATATACATATATACACACATACATACAAGTATACATACATACACATACAAACATAATACATACATACGTACATACATACATACA
>NC_042997.1:87142599-87152599 GCF_006345805.1 Octopus sinensis | reverse complement strand
GATTTACCAATAAATAGATATGAAATTTGGATTAGAAAAATGCGCCAAAGTAACCATGAAAAGAGGAAAACTAGTTAAGAGTAACAACATCACACTAGATAAAACCAATGAAATAAAAGAATTAGACCAAAGCCAAACTTACAAATACTTAGGAATCCATGAACTAGATAAGACACAACACACACAAATGAAAGAGAAAATAAAAAAGAATATTATAGACGAGTTAGATCAATACTAAAAACAGAGCTCAATGCTAAAAACAAGATAATAGGTATCAACACTTTAGCTGTCCCAGTTATAAGTTACAGCTACAATATCCTTAACTGGACACGAAATGAACTGTCCAAAATAGATAGGAAAACAAGAAAAATACTGACAGGATCTAGGATGCATCACCCAAAATCTGACATAGAAAGACTATATATACAACGTATAGAAGGTGGTAGAGGCCTTATACAGCTGGAAAACTACTATAAAATAACCACCATAGGACTACAAAAATACCTACTTCAGAAGGAAGGAAAACTGATCCAGATAGCAGCAAAACACGAGCAAAACAAAAAACTGTTCTCAGTATTTAAGAAGCTGACAAATACAAACAAGAAATCATACCACCTAATAAACACAAAGAAGAAGAAGAGATGATGAAGAAACAACAAAAGCTATAAAACAAATGAAATCCAAACTAAAAATAGAACAGCAACGAGCCATGATAAAACGATGGCAAGAAAAGCCCCTTCATGGTAAATACTGCACTAAACTAAACGCAAAAGAAATAGACAAAGAAAAATCCCAGCAATGGTTGAGAAGCTCAGGACTCAAAGCAGAAACAGAGGGATTTTTAATTGCAGCACAAGACCAAAGCCTCCCCACCAGAAATTACCAAAAACATGTAATGAAAAGAAATATTACAAGTAACTGCAGAATATGTGGAGATGGACAAGAAACAATAAATCATATTATCTCTAGCTGCCCAGTCCTGGCTAAGAAGGAATATATTCACAGACATGACAGAGTTGGAACCTACATACATTGGAAGCTATGCCAACATTATGGAATAACAACAGAAAAAAGATGGTATAGGCACACACCAGAAAAGGTCACAGAAAACGAGAAAGCAACCATACTCTGGGATATGCCGATACACACAGATAGAGAAATTAAGGCCAACAGACCAGATATAGTTGTCAGAGATCATGAAGAAAAAAAATGCTTTCTAATTGATGTATCAATACCGGCAGATGACAACGTGTCTCTAAAAGAAATGGAGAAACTCTCAAAATACAAAGACCTGGAAATAGAGGTAACTAGAATGTGGAACCTGAAAACAGAAACAATTCCTATCATAGTAGGTGCATTAGGCATGATAAAAAAATATTCAGACAAATACATAACAAAAACACCAGGACTTACAAACACATATAACATACAGAAAATTGCACTACTAGGCACTGCACACATCCTACGCAGAACACTTTCCATACAATAACCAATAGAGCATCACAACAAATCACAGCACATACCCAAGGCACACAGAGCTGCGCTCGGTAGTGAAATGAAAGCACGCTATAAAATAAAACTACTGAATAATAATAATAATAATAATAATAATTATAATAATAATCCTGAAATTTGGTGGGAGGGAACAAGTCAATTACATTGACCTCATTGCTCGACTGGTACTTATCTTATCGACCCTGAAATGATGAACGGCGAAGTTGACCTCGGTGGAATTTGAACTTAAAACATAAAGACGGACATTATGCCGCTATGCATTTTGCCCGGCATCCTAACGATTCTGTCAGCTGAAGGTTTGAAATTTTGTAGGAGCGGGCTAGTCGATTATATCGCTTCCACTGCTCGACTGGTATTTATTTTATCGACCCCGAAAGGATGAAAGGCAGCTACAATGATTCGAAGACAGAATAAAATTCCAAGAACGTCGAACAGGGGGCTTTAGTAGAGTTTAGCGTGTTGCAAGCACTGAAAGCTGGTTTTCATTTTATAGAAAATTTCTTTTCCGCATACAAATTACTGAAACCCTGAAAAAAGAAATAAGTAAATAAGAAGGGTGGGTCATGGGTGCTACCATTTGTTTCCTGGAGAAACGATAAAAAGAAAATTGTAATTATGGAAAAGACATTCTAAAGCAGTATATGACTCAACAATTAGTGTTGATGTAACGTAGCAGTTCGGCAGTTGTGGCCGATAGAGTATATACCAGACTTTGAAAATAAGTACTAGGGTCAATTTGTTTAACTAAAAACCGCAAAGCAGTGCCTAACCATGGCTGCAGTCCAATAACCGAAACAAGATATATATATATATATATATATATATACGAGGGACGTTCAATAAGTAATGTCCCTGACCCACTTGCAGTTGTTTGATATAGCTGAAATTTTTCATGTGCAATTATTTATATCTCTATAGATTAACTGGCAAATTACAGTTCTGAACTAATTGTGGTTTCTGATTTACAGGTGTTTGAACTGAGTCAAGTGTGAAATGGAGCCTGTTGAGTGTCGAGCAGTGATCCGGTTTTTGTATTTGAAAGGACGTACACCACGGGAGACTTTTGATGAAATGAAAGTAACTTATGGTGATGATGCCCCATCATATGATCTTGTAAAACGGTGGCATCGTGAATTCAAACATGGTCGGAACTCTGTAGAAACAGCTCCCAGATCTGGTCGCCCCCCCCCCTTCTGCCATTGATGAGACATCTGTCCGTCAAGTTGATGCTGCCATTTTGGAAGATCGACGCATAACTATTCGCTAAATAGCCCATGAGGTCAAGATTAGTACCGGGTCTGTGGAAACTATCATTCATGACCATTTGCATATGCAAAAGGTGTCTGCCAGATGGATTCCCAGGTTGCTCAAACCTTTCCAGAAGCAAGAACGCGTCGAGTGCTCGAGGATGAATTTGGAGATGTGCCAAGAAGATGAGTCAAAATTTTTCAAAAGACTGATTACACAGGATGAAACCTGGGTCCATCACTATGATCCAGAGACCAAAGCCCAGTCAATGCAGTGGAAGCACCGTGACTCACCTCCTCCAAAGAAGGCAAGGGTGCAGCCCTCCGCTGGCAAGGTCATGCTCACAGTCTTCTGGGACCAGGACGGAGTAGTGATGACAGATTTCCTGGCAAAGGGTACCACAATTACAGGAGCCTATTATGCTTCACTTTTGAGGAAATTAAGAGAAGCTATCAAAATCAAGAGGCGGGGCAAGATCAGCAAAGGCATCCTCCTCCTGCAGGACAACGCTCCGGTCCACAACTCGTGTGTCGCCAGATCAGAAGCACAGGCGTGCGGCTATGAACTCCTCCCCCATCCTCCCTACTCTCTTGACCTTGCACCCTCTGGTTTTCACCTCTTCCCAGCCATGAAGTTGTTTTTGAAAGGAAAGCGTTTCCAAGATGATGCAGCCTTGATTTCTGAAGTCACGTCGTGGTTGGTGGACCAAGCTGGGGTCTTCTACAAAAACGGTCTCCAGAGCTGCATCAAACGATGGGAGAAATGCGTAACTCTGGGTGGTTTCTGTGTAGAAAAAGACTAATAACTGTGCCAAGTTTCGTTGCTCTACTCCTATGGGAAGTGGATCAGGGGCATTACTTATTGAACGCCCCTCGTATATATATATAGAACTGTTTAAGAAGTACTCGGGTGGAACCCGAGACAAAAGATAAGAAATAAGAGATAAACTCAAATTAAGCAATCATACTCATACAGTTATAAATTCGACTTAAAATGCGCATACATATATTAATACATATTGACACGTGGATATTTAGAAAAAATATTTATAAAATATAAATATATATATAAATATAAATATACATGTAAATAAAACCAATGTAGGATAAGTATGGAAGGAAGTGTATAAAAAGAGAATTGATAAAAATTGTTTTGTACTAAAATTAAGAGCGGTGAAGAGTTTCAATTAAAACATCCATAGAGTTCGATGCGTTTTTTAAAAATATATAACTGGTATATAAGGCATATAATATAGTTCGAGGAAGTTCACTTTCTTCGGCCTCGAACTGTATTATATGCCTTATATACCCTTCATATATTAAAAACAACACATCGAACTCTATGGATCTTTTAATTAAGCGCTCTTAATTTTAGTAGGAAAATTTTTTTTATCAGTTCTCCTTTTTCACACTTCCTTCCATAGTACCCCATATGGGTTTTATTTATATGTATTTTTATGCATATATATATATATATATATATATATATATATATATTATATATATTATATATATATTCATATTTTATAAGTATTAAAAAAACATTCATATGTGTCAATATGAATAAATAAACACACACACACACACCATATATATACATATTATATATATATATATATATATATATATATATTATATATATATATATTATATATATATATATATATATATCCTCCGGTAATTTCATCCTGTCGAAGAACGTAGGCTCGTAACGTCAAAGACTTTCCCATTCTTTCCGAGTGTCAAACTAATACATCTGCTTAATATTCCTTCACCTGTCTTCGTTTTCAATTTTTTCTAAATTTGAACTATATGTGTGTGTTTGTGTGTGTACGTGTGTGTGCGTATATATATATATATAATATATATATATATATATGCATTCAAATGTATTTTTTCTTTTTACTCAGTAAAAGTTAGATATCATATTAGATTACACAGCACTGAACTATATTTCTTGAGCAATTGATGCAATTCGGGTAGATTCTGTTCGTCTATGTATTCCTAATGTATTTTGATGACGACGAGCAAACTGAAACTTCGATGTCACTATCAACGTTTTCTTTGCAAAATGTAAAAAATATGTCCTCTACTATAAAGGATTGAGCAATATTTCGGTTTACTGCTAAATTGCTTTTATGTATAAAACGTATGTGTGGCTATGTGGTAAGAAGCTTGCTTCCGCGCATGCGTTGTTGTCAGTGGTTTTCTTTGTACTAAAAGAAGTGGTGACGCTGGTTTGCAGCGTGGCGAACTAAGTGAAGCTCAACTGCAAGGTAGGACTTTTGCTTATTGGGATTTAGTGAGGGTTTGTTGTTTGGTGTTTATTTTTATTTTCAAGCAAGAAATCCTCACTGGATTCCGGGCATTTGTCTGCCTGCAGTTGGGCATAAGCATCTCACTTAGCGGTGAGAAGTAAGTTGTTTTAGGGGCGTATCCCGCTTCCAAAAATTGTGAACTTTATTGTTTTTGTGTTCCTGTTGCTGTGTTCCTGCTACTATTTGGTTGGCTTGGGGTACCGGTTGCCGGAAGTTATGTGCAGTGTTTTGGGGACGTATCCCACCTCCAAAAATTATGAAATTTTTTTTTACCAATTTTTGTATCAATTTATGGGTGAAATTTGTGAAGCTTTGTTCCGGTTGCTGTGTTCCTGTTGCTAAACCAGTCGACCAGAAGATTGAAGTCGCTATGTTTTGGACTGTTTTCTTTCCTTCTTCTTTCTTTCCTATTTTTGTGATTTATTTTTTGAACTAATTTTAACTTTTTTGTGTGAACTTTTCTTCTTCCAAAACATGGCTGAAAAAACGAACACGGTGTTGGAGTGGGAGATTGTCCCACCCAAAGAGTGGGTGAAAGACTCAACTGGTGTTGAGGACTTATTCAAAGTCGCTCGACACCATCGCCGTCTTCAAAAAGATAGAGATTGAGAAGGTGGGTGGCAGTGGTTGCCCACCGAGGGATCCTAAGGCTGCGGGAGGGAAGGAAAATCTTCCGGACAAAACGGAAGAACTCCACCCTCCAGTGGCAAAAGAAAAATTTATTTCCAGGGGTGCCAAGCATGCAACGGTGTGATTACTATTTGACACCCCTGAGGAGGCTCGCAACTTTGCGAGCCATCCCTTGGAGGGCCAGGAGATCCTGTATCTTCCCACATACTGTGGGAAGAAGTTGACAAGAGCTTGGGTCTGCGGGTTGCCACCGGGAATGGAATCTGAGTGGATAGAAGATACTGTCCGCCGGGGTCTGGGTGGCAGCAGATCCAAGCTACTTAATGTAAAAATGTTGCCGGCGGCTGATTGGGTTGAGCCAAAAGCTGTTTTGACCCTGTGGACCCAATCAGCTAAGAATCTGGTCTTCACAGATTTTCTGATTATGGCTGTTAACAGGTATCTGGTGATACTTGATGGACGCCCCTCCAAGTTTCACTTGTGCCTGGAACCAGGCCATATAAAAAAGAACAGTCCCCAGAATAAGAGTAGGGTCCTGGAGCAGTCAGTTGAGGAAGAGCCCCCCCCTCCACTCCTCGTTCGGAGGGAGAGAGAGAGATGATCGAGGAGATGGAGGCCTCCTCCACGAAAAAGGGCCGAAGGAGGACGAAGGTGGGTGGCAGTGGTTGCCCACCGAGGGATCCTAAGGCTGCGGGAGGTAAGGAAAATATTCCGGACAAAACGGAAGAACTCCACCCTCCAGTGGCAAAAGAAAAAAAAGAAGAAAAACGAGGCATTGCCGGTGGTTACTAACACACTGCCGGCATGTTCCGAAACACCGTCGGTGGTAATTGTGCCACCGACGGAAGAAACTGTGGCCCGTTCCTATCTGATAGACAAGGAATTTGTAATCCTCTTTCACAAGGGTGGGGGTGATTTAGAGAACTTTGTAAGGAAGGTGATAAAAAGAGGCCAGAGGGAAGGGATTCTGTCCTGCACTGGGGACCCCGATTGACTTCTGCAGGTGGTTGCGGAGGTCATTGGAGAAACCGACGTGTGCAGGATAATGAATTCCTTCCTTGAGGATATATTTAAATTTATGCTAAAGTGCCCCGACTTGGCACCGTCCAGGTGATTGAATGAGGCAGTGTGCCTAGTCGGGCATGGAAGTAAGAAGCTTTAATGCTTGAGTTGTAAAAAAAGGTAAGAGGCTTAGTGCCTCATTTTGTAAGGACGTGGAGTCCATTTGTGAAAAATGTAAGAGGCTTGTGTCCCACTGAACTATAGTAAGAAGTTTATAACCTTAATTTGTTTTTATAAAAGAGAAAAAAAGAACAATGTTTTCGGGAGACAGCGATCGGCGTGCGTTGTCTGCTTCCCTCATCAATATCATTATTTCACTCATCATTCATTTCATTTATGTTGTTGTCCAGCCCGCATTTACTTCCATCTATGTAAAGTCTTTATAGTTAATTTGCTTCCTAACCTTGGGCAAGTATATTCTACTATAGCCCTGGTTCGGCCAAAGAATTGTGAGTGGATTTGGTAGACAGAAACTGAATGAAACCCGTTGTGTGTGTGTGTGTGTGTGTGTGTGTGTGTGTGTGTGTGTGTGTGGTGTGTGTGTGTGCGTATAAGTGTATGTTTGTCCTCAGCTACCGCTTGACAATCGGTGTTGGTGTGTTTACGTCCCTGTAACTTAGCGGTTCGGTAAAAGTCACCGATAGAATAAGTACCAGGCTTCCTTCGACAAAAAATTTTTCATGACCGCAGTCTAATGATTGAAACAAATAAAAGATAAAAAATAACTTCACATAAAATCAGACATTAATAGTTGTGTTGGTGTGTATGTGTGGCTTCACTTTGTCAAATGATAGCCGCCTCATCATTCAACATTCGCTGAAGCAACTTACTGTCACACGACAATGACACTTAAGACCAGCCGATATAGTTTAAGAAAGTCAAGAGCAATCATTACAGACAAAACCGAGTAACTCCACTAGAACGGTCGGATCTGTCTTTGAAAATACATTCCGACGAAGATATCTTCAAAGTCTAAATTTCGGTTCATGCACATTATTGCGCACAGCAGAAGCAGTATATTGCAAAAGTGGAAGAATGAGTTTGATAAAAGTTTGTTTCTTTAAATGTATATATACTTATATACATATATTTATTTAAATGTATATATACATATTGCATGCGATTTATAAAACATGGATAACATATCCACAAATATTGCTCCTCAGGTTTGGAATGGTGCTTTTATCTAAGGTATGTTTTGGTACGGTATTCTAAACCTGTCTTCTCTCCTAGCACATTACATCACTTCTTAATCGAATTAGAACCATACCGATTTTGATCATACCAACTCTTCCCAGGTTCAAGGTAGTCGTAGGAAAGCCATTTTGGGACCCGTTCACGCACACACGCACTCATGTAATTTTGTGCGTGTACACACTCACACACACACACACACACACACACAGAAACACACACACACACACACACACACATACACACACACACAAACACACACACACACACATTCACATACACACACATACAAACACGTGTACACTAACACATCCAGCTCTTACTATTGTATATTTTGTACAAATTAATTGCGAAACGAGATCGCTATTAAATAAATATATTCAGGAACGCTGCCAAACCATTCCAAGTCTTAATTGTTTCTTGAATTGTGGATGTTGAACATTGGCACCATCATATACAAGTGCAGATTGATGATGCTCTCCCAAAATGAAATTAGAAAATCAACGTTTTCATACGTTCCACTGTTTATTTATTTTATCTCTTCGCCTTACTTATTTCTCTCATCCTCTCTCATTCGTCTTATTTATCTTATGCTTTATTTCTACGCCAGCAGGTACTTCTCCAGTGTAGCTGTAGCATCTGCGCTTAAATGGTAGCAGATTAAGTTGTTTGGTCAAATTATATCCCTTGTCCAAAAAAACAGAGAAAAAGAAAAGTATAGAAAAATAGGAAATAAATCGCAAAAGAAAGAACAAAAAATCATAGCAAAATTAAAAAGCTGCTTCAATTCTACCTACCACAGAAAGAAAAACAGATAAAAAATATTAGTAAAAGATAAATATATCTTACTTTTCTTCATAACACTTCTATCTTAATTTTCGCAGCTTTTTTTTTTTTTTTTTTCCAATTCTGAGATACACACTTTATCTCACATTTCAGTTTCAGCGTTGCTTACATTTGTTAGTAATGTTACTGTGACGCCAGACAGCAGAATTGTTCGAGCGTCAGACAAAATATCTCACTGCTTGCGGTAGGTGTTTCGGATCTTAACGTGCTGAGTTCAGATCCTCTCGAGGTTACCTTTACATTTCATTTTTCTGAGATCGATAAAATAATAATAAATAACAAGTAATATTGTATATTGAATCAACCTCAATATATTAGTGGCTCATATTTTGTCAACCAAAATGAGCTGTAAGACAAAGTGTATTTTATTATACAGCGACACAGAGACAATACTGTCTCGTGACCTAGATCTCGTAGGGCTGATTGTCCAGTTTCTATAGCGTACAAGTGACCAAGACCACAAAATCCCATCGCAAGGTTACTCATTTACAAACGAATGGACTGGCGTGGAGGTACGTGGCTTAGTGGTTAGGGTGTTGGACTTAGGATTGTGGTTTCGATTCTTGGATCGGGCGATGTGTTGTGTTCTTGAGCAAAACACTTCATTTCATGTTGCTCCAGTTCACCCAGCTGGCAAAAATAAGTAACCCTGCGACGGACCGGCGCCACGTCCAAATGGGGAATTTATACGCTATGGAAACCGAGAAACCGGCCCTTATGAGTTGGCACGACTCGAGAAGGTAATTTTTTTTTTTCTTTGAATGGACTACAGCAACTTTAAGTGTTTTAAACAACAACAAACACACTGCTCGGTCCAGGGACTAAATACACGATCTTTCGACCATGAATGCAACACCGTAACCACTAGGCCACGCACCTTCGCTAATGTACTGAGAATAATTCTTTTACTCTTTTACCTGTTTCAGTCATTTGACTGCAGCTATGCTGGAGCACCGTTTTAAATTGTTTTCAGTTGAATAAATCGACCCCAGGACTTGTTCTTTGTAAGCCTTAGTACTTATTCTATCGGTCTCTTTTGCCGAACCGCTAAGTTACGGGAATGTAAGCACACCAGCATCAGTTGTCAAGCGATGGGCGGGGGTGGGGTACAAACAAAGACAGACAGACACACACACACACGCACACAACCATATATATATAAATACAAAGGCGGCGAGCTGGCAGAGA
>NC_042997.1:87132599-87137599 GCF_006345805.1 Octopus sinensis | reverse complement strand
TCAACCCAAAAAGGTTTAAAAAGGAAGACGATGGGCAACAATGGTTGCTCGCCGAAGGACTCTAAAGCTTCGGGAGGTGGGGGAGAGACTCCGGACAAAGCGGAAGAGCTCCACTATCTCGAAGTCAAGAAGAAAAGAAAGAAGAAGAACGGGTCATTGCAGGTGGGAGATGATGTGCCGTCTGCATGTCTCGAAGTTGTGCCACTCACGGTGGAAGAAACGACTCCCAACCTTAAAGATGAATTAATTATCTTTTTGTACAAGGGCGGGGAGGTGGAAAAATAGTAGAAGAACATAAAGAGACAGTAGATATGGCCTTCTCACGGGATCCCGAATGGCCTCCACTGATAGCTGTGGAGGTCATAAGGTTTCCCTTGTGGGAAAGGCTTAAAGAATTTGGGAAAGAGTATTGCATATGGCCGGGTGGCTCTTACACTGGAATGACTTACATGTCCTACATGAGTGAGGCATGGGAAATGGCGGGATACAGGAACTCAAGCGGCATTGAAGATAATGATGGATATATTGATGGATATATCGATGAGTAGGAGGTGAAAAAGCCTCGTTAGAGGGTTTGAAACCTCATCTTATTGTATTATTTGTAGTGGTTTATAACCTCAATTGTGTGTTTAAAAAACATGTTAAGTAAGAGGTTTTAGTGCCTCCTTGTTGGAGGTTTGAAACCTCATATTGATTTAAAAAAAAAAAAGAAAATATATTTTCCAGAAAAATCCAATCGGCGGGTGTTGGGTTTCGTCTCTCATTTATTCATTTTATTTCATTTTCATTCATTAATGTGTTTGTCCAGCCCGCAAAGCTACCCGATCTTTGTACTGTCTTCATGACAAATTTAATGAAATAAAGTAGCTTGCTTACGAACCACATCGTTCCAGGTTCAGTCCCACTGCGTGGCACCTTGGGCAAGTGTCTTCTACGATAGCCTCGGGCCGACCAAAGCCTTGTGAGTGGATGTGGTAGACGGAAACTGAAAGAAGCCCGTCGTATATATGCCTATATGTGTGTATATGTGTGTATGTGTTTGTCCGCCCAACATCGCTTGACAACCGATGGTGGTGTGTTTACGTCCCCGTAAATTGGCGGTTCGGCAAAAAAGACCGATAGAATAAGTACTAGGCTTACAAAGAGTAAGTCCTGGGGTCTATTTGCTCGATTAAAGGCGGTGCTCCAGCATGACCGCAGTCAAATAACTGAAACAAGTAAAAGAGTAAAAGAGTAATACAGCTTGTATCATACAGAGGATGCCTGTATGTTTTCAGAGAGTGTGAGTGTGTGTATGTGTGTGCGCGTGTGTGTGCATTTATGTGTGTGTGTGCGTGTGCGCGCGCGCTTGTATATATCCTTCTAAAGTTTTAACAGGGAGCAAAAAGACATGTGTGTGTAATTTTTTTTACTATAAACAACAACATATAAATGCATATCCATGAGAATATATCCGTCACTTGCATGTGAGTATGACATAGTAGCAAATGTTATGCTCTCACTTATTGTTTTAGATGTCTATGTAGTTGTAAGAAATCACTGACATCCACTCGGTCCTCCCGCTCTTGACAAATCTAACATCAAAAATGTGACAGCTGGAGGGAAAAAAATTGCTGCACCAGCACTGGGCTGGTATACATGTTCAGTTAAATAGATTGGAACAATGTAAAATGAAGCGTTTTGCTCAAGGACAACGCGCCGCTTAAAGGTTTCGGTCGGAACGTCTATGATGATAGATCTTATCAATCAGTGTTAACCTGAGGCTAAAGAACAACAGCGTACCATTGTGGAAGTCAACAGTCCTGCGGATGGGAATATATTCAAAACTAGTGAGAAAGAGAACATTTATGGACAGCTGCTTCTAAAGCATTCTCAACCCAGATTTTAAATTTATATCAGTAGTCATTGTTTCACTTGGTTATGTTATTAAATATATAAATAAAAATCCTCTAAAGCTCGGGTTTTCAGTCAACCAATCTGTAAGTAGAACAGTGTAAAAAATGCAAAATGTTTCTAAAATTCAACGTGTAAGTATTTATTGTAGCGAATGCATGATTTAGGCTTAACCTAAACATCGAAACATATTACAGCTTAGCGTTTCAAAATAATGGTCTCTGGTTTAGGTACAAGGTCAGCAATTTTTTGTGAGAAGGTGTGTAATAGATAACAAGTAAAAGAAAGGTGGTAAAAGAGGCGGGAAAGAGAGGAAAGAAGGAAGGAAGAAGGAAAGAAAGAAAGAAAAAGAAAGAAAGAAGAAAGAAAGAAAGAAAGAAAGAAAAACAAAGATATCAACAGAAGAAATATATCAAGGAGACGAGGGATGGAGAATACAGACTGGAACTTTATTTTATTGACCCCTGGAACGATGAACGACAAAGTTTGAACGCAGAATGTTAAGAGCAGGAAGGAATAACGTGAAACGTTATGTCCAATACCCCAACGATTCTGCCATTTCTCCATGTTAGGAACCTCAAAATAACGAGAAGCCTTATAAGTTTTCAATTTCTTTGAGACTATCTGGAGAGATTTTTTTAATAAGGAGGTCTCTGTGACTTAGAAACATGTCTCAATTCATCCCTGACTGTCATTGTTGCATAAATTCCAATGATGGATTTGCGTTCCTTAGAATCGCCCAGCTCTTTCTTTAAAGGAAGTAATCAAAGAATTAAACAAGCGACACATCTGCACATATGAATGTACAAACATGGAGCATAGAACGTGAACTAACGAAGGAACCTCTGTATGGTCGTATGGGCCAACGAAGGAGTATTCTGCTCATTCACTGGACTGGCTAGGAAAGTAGCCCAATCTTTCTTAAATCTCATTCCACTGTCTTAAAAGAGAAAGGACATAGTAAATGATGTAGTCCTAGATACACTATGACTGATCAAGAAGATAATGGTTGCGGCTGGAATATTTTTCATCACTGATCTGCTTGATAAGGGCTGACTTAGGGGAGAGCGATGCTATATAACAAAAATAGCACGTGACAATAAGACAAACTGGGATTAGGCATTTTGGTCTATGCATATTGGTAAGTAAAAACAGTGAGAAGTATTGATATATCACTATGATACAGAAAAGGGGACTGGGGTTGGTATATAAATAGACCGTACAAGACAGAGAAAAGGTGTGTGGGATAGGAATGAATGAGGGAGTGAGTAATGGGAAGACGATGGAATAGTAGAGTAAATGAATGAAAAGACAAATGAATAACAGAATGAAACAGCTGCTAGGAGAAAGAGTGAAGGAAGAGAAGTGGGAGTGAAGTGGAATAAAAGATAGAAATCCAAGTCTTTTTAAAAAATGAAAAGGAAGAAAGAAGAGTGAAGGAACGATGAAGAAATAAATGAAGGAAAAAGTGGAGAAGAAAGAAGGGCAAAGTGAATTAGTAAATGGGAAGAAGGATCGGTTAAGTAGCTTGGCGCAGGCATGGCTGTGTAGCTAGAACGTTTGCTGCCGCGTAGAATCGGGTTCAGTCTCACTGCATGTCACCTTGGTTCAGTGTCTCCTACTAGCCTTGGATCGCAAGGGCGTGTGAATTCGGTTGACAGAAATTGTGTGGAAACCCATCGTATATGTGTGCGTGTGTGTTGTGTACATAAGTATGAGTGCGTGTCTGTCTCCCGACTGACCGCTTGACGTCTGGTGAGTGTTTGTTTACGTTCTAGTAAAATAGCGGTTCGACAAAAGAGACTGATAGAATAAGTGCTAGACTGAAAAATATGCACTGGCGACAATTTGTTCGGCTAAAAGAAAGAGTGCAAAGAAAGAAGGAAGGTAAGAAGAAAGAAAGGAAGGAAGAAGAAAGCAAAAACAGATAAAGAGAAAGAAATCAGCAGAAGAGATACACCAAGGAGAGGAAGGATGGAGGATATAGAAAGGAAGAAAAATGTAAAGAAGGCAGGAAGAGGAGAAAAGAAGAGAAACGAAAAAAGAGGAATGTTGGATAATAATGTAAGAAATATGGAAAAGAAAAGAAGCAATGAAAAAAAATTGAGATAGCCAGCTATGCTAGCTAATCTATCTATCTATCTATCTATCTATCTATCTATCTATCTATCTATCTATCTATCAATCAATCTATCTATCTATCTATCTATCTATCTATCTATCTATCTATCTATCTATCTATCTATCTATCTATCTATCTATCTATCTATCTGTCTGTCTGTCTATCTATCTAGCTAGCTAGCTAGCTAGCTAGCTAGATAGATAGATAGATAGATAGATAGATAGATAGATAGATAGATAGATAGATAGATAGATAGATAGATAGATAGGCAGACAGACTGATAGACAGATATACACGCATATTTATATAATAGATAGATAGATAGATAGATAGATAGATAGATAGATAGATAGATAGATAGATAGATAGATAGATAGATAAACAGTAAGATAAGATAGATAGGAAGATAGAAAAGGAAAAATACAAGAGATGGCATAAAGAAAGTTAAAAAGGAAACGAAAAAGGCGGATGGGAAGAAAAGACAGGCAGGAAAGAAGAAGAAGAAAGAAGAAATATAAACAGAAAAGAAAAAAAAGAGATGAAGAAGGAAAAGGAACAATGAAGGAAGAAAGACAAAGAAAGAGAGATATCAATAGAATGTCATTAAGATGTTTGTTGTCGTCAGTAAGTTAAGTTGATGGTGCTGCAGCTGTCATGTCTTGTGAGGTGATCACTTCACATTGTGGAGGGTTTGGTTTGATGGGATCACACTTGGCACAGTTAACAACAATAACAACGATATTAACAGAAGTTATCATCACCATTGCCGTCATCGTCCTCGGTGTCGTCGACGTCGTCGTCATCATCATCATCATCATCATCATCATCAACAGCAACAACGACAACAACAACAACAGCATCAACAACGAAAGTAACAACAGTTACTGTATCACCGGTGTATATGGTGGGAGGGGTGACGATGAGTGTTGATGATTGTTGTTTAATCCTAGGTCAGCCCTAACTGAGCAGAACTATGAGCAAAAGT
>NC_042997.1:87117599-87127599 GCF_006345805.1 Octopus sinensis | reverse complement strand
AGTACAAACATATAAACAGTAAAAAATATATATATAAACAGTGGAAAAATAAATATATGACAGTGAGAGACAGGACAAGGAGAACAAGATAAGAAGGGCTGTTAACGCCAGACGAAAAAAGTATTACAAACGCTGGATTATAGTGGACGACGAGAGAGAAAAAATGTCGACCAGTAGCCTTAGAAGGCGGGCGAGAAAAGACAGGATAGCAGTTACGACGGAAGTATCGTCGCAGATGGACGACGGGAATGGGGGAGGAGGAGCAAGAGGAAGAGAGAGAAGAAGGGGAATGGTGCGAGGAGACCATGAAGAATGGTGAAAGGGAGAGAGAGAATGAAGAATGAGAGAGAGAGGAAGAGACAAGTTAAGTGAGGGAAAAAAGACGAAAAAGGGAATGGGAGAGAAGAAAGAAAGATGCAGAGTCGCGTGAGAGTTAATATCAAGGCTAACTTGATAAACAGAACAATCTTACTTAATAGGGTGCGTGCGTTTAGTCGTATAATAAGTTAATAAAATAGAACATATGCATATATATAAACATATATGTACGTACCTACCTCTACATGTACATATACACGCATATATGTGTACAGGACACCAAAAAGACGTCGAACACATAGAGAGACGAAAAACATAGACACAAACCAAGGAACAAGACAAGCAAAAAAAGAGATACAGGACAATAAGCACAACGAAAAATCCCCTTCTTCAGTCGCTAAGGTTTCATCTACTAAACGTTTCGAAGGATAAAAGCGAGACGTATACTTCGAAGAAAACTTCCTTCCTGCGAAAATATATATATTATATATAATATGTATATATATATATGTATATGTATATATACATACATATATATACATACTATATATATGAAATATATACGTATATATATATTATATATATATATATATATATATATATATATATATATATATATATATTATATATATATATACGTCTCTCTCTCTCTCTCTCTGTGTATGTACATATATATATACAGAGAGAGAGAGAGAGAGAGAGACGTATATATACATACGTCTGTGTGTATATATATATATATATATATTTCAGCATGGACTATACGGGTATGTGCTGATGTACGGGGAGTGTGTTAGTATCTGTGTAAAAACAATATATGCTCATTCAAAATATGTGTCATACTTATACTTATTAGGAACCACGAAAGGAGAAAGAAAGAAAATAAATATAATAATGTATTTTATCAAAAGAAAAGAATTGAGATAATGAAAAATAATTAACGTTCTAGGAAATACAAGGACAAAGCCGAATTCCTTTAGTGACAATAAGATTTGACTGAGCTCCTCCATATAAACCTATTAGTGTATTTGCACTTGCTATAAAAGAAAAAAATATTTAGCATTGAAGCTACTCTTGTGGTATATAGAGGCATGCCATATGGTTGAGAAGTTATCATTATGAGAATTCTGTTTCGATTCCAATGCATGACATCATATGTATGACATAAGCTAGTGGTTCTTTTATCGGCAATCCAGTACTACGCCAACAAACATTATTGGCAGAATCCTTGCTGGGAAAAATACGATATAGTATTTGTTCTGTCTCGACATTCTGAGTTCAAATCCTGAAGAGAGCAACTTTGTTTATCATCTTTTCGGGTCAGATATTTTAAAGTACCAGTCAAATACTGGGGTCGATGGTGCCGATCGATTCATTTCCCTCAAGCTATTGGGCTTGGGCCTATATCAGAAATCATTATTTATGTTAAAGGCAATGACGCCGAGCATGCAGAACCGTTAGCATGCCAAGTAATGCTTAGCTGCACTTCGTCTGTCATTAAGTTCTGAGTTCAAGTTCCATCGAGGTTGGCTTTGCCTTTCATCCTTTTGTGGTCGATAAAATAAGTACCAGTCAAGTACTGGGGACGATGTAATCGATTTTCCTATCCCCTCAAAAACTGCTGGTCCTGTACTAAAATTTGAAATTATTATTTATCTTAAAGACAAAGTGGTGGATTTGTAGAATTGTTAGAGTATGTGGGAAAAAAATACTGTCTTGTATTTATTGCGACTCCTTACATTTTAAAATCAATTCCTGCCTTGGTCAACTTTGCTTCTATCCGTCGTGTTCAATTAAATTTCAGCCCCTTGCCTATATTGAATTTTGGTACAAGACCAGCAACTTTGGGGAAGGGATAAGTCGATTCCATCGACCCCAGTGCTCAAATGGTAGTTATTTTATCGACTCCGAAAGGGATGACAGGCAAAGTCGATCTCGGTGGAATTTAAACTCAGGAAGTAGAGACAAACGAAATGCCGCAAGGTATTTTGTTCGGCGTGCTAATGATTCTGTCACTCGCCACCTTACTTTTTTTTTTTTTAATATTAGAAACATTTATTGTACACACAGGTTGATGGATCGACAGAATCGAACAAAATGCATTGCAGTTTCTCTTCCGGATTTTATGTTCTGTGTTCAAATCCCGTCAAGGTCAATTTTGCCTTTCATATTTTCGTGGTCAATAAAACACGAGTTAAATATTTGGATTGATTTAATCGACTAACACTTTCTCTTATGTTTCAGATTTTGTAATCAAAGGGTGATAGAACTGCAGAGCCGTTAGAGCGTTGGATAAAATGCCTTGCGTATTTATGTCGATTCTTTGTGTTCTGAATTCAAATCCCACCTAAGTCAGCTTGGCCTTTCATCATTTCGATACTAATAAAATAAAGCACCCAAGACCTATTGAAACAACTTACGCCTCTCACCAAGTTTTTGGCATTGTGCTTATCTAGGAAGCAATAATTTATTTTAAGCTCACAATGCTTGAACAAGGAAGAAACTGTTGCGTTTTGAAACCTGCCCAACATAAAAACAACAACCGAAATTAAATCTCATTCCACTACTTTTTGAATTGAAATCCCTTCTGGAGACCGATTTATCGTTTTCTCTTGGCGAGTTTGCGAAAAATTGTTTCTGATTTGAGCACAAAGCCATCAAATTTGAAGAGAAGGGAATGATCTATATTATTTTACCCCAGTACTTGGAAACTCTTCGAAGGAGTTTAAACTCAGAACGTAAAAGAAAAGGAAAAGAGAAGCAGAACAAATACGGTAACGCATTGTTCGGTGCTTTAACGAGTCTGCCAGCTCACTGCCTACTGAGGCTGTACCATTATGTAAAGCTAAGCATGAATGCATTGTATTTGTTCCGGCTCTGTTTGCCCCGATTTGAAGTCCCGCCGGAGATTCTAGTTCTGAAATCGATTCTTCTCTCTCTCTCTCTCTCTCTCTCTCTCTCTCTCTCTCTCTCTTCTCTCTCTCTCTCTCTCTCTCTCTCTCTCCTATACCTGTAATTTTAAGGTTCGGTCTTGTCAGATTTTGTCTCAATAACTTTGTTTGACAGTTGCGTTAAGGGTAACTTACTAGTGGAATACTCACCTGCTTTTACGTTGATTTTTACAAGTACGAATTTAAAGAGCCGAACGACTGAATGAATGCTCACGGACAAAGAAGCCATAACTAACTGGGGTCATTGATGTAAACGGTTCCATCGTTTTGTCAACTAAGTGACACCCTGTAATAATCTTGCTTCAGTCATTGGAACGCGGCCATGATGGGGAACCGCTTTGAAAGGTTTAACCAAACAAATCGACCCCAGAATTTATTTTTTTAAACTTTATCACATTGCATTTTTTCAAAACTTTTTTCTTCTGCCACTTTTCTTAATTACATGGGGGAAAACTCATACAGTGACATGATGCACCTACAGTGTGCTAAAGGTTAATCTGGTATTTATTCTATCGGTCTGTTTACGTGGATGTAAGCATACTAACACCGGTTCTCAAGTGACGGTGGGAGACATATATGTATATATATATATATATATGAAAGAAGGTTTGAAAATACAATTTTAAAAGATGTTTATTTTAAAATTGCATTTTCAAACCTTCTTTCATATATAATTCCACTCGTGCGGTACCTTACAACTCCACTTTGTTTTATATATATATATATATATATATATATATATACGACGGGCTTCATTCACAAGGCATTGGTTGATTCGAGGTTATAGTATAATCTATTTGCCCATAGTACTACGTAGTGAAATTGAACCCGAAATCACGTGGTTGCCAAGCGGGCTTCTTAACCACACAACCATACTTGCACCTATAAAGTAAGAAATAATTATTTTCTTTGAAGACCTTTTAAGTAAAAGCTCAATATATTCATTGGGTAGCTTTATTAAAATTTTGTTTAGGGGCATGAGGCAAGCGAAGAAGCGAAAAATCTATGATTTATTTCTTTCCGCAATCAACTTATCACTCTTGTGAACAATTAAACGATGGCAGCCAACGATGGTAATTTGAACGGATAAGCGAAGGTCCTGGGATGAACGATAAAAAGCACAATTAATTGTCGTAAATCTACATTTGAATTCAGTGTATGTGTGTGTGTGTGTGTGTGTGTGTGTGTGTGTGTGTGTGTGTGTGTGGTGTGTGTGTGCGTGCGCGCAACTAGCTCAACAATTGGACAATTGTACACTTTAAAAATGGCTGAAAACTCGACCCCACCCCCGTAGTATCTGACTTTCAATTTGTTTTGAAATTTTAATTCTATTATTGTTTAATCAGAAGAGGAAAAGTAATGTTCATAACACCCTTTTCAGTAGTTCTGAAACGGCAAGTGGGAGTGGGAATATTGTCTTTAAACCGAAGACCTGGCTCGAATATTTGCAACAAAATGGCCATTAAAAGTTAAAGGGAATAAGTGCTTTTACTTATTCGAACCATCGCGCCAGTGGCTGATGCTCTGACGCACTGTCAGCCAAACCAGCTGTGACCACATAAAATCTTTACATGCGTTCATATCAAGACACCAGGGCGTGTAAACAATGTCGAAGGAGGAGTATTCAAGAGTCAACAAAACCATTGTGTGCAACGTTCACATATATATAATTTCATCTTGTTTTATTGGTTTATTTTGTTGTTAATTTATTTATTCTGTTTTATTTTGTCTATTAAGTTTACTTTTTTTAAAAAAGAAGTTATTGACATATTTCACTTTACTTTTGCCATCCTTTTGTTTGCCTTCATGTGTTCTATGTATGCGTTTATTTGCTTTACTCCTTTTTGTTTTCTTTTCTCAGTGTATCCCCTGCTGGGTTTAGTGACTTTCGAGATCCTCAACAATGTTCATAAATAATTGATATAAATAAGAAAAGAAAATAAAAGAAAAGAAATGAGAAAATGAAAACATCAGCAACAACAACAATCTCCATTTTCAGTAATAGTTCAAGAAATGACACAAATATTTTGTAATTTTTTTTTGTTTTGCTATTTCTATTCTAATTTCAATATTTTTGCTGTTTATTATTTCTTTCTACTTTGCTTTTTAAAAGAATAATTAAAAGAATAATAAAACTACAGGAATAAATAGTAGATAAATAAAAGCCAAAACTATAAAAAATCACATCTATTACTTTTAGACAATGGCTTAAAAGTCTGAAACACATTAAGTAAATGCAAAAAAAATTCATTGTTTTATTCACACTCAAACTGTAGTGTAGTCCTACCAAGAAAATTATTTTTTAGGAATCTAAATAAGAGGCCCGAGAAAGATTGTTACATTGATGAAAGAGATAAAAGACACCCCAGCCGACCTAAGAGGTGCAGATACCTGGATGCAGCATAATCACGTCAAACTGGTAAATGAAAATGTTACGTTGGGTGTCACTGTTAATGTCATTTCTATTGAGTATGTTGAATCAAATAATTTCTCTTTTCTTTCCCTCGTCTCTTTGTCTCTCCCCGGACTGTTGACCAAGAGGTAATTCGTAGTAAGAAGAGTAAGTGAAGAGAATTGCTTTAAATGGGAAGAATCCAATATGTGCTGAGGATTCGGCTTGCCATGAGCATTGAAAGTGGCTTGCGTAAACTTATTGTTGTTTAGCTTCTGAACAATTCTGAGGGCCTGGTCTAGAAATGTATCATCCAATATATCCTTCCATTTTCTTAAGACGGTTGGGGTGATTTGAGAAAGATTTGGCTGCTGTTTCTACTATCTACAGAAGTGGTTCTTAACCTTTTTACTACCACGCGTCCATTAGGAATTTGTCCTTCTCTCCATTCCCCTTGCATCTATGAATAAAATCCACCCCCCACCAGATTTAAAATAAAATCTAAAATATGTTTTTAGTCATTTTATTGAATATGAATTAGTCACATTATACATTCTAGCTTTCTTTAAACAGACAATAATATATTCTGTGGCCACTTCAACGACTTTCTATTTCTTGTGTGTCTTCTTGTCCTGTCTATTCCATTTTACTTATTCGACCAAAATTGCACATTTTGGTCGACACGATGGAAAATCAGTCATCATCATCATCATCATTATCGTCATTGTCTACACCCACTTGACTAACGAAATATATCTAGCCTGCCATGTACTTTTGTATAAACATGCTGTACAACAAGTGCTAGTGCTGAAGGACACGAAACTGATATTTATTGCTGTTACTTATTTCTCTCTTCTGCAATGTTCTGTGGCAGTGACGTCATCATTGTGGGCAGTGTACCACGTGATACCTACAGGAAAGACTAACTGTACTTTCACTTACAGTAAGTCACAGAAATCAGTTTTATCTGTATGCGCGCGCTCTCTCTCTCTCCTCTCTCACACACACACACACACCACATACACACATATGCATAGATATGAAAGGTACACATACATTTATATAGGTATATACACATTGGCACGCAGGCACACAGGCACATACAATTATGAGTACTCAAACATATCTAAGAACTATATATGTGTATATACATGCAGCTACAGGCAACACACACACACGCACACACACACGCATACACACACGCATACAAACACACACGCATACATAACACACACGTAGACACACTCGCAGACACACACACATACATATTCAACCGTGAGTTAGGAAAATAACTGAAGTGGGTTATTGGTGTGAATTTAGAGAATTCGAGAAAGAGGTAAACTATTGCATGACATACGCATACTATTCTTTATGAATTGAAATTTTCCTCTTAGTTGGAGAAAGGAAACAAAAAACGTAGTGGCAATTGTTAGTGACGGTGAGTCGGTAGAATCGTTAGCACGCCAGACAAAATTCTAAAAGGTGCTTCTTCCTGTTTTACTTTCTAAGTTCAAATTCTGCCGAGGTCGACTTTGCTTTTCATTCTTTCCAGTTCGATGAATTAAGTACCAGTTACGCACTAAGGTCGATGTAATCGTCAAGTCCCTCCTACTAATTTCAGGCCTCGTGCCTGTATTAGAAACGATTGTAAGAGGACTCATGCATGTGTAGAGACGACCGTGCGTAAAGGAGATGGTGACTGAATGTCTCCTTTTAAACGCCGCGCGGTCGCCTTACAAAAGAAGCCAAAATAAGCTCCAAAAGGAATAAAGAGAGGAACATGGCTGTCTCGATGGAACTAGCTGGTCTGTCGCTAGATGATCTGTGGTCAATATTTGAGGACCAAAGACCCAAATGGCTGTCGTGACTAGCCTTATAAAGACATTAGTGGGCTCCAGACAAGAACCTAGAAGACTGGGTCACGAGATTTTATCGGAAGGCTGTGATTGGTTGGTTTACACATTGGCGCGAAATAAAGCAAGAGATAAAACTGCCCCAAAACCAACCAATCAGGGCAGCGGACACAACTGGTCCTAAGCATCCGAAAGATGGCTGCTATCTGCTATGACGTTATTTGTATGATATCTTTCAAGCAGTGAGTATACCACCGAGGTACGCTATACATGTATGATGGTAGTTTCTCGTAGTCCAAGAACGACGCTTCTGCAGTTTCTTGCTGAACAATAGAATGATTTGTTTATAGTGATTTGTACATTAGCTCACTCCCTCCAACAAATCGATGCAGCCTGAATCGTGATTGTAGAGCAACGTAAGACGAAGTGAATTGCTCAAGAACTCAACGAACAACTCGGTCCAGGAATTGAAACCCCTATCTTGCGATTATGAGTGCAACACTCTAACCACTAGGTCATATAGCCTCACACGTGCATACGTACATATGTACATACATATATACCCACATATATAATATATGCGAGCGTAAAAAAATAATATGCACTCAATACAAAAAGTAAAATAAATATTGATTTCAAATTTTGGCACAAAAGTAAGTCGATTACATCGATCCCTGTGCTCAACTTGTTCTTATTTTATCGACCCCGAAAGATAAAAGGCAAAATCGACCTCGGCGAAATTTGAATTCAGAACTTAAAGATGGACGAAATGCCGCTAAGCATTTTGCACGGCGTGCTAACGATTCTGCTAGCTCTCCGCGTTCGCCTTTTAAGCAGAAAAAATATTAACGACTGCAATTAAGGCTTCGATGTTGCACAGTTGTTACTAGAAGTTTCGTGTTACTAAGATATATATATATATATATATATATATATATATATATACATAACATGTGTGTGCGCGCATGCGAATGTGCCTGTATGTATGCATGTATTTATACACACATATATACATACATGAACACAAACACGCAAGCATACATGGACACTCACATGCACTTACAACACTGGCTGTGTATAAAATTTGTTGGATTTTATATTATTCCGATATGAATGTGATGCGCTGTTGCGTATGTGTCTGTGTTTACAAGTGAGCGGATGTGTGTGTGTGTGTGTGTGTGTGTGTGTGTGTGTGTGGTGTGTGTATGCGTGTGTGTGTGTGCGTGTGTTTGTGTGTATGTGTGTGTGTATGTGTGTGTGCACGTGCGCTAGGGAACGGATAAAGGAAGACATGCTACACGAGAGGAAGCAAGAACACCCTGATAGATACAAAGAGAGGAAGTAAGCAAGAACTTCCTCATGGATAAAAACACCTAGAATAACGAAGTGTCGTACAAGTGAAAACTCTGCACCAAAAGAAACTTTCGAATCTAACTAATTTGAAGCAACCGCCCAGCTGTTGTACTCCGGGACATAAGTGAAATATAATTCCTATTCTATTTACACCCAGCAGCCGTCCGATTTTCTCGTCTGCCTCTACGGCTTGACTAGTTTTGGGCGGACGGTGTTGACTGAATTGTAGGTTTGTTGTTGTTGTTGTTGTTGTTAGAGTAGACATATCATCTTGTCTTCCTTCTAGTACATCATCTAGTGTGCACCTTTGTTTTTGAAGACTGTTACAATGTAATTTAAGGGAGATTTTGCTGCTATTTCTAGTAGGTCGTGCGACCAACACAGAAGCTCCTTCGGTGGTTATTGATATAGTTGTTTAGTTGCAGGCATGCCCTGATCTAGCAGTCTTATGATCGAAGGGCAATCCATACGTGACAATCCAGTCTTTTCCCTTTTTTTCCAGAAATTATCTATGTCCCTAGAATAATATTATCCTCTGCATATCTCTTTCAAAATACAAGGTAGAGTATGCTATTTCGTTGCTATTTCTTTTAAACAGCGCGAATGATCAGGTAGAAGCTCTCTCGGTGGCATATATTAAATTCCTTGGAAGCTAAATGGTCAGGGGTGGGTGTAATGCTTATTGTTTCTTGCATCTTTTATATTTAATTTTTAACTTGTTTCAGTCATTAGACTGCGGCCATGCTGGAGCACCGCCTTGAGAAATTTTTAGTCGAACGAATCCACCCAGAACTTGTTTTCTTTTTAAGCCCGGCACTTATTCTATTGGTCTCTTTTGCTGAACTGCTAAGTTACGGGTACATAAGCTCACCAGCTCCGGTTGTCAAGCGGTGGTGGAGGAAAACAGACACAAAGACACACGCACACACACACCACACACACACACACACACACACACACACACACACACACACACACACACACACACACAAATTAAGTTTTCGGCATTCGGCTTTGAAGCCAATATTTTTCTCACTCACTGCAAGTGCTCTCTTTTTGTCTTTTCTTTCATGTCGTAGTGTTTGATTCTATCTGCCTCAAGTATTCAAAGGCATTTATAGCTGGATTGAGGT
>NC_042997.1:87105099-87112599 GCF_006345805.1 Octopus sinensis | reverse complement strand
TCGCCAACCTCCGGGACAATACCTTTTCCATTTTGTCTGCTGGAAATTTCACGTTCCACTCTTTAGAGTAACATTTCTGTGTTAAGCTGACTGTGATTTTGATCTTCTAAAAGTGCTTTGCGTACCTTCATATGGCAAAGTTTTGTATGATATATCTGGATTCAATATTTCATTGAATATTTCATTGACTTCTGGAGTAGAATAGTGACAGATACTTAAAACCCACTACAAACAACAAAATGAGGATAAAAGATAGAGATAAAGTTCGAAATACTAGATGAATATATAGGAAAAAGTAGGCCGATGAAAGGCATTGGAACATTAAGTAAAGATGAAAATGAATGTAATTATTTTTCAGTCTTTATCAACAATATCCACTTTAATTCTTTGGACACATAAAAGAGAACAAAATATAAGTATCAGCTGAGAAAGTACCAGAGATTTGAAGTTTGTATATGTTTTTTTCATGTCCGTTGTACTTATTAACATATCTGGTTAAGGAATAGGGCGTACTCTTTCTAATCTAGATGTGTTAATAAGTGCAGGTATGCAAAAACGAATGTAATAGAAAACCCGATTTAGGACAAAACAAAAAAAAAATAGAAAGAAGAAAAAAATCCCTCGAATAACCCCCTACACACACACATATCTACGTTTTAACTGTCAAGTAAGACAGAGACCTACGATTATAAAATTAACCAAAAGAAAAAAAAAATTTCAAAACGAAAAATCCTAAAATATTAAAAGATTAATTTATCAATTATTTCATCTGGTTTTAGTTGAATAATAGAAAGTGAAAGGCTACTACTACACTACTACTACTACTACTACTACTACTACTACTACTACTACTACTACTACTACTACTACTACTACTATATAGGTGATTTCGTTATAGAATGTGCATTTATTTCCTTATGTGTCTCCTAAAATGTTTTGAAAATTATTGTAGAAAAATTTTAATCAAATACATTTTATCCTTCTTTGCATTTTAATTCCTCTAAGAGTATTTTATCCTATGAACTTTGTTGATCCGTGTATTTTGTTTTGCTTTCCTTTTTCTAGATCTCTAAAAAAGATATCGGAAAGGTGGAGCGTAGCTGTATGGTAAGGAGTTTGCTTCCCATCCACATGGTCTGGGTTCAGTCCCACTCCGTGGTACCTTAGACAAGTGTCTTTTGCTATAACCTCGGGCAGGCCAAGGCCTTTTGACTGGATTTGGTAGACGAAAACTGAACGAAACACGTCGTATATACATATATATATATACATATACATTATGTCTTTGTGTCGTATATATATAATTATATATATAATATATATATATATATATATATATATATATATATATATATATATGTATATATATATATATATACATGTATGTCTTTGTGTCTGTGTTCGTCCCCATCACCGCCTGATAACCGGTGTTGGTGTGTTTATGTTCCCATAACTTACCGGTTCGGCAAAAGGCTCTGATAGAATAAGTACCAGGCTTAAAGAAAAGGACTGGGGTCGATTCATTCGACTCAAAACGCTTCAGGACTGCGCCCAGCATGACCGCAGTCTAATGACGGAAACTAGTAAAAGATAAAAGATTAAAATAGATGATGTGTACATGTTGTCACATGATACCTCCAGTGATAAACCATTCCATGTTTCTGTGCACGGTATGGGTCTCCAACAGACAAAGATCCGGCAAGACTGGAGCAATGAACCTGTACACTACATCCTGTTGTTCTGTTAACTTTGCGCCATTGCTCTGCCTGAGATGAACAATAGTGGGAAGGTGTGGTTTCTATTTGCAGATTGGTTCGTGCGTTGTGTCCTTGAACACCACACATCGTTGCACGTTGCAACAGACTAGGCAGCTGAAAATCAGTACAAGTCGGATGGTGATCCAGCTCACTCTCGCATCAATCTGTCGCACCCTCGAAGTTTTGCTGGTTCAAGGAGTCGAGAGGACCAAAGTTTGTTAGTGTTTGTGCTCGACTACATAGGCAGCAAGACAATTAGCTAACATATAGTTCAATCAATTACACGCTTGTGAGTGACTAAGCACACACACGCAAACAGACACAGACACACAGACACACACACAGACACACACACACACACACACACACACACACACACACACACACACTCCCGCACACATGCGTACATACACATACATACACACACAAATATAAAACGCCAAAGAGTTTTTCCTTTGCTTTTAAGTATTAAAGTAATAACTACTTTCTTAAGACTTGTGACACTCGTTTTGTACATTATCTAATACATAATATATGATATAATATAGTATATATATATGTGTGTGTTTGTGTTTGTATATATATATATATATATATATATATATATATATATTGCGTGTATGTATTTATGTATATATACATGTATGTATTTATGTATATATATATGTATGTATGTATGTATATATATATATATATATATATGTATATATATATATATATATATATATATATATATATATATATATTATATATATATATATATAATATATATACACATATATATCGTTGGGTTATGCAAAAGTATCGTAAGTCCAAAATGTTGCCTTTTCAGAACACGAAAAAATAGTTTCACCGCTCCATAGTAAAACCGTTGTACTTCACTTTGAGAATTTTCATATCTTGGCACCTGAAGTAGCTGGAGATACGACAGTTTGACTAAAAGAACCAGCTATTGCAAAGAAAAAT
Source organism: Octopus sinensis (assembly GCF_006345805.1). NCBI lineage: Eukaryota > Metazoa > Mollusca > Cephalopoda > Octopoda > Octopodidae > Octopus > Octopus sinensis. The sequence continues at coordinate 87,109,876 of NC_042997.1, read as the reverse complement.
AAATATTGAAAAAAAAAACCCCCAAAAAAAACGCAGTTCGCCAAATTTGGACATACGACAGTTTAACATAATAGCAACGATATGTATATGGCAAGAAGAGATGACACACTGACTTATAAAAAAGAATTCATACCAATTATGAAATTTTAAATCACTAATCGATCGTTCAAATCTGTTTTCTTATCACTCAGTTTAATATGTTTTCTGCAGAGTTCTGATTGGTTGATGTGCACTGATTGACTGATCAAATCTCCGATAAACTGTCACTAAAATATCTTATGACAACTCGTTCTTGTTAATCATTTTCCTGTCGTTGTAACGAATGCCTAGTCGAAGAGTTTTATTGGGAAGTCATACTCAAACAAACAATCTGTACGGAGAAGGATACAGCACTCAACAAATTGGTGAAAGAAAGAAACTGGCACGGAGAACTGCTTCAAGGCCAATAAACAACTCGAAATCTACTGAAAAATATGGATTTGAAAAGTCTACGGGTCGCCCAAAATCCACCAGCAAGCGAATAGATGATGCTATCATTCTAATCGCCAAAAAGTCACCCAGAATGTCTTCCGAAGCTATTCAAGCTGGTCTTGAATACAAAGTTCCTAGCCAAAGAACAATCCGTACAAGATTATTTGATGCTGGCCTTAAGTCCTACAGACCTTCAAGGAAACCAAGGTTAACACCTCGAAAAATATTGCTGATCGTTTGGCATTTTGCCAAATGTATAAAATTTGATCTGTCGAACAACGGAAACAAGTTATGTTTTCGGATACAACGCAAGTGTCACAAATTTTTAAGCATTTTTCAGACATGTGAGACGACCTCCTAAACGAAGGGATAATCCTCGCTACATTATCCCAAGTGTTAAAAATGCTCCAAAAGTTAGGATGTGGGGAGCTATTTGTGCTGGTGGAAGATGGGGACTGTGGTTTATGCTTGAAGGTGCAACTATCAAAGGAACTAATTAACTTGAAATTCTGCAAACAAAAGTGCCACCATTTATGGAGATCAAGCAGTGTACGTACTTCCGGCACAATAAAGCGCCATGCCGCGAGACAGAAGTTGTAAAGCAGTAGCTAAACAATTCTGGGTATATTTCCATAGTTTCCAAATAGGTGGGACATTTTCCTTTTTTCTGTTTGTCTGTCTGTCTGTCTCTCTCTGTCTCTGTCTGTCTCTCTCTCTCTCTCTCTCTCTCTCTCTCTCTCTCTCTCTCTTGAGAGGCAGAAAGGCAGAAAAAAAGGAAAATGTCCCGCCTATTTGGAAACTATGGAAATATTTTTGAAAAACATTTCATTTCATTTTTCCACAATTTAATTGTTTTTCATGCTTTACTCTAAGTTGAAATAGTCGCAAATACTGAAAACAGTACTAAAATGTTCTTTATCATAAAATTATTTTAGCATTTTCTACCTCGTCCTATTTTCCTTATACATATCAACTCGTGTGTTACTTTTCAACCCTTTACACACACCACACACACACACATATATATATATACACAAATATATACATATATATGTATATATATATATACATATGTATATATACACACATATATATATATATACATATACGCTTATATATATATGCACATATATATGTATGTATGTATGTACGTACGTATGTATGTATGTATGTATGTATGTATGTATGTATGTATGTATGTATGTATGTATGTATGTATGTATGTATGTATGTATGTATGTATGTATGTATGTATGTATGTATTTGTATGCATGCATACCCGCCGGGCTAACTCATAATTTTCGTCTTTCAACATTTCACTCAGACGCTTTAAACTTATTTTTATAATTTCTTCTTCTTCTTCTTCTTCTTCTTCTTCTTCTTCTTCTTCTTCTCTTATTATTATTATTATTATTATTATTATTATTATTATTATTATTATTATTATTATTATTATCTTGCTATTGCTTAAGTAGATGCCTAAAATAAACTACACGATCTTGTTAAGTATATGAATCTGTAGTTGTAGACAGAAAAAAATTAAATGAGATAGCTTGACTGAAGCCGAAATAGTAGAACCGGAAGAAGACAGTTTCGCGAATAATTTATTTCGTTTCTTTTTAAATAAACAAAGTAGCAAGTGTGAGATATTAACTTTAAGATTATATAATTATTTACAAAATAATAATTCACGGAAAAGTTTATAAACAAAGCGTCGGATACGACCATTTTCACATTTCACATGAAGTGACATTAATGTATAATCAGGAATGCGTGCGCGTGTGTTTGTGTGTGTGTGTGAGTGTTAGTGTGTTTGTATATACGAAATTAACAGCATGGACATTGTATATTATGCATGTATATATAAGTATATGTAAGTGCTTGCATGTGTATTTGTGTATCGAATCCGAAGTGTATATATACAAGTATATAACGTGTTTATGTGTATGCGTGTACATATATTTATATATATATATATATAAATATTATACATATACATACATATTTCACACACACACACACACACGCGCGCACACACACACACACACACACCCACACACACACACACACACACACACACACACATATATATATATATATACATATATATATATGAATGTATATGTATGTGTGTGTGTGAATTGGACTCAGAACATAACGAACCAGAACAAAGACCACAAGACATTTTGTCCGCTGTTCTAACGATTTTGCCAATTTGCAATCAGTCCGCGCCATTTTCTGCATATCAAACACAAAGAGCCGCTCTCAAAAGATCGTCTAATTATTTCTGCTTGAAGAGGCAAAGTCCCCTGAAATTCACTCTAAGCCCATATATTTTCGTATCCTTTATATTTTACTTTTTTCAGTCATAAGGTCGCGGCCATGCTGGGGCATCGCATTGAAGAATTTTAATCGAATGAATCGACCTCAGTACTTACTTTTTTTAAAGCCTGCACTTATTCTATATATATATACTAGCAGTATCGCCCGGTGTTGCTCGGGTTTGTAAGAGAAATAACTATATAAGCATTTTTAGAGTTGTAAAGTATAATAGCCATCTCAATATGGCTAACCACAAAGGGGAGGTGTTACTGTAGCTTAGAGAGTTACTTCCTTTTATATGCCAAAAATGCATTAAAAATGTGAAAAATTAATGGTAAATTTTTTTTTTAAATCGTAGACTCATCGTAGACATTTTTAGAGAGTTACTTCCCTTATATATGCCAAAATTGCATTAAAAACGTGAAAAATTGATGGTAATTTTTTTTTTTAAATCGTAGACTCATCGTAGACGCGCGCTAATACCCAGAAGGGTTCGATATGAATCACGACTATAAGATACCTGGTTTTGGTTAAACTGCACCGCAAAATGTGGGAGTAGTTAGGAATCTAAATCGTAGGAGACAGACAGCACACAACCTTACTTTTATATATAAAAAAATTTTTTTTTTTGCAGAAAAGCTAAGTTACGGGAATGTAAACACTGTCAAGCGGTGGTGGTGGTAGGGGAACAAACACAGAGACAAACACACACACACAGACACAGACACAGATACAGACACACACACACACACATACACACACACACACACACACATATGACGAGCGTCTTTCAGTTTCCGTCGACCAAATCCTCTCACAAGGCTTTGGTCGGCTCGAGGCTATAGTAAAAACGCTTGCCCAAGCTTTCACAGTATGGGCTTAAATCCAGGCCCATGTAGGTCATCGCCTTACCTGTCCGGAAAGTCACCCTTTCTTATTCAACCAAAAGAAATAAAAAAAGGCATAAGGGGTTATTCTATTCAGGAAATTAACAGAGTTGTTAGAGCATCGACTAGAAAGAATCCCTGAGGTATTCGTTTCGGTTCTCTACTCACTGAGTTTAAATTCCGCCGTGATCAACTTCAATCTTCTTACTTTCTGGATCAGTAAAATAGGTATTAATCACGGGTACTAGATTGATGGAATTTTTAAGATATTAGAGGAAAGTATTTCTTCTGGATCTTTACGTTCTGAGTTTTGATTCTGCTAACACTTTAAGCATGGTGGTATCCCTTTCAATCGATAACTGACCAGCGAGCCAAGCCGTATAGATAAGCTGGATATTACACGCTGAAGAGAAAATATATATCTTCTTTCCATGCATGGTTTATTACCATAATTTAATTCTTGTTTACTAAGAGGAGTCACTGAGATGGTCAATCTGTTTGCTTCCTCCTGATAAACAAACTTGCGACCTCAAAACCTATTTTACTGAACCTATATACCTTGCCTTTCCTGATGGCATGAGCAAACGTAAATGTATTAGGGTAATTGCGGTTAGGATCGAAATCAAATTGCAGTTACCAAGACTTTATTAGGCAACGACTGCAATTCGAATGGAAGATAAATAGATAGATAGATAGATAGAGAGATAGAGAGAAAAAGAGAGAGAGAGAGAGAGAGAGGGGAGAGAAGAGAGGGAGAGAAAGAGAGAGGGGGTGGGGGACTGAACGAATGAGAAACTAATTTCCAGTTTTACCACTTACTTCAGTGAGAAATGAGCACGGTCGCTCGCCCTGTCAAAAATAGAGACCAAATCTTTCTCAAATCAAATCTTACCGTGTTAAAGAAAAGTAAAGGTGCATTGGATAATATAGTCACAGATATACAATGTCTGAAAGTGAGATGAGACGGTCAAAGCTAGAATCTCCTTGATCATAGATCTTTTCATTCAGAGCTCACTCCGGCTAAAGAACAACATATCCATCACATGGCAATATTCAACGAAGCATGCACTGTTGTTTATCTTCACTCACAACACCCT
>NC_042997.1:87067599-87100099 GCF_006345805.1 Octopus sinensis | reverse complement strand
TACGCACACGCGCACACACACACACACAGATAATTAAACAAAGACACACACATGTGCGAACCCACATACTCACACACAGTCATAAGCAACACATAAGCACAATCATGAGCGCACACGCACACTCACACATGCATAAACACTCATACAATGTTAATATTGGAAGCCGGCGTAGAGTTCAAATGATCATTTGCATGTTGAATATATATCGAGCGGAAACAAAACATAGAACGAAAAAACAGACGAGGCGATGTGAAGAATTTGAAACGTTGAAAGTGATAGGGTAGGGTTCAGGTAATTGTGGGTGTGGTGTAGAGGGAAATAATTGAGTTAGAGATGGATGGATAAATGGACGGATGGATAGGAGGAAAAAAGGAAGAAGTTATGGAGGGAAAGGGATTTAAAAATAAAGGAAAAAATAAAAGAATAAAGGAAAGAGGAGAGAGTTTTAGAAAAGACGGAAGCAAAAGATGAGGAAAAGATTTGGAGGAAAGAAAGGGAGAAAGAATGAATGAAAATGAGAGAGGAGAAGGGAAGAAAGAAGAAAGTGATTGGATAGGAAAGAAGGAATGAAAATGAAAGAGGAGGACGGAAGAAACAAGAATGAGGGATAGGAAAAGGGTAGTTAGGAAGAACAGAAGAAAAAGGTAGGAATAAAAAAGAAAGACGAAGAAAATGAAGGGAATTAAGAATGGACTGCAGTATGGTCGAAGATTGGGAGAGAGAGAGAGAGAGAGAGAGAGAGAGAGAATAGAGGAAGGATGGATAAATGAATAAATAGATGAAAGAAACAAAGGGGTCTTGAGGAGAAGAAGGAAGGAAAAAATGAAAGTATACAAAGGAAAATGAAACGGAAAAGGAATGACTGAGTAAGAAAAGAAGCGAGATAGAAAACAATGGAGACGAAAAAATAATGAGTAAACGGAAGGAATAAAAGAAGAAAAGCAAAAAGACTAGATGAAGGAAGAAGCTAGGAGAAGAAGGGGGAGGAGACGAAATAAGTAAGAAAAAGAAAGGTGGAAGGAAATAATAAAGATGCAATTAACGAATAAAGAAATTATGGGAAGAAGCCAAGAAAAGAAGGAAGGAAGTGAAGGAGGAGAAAAATAAATAAATAAAGAAACATGAGGAGAATTGAATGAATGAATGAATGAGAAAAAAATGTATTTCCCTCATTTCTAACCGCAGACTTTTGTAAATGAAATATCATACATATTAAACAATCTCGACGTTCAACAAGTCTAGACCAGCCGAAATTCTTACACTTGCAGTCATTAGTAAAGGATTAGAAAAAAATTAGCAAGTATTCTAAACAACGAAACCGTGCCAACTTACGTTTCGGTTTGCGAGTTTTGTTTGTTTTACTTAACACACATTGCACCTCGATTACACGAAGTGCTCTCGCTGAGAATCATATGATGTATATTTTTTGGCTGTGAGTAAGCGGTGATGATATGTGTGAGGAGAGAAAGAAGAAAATAGAAATAATTTGCACACCACTGAACTGAACCTAATAAATGAGAGATAAAAAAAATGATAAAAAAAATAAAGATGTTTTATTTTGTTTTTTGCTTACATATATCCTCTGTGCTGATAAGTTTCCATTTGACTCTGCGTGTAATTTTCTGTTTATAATCTAGCTTCCGACGCGGTGGCAAAATTGCCCAACGGCTAAAGTGCCGAACTAACTTTTCATAAGTATCCATATTCTACTCGTTTCGTTTTCACTTCATTTTATTTTTTCTTCTATTTCGTCTCATTTTACTGGGAACGAAAAATTAAGGGTAACAATTAAATCTTCACTCACCAGTACACTCTACCCTCTAGCTCACAAATGTTTGGTAACCTCACTGCCTCTTCAGCTATTATTACAGTGGTCTTAGCTCCAACCGGTGCTGGATGATCTTCTCATCTAATCTCATCTCAAACTCAACTCACTTTTTCTCTTCTCATCACTCATGTTGGGTTCACTTTAGGTTCTACTCTAACCGCTACACCTAGACCTTCTTAGCTTGAGTCCCAACACATTGGAATTTCTTCCCTGCCCATATTTTCATTAAAACTGGCAACTTACAATTACTCAAGGACGAATATTTTCGGTCTCAAAGGAGCACACAGGTCCTAGGTTCAGGTCATTCATCAAGTCCAATCCATTACAAAAAGAATACTAAAAACAAGCAACAAAAAAAAGACGCAGATTTTACTACTAATTTTTTTAAATATACAAAATAAGACTTATTTTAAAATTAATTTTATTTATTCATCAATTAGCTTTGCATGAGCATATTTCAGCTTCTTCTTAAAACTTTTATTATGATAAGTAATGCTGTAGAGCGTGTATGTCTTTTAACTAGCTGAGGTACCATGTAATTCCCGGAAAAGCGGGGCTCATCCCTTGGTTCCATTCTCATAATTGTTTCGCTAATTCAATAGCAACAATACAAAGTATGTAGCCCTTAAAACGGTTTTTGTGCATTTACAGAGAATACCGAACTGTCTTACATAGGATCTTGTTTTTAGGAAATCCCAATAAGCTGAATACCAAAATCGTGAAGCCAGTTACGTAATAAAATGACGTGTAGTTACCTGATAGTAACAATTCAAACAAAGTAGCCTTGAAAAGGACTTTAATGCGTTCCCAGAGTATATAGAACTTAGGAGGAAATACCAATAAGGTATGTTTATCAAAATGAGATAATAACAATTCAAAGTAAGTCTGAAAAATTCTTCATGCAGCGCCTGTAATTTGGTTGAATTGATATGAAAGGCATCGTCATTCATGGTATATTGGTGAATAAGTCACTAACCGAAATAAGTGGATCTGTTGTTAGGGAAAACACTATTTACTTGTTTAAGGATTGTTCTGGGTAAAGTGCAAAAATAACCCTAATAGTTCAAATACTGTATAAAGCCATGTAATTTGTGCACCTGTTTAATTTACGCAGGTGATTTTCAGGATAAAATTTGTTAAAAAAATGCTTCTTCTCTTGTAAAATTCGCACCCAAAAGTTTTCAGAATTGCCGATATGGCCATGGAAAAAAGATTTCAATTTAGTTGTATTTAGCATAATCTCACTTATGAGTACATTTTATTAAATATTCATTAGATAAAAATAATTTAACATGTTTCACATTGAAAGCTATTAAATTACAAAGTGTTTATGTTGTTTATAATAAACTTTATTAAACAGGTGCACAAATTACAAGTAAGCATTATACCATCCAGCATAAATAAAAGTCAATTTTATGTTTAAGCCGTTATTTAAATGAGTCAACTTCCGGTACGAATGTTTACGTTTTGTACGTCCTTTTTCAACAAATAAAAGTTCTAAAAAAATTCTGGAAACGATCTACTCATGTAATTTACGCACCCCTAAAGATTATCTCCGATCTTTAGCGTACTGCTGTATGTTTTCTCAAATCACAATCGCAGGAAAAGTTGTTGATAAAAATTATCAACAAAAACAAAGCTGATAAATACGCAGAGGTTTTGCAAATCAAATTTTATTACCAATAAACATAAACTTGGATAACGCTTTACTCAATCAACAGAGGAAGGTAACCGATCAAACTGATTATGTAAACAGAATTCTGATTTGTCGAAAGCGTCTTCTTGTCTCAAGTTCTGATTTTCCGCCTATTCTTGTGGGAACCTTTGATACGGAGTATCGAAATTTTAATCCCTTTCACATTTCTAAAATGTCAAACAAACTTAAAAATTCGTCATTACCGTTATTGTTAGTATGGGCAGAACTTATTAATCATTTACTGCAAAGAAGAAACTGAATATGTTGAATATGCATTTGAACATGACAATAAAGCTACCGGAATGCTCGAAATTGGCGTAAACAGTACGACAAATTTAAAGTTGTGGTTGTTAATAAACAGACAAAAATAAAATCATACAATCAGGATTATCCAAATGATTAGATTTTTTTTCAGTGAGGAATATCCATATCACTATGTATGTTAATGGTGCTCCATTGCAATAGATAGAAACTGCAAGCAATGTAAAATATGACCCGGACCCGTCAGACTTCAAATAGTAGTTAACCATGAACGTCAGACTTCAAAAAGTAGTTAAGCATTTAATGGTTTTAGTAAATTTATACGGAAAAATTAAGCATTATACCATCCAGCATAGTCAACTTCCGGTACGAATATTTACGTTTTGTACGTCCTTTTCAACAAATAAAAGTTCTAAAAAAATTCTGGAAACTATCTATTCATATAATTTACGCACCCCTAAAGTCTATTTTTATTTTTGCCGCACACGTATTTATACAACGTAATCACTGGCAAGCGGTCACTCTAATGATATTGCTTCTCTAATAAATGGAGGGAGAAATGGCCAGTGTGCAAAAAAGAAAAATAAAGAAAAATGAATGGGTTATTTACCCTTGGCTATTAAAGGAAAATAGATGGATTATATCTAGATCCCTTCTTGGGATTATAGACTTTTATTAAACTGCAGTGAGCCTAGTAACAAACTGGATATTTGTATAGCATGTATAAAAAGTTTCGCGAAGAATCGTTAACAGGTATAGATGGCAACTTAACACAAGCAAACAGACATCCAAACAGACTGCTGTTTATATATGTATAGATTAGAGCGATGGTATCCTGAATAATTCACAGGCAGTCGAACATCTTAGCTCATGATTTGAATGGTTAATATCAATCATTCACGTGGGAAGAAGCAAAAGAAGCGTTGGGTCTATTGCTTATTTATACATGAGCTTTACGTATGTGTGTGTGTGTCTGTATACATATATACACGCAGATAAATGAACAGAAAATATTAAATTAAGATTATTATTTTAAAACTAAAGTAAAAGTAAGAACGGAATATTTATTGGAAGAGCGACTCAGTAAGTGCAAAGACACATTCATTGTAAATTTCGTGTTGACTGGATTTTCAAGTTTCGCTTCACGGCTTATTCAACCTGTCAGGGTGAATGAGCCGTCACGCGAAACTTGCTGTTCCAGTGAACATTAACTTTACAATAATGAATTAAAAGATGAAGCAATGATATACTTGTACATGACTATGTGTGTGTGTGTGTGTATACACCCCACCCCACATATACATATATATATGCATACATATTTATAAACAATACACACACACATTATATATATATATATATATATATATATATACATATAAAAGTATATACATACATACACAAACACACACACACAAATATGCATGTGTATATAATGCGTGTTCGTATGTACATCGACATGTGCCTTTTAACTACTTTTTATTTATGTATATGCGGTATTTATGTATATGCGGAAAATGTATACTTACGTGAATATGAGTTTGTGTTACCGTACTTTTGCGCAAATGTTGATGGGCTTGCGTCTTTGCTTAGAATTTATACGTATGCGCCACCATGTACGTTCTGTGTGTGTGTGTGTGTGTGTGTGTGTGTGTGTGTGTGTGTGTGTGTGTCTGTGTGTGTGTTTGTGTGTGTGAGTGTTGAGTGCGTGTGTGTGAATTGCTCTCGTGTTATGCGAACTTGGTTTCGACATGTTATGTACATGGGAGGTGCTTTACAAAAATAGCTGATCTTTAAGGAGCTTCTTTGACTTTGTTGAAAGGAGACACCATAACACTACACTTTCACACCTGGCAGACGATCTATCAATATATGTTTGCCTTATTTATCTAATTGTATTACTTGTTTGTTATCTTGTAAACATCTACTCCTCTATTTTCAGATTACTTTTACTTTTTGTTTATATTTTGTGAATTCCGCCATTTTGTTTTTGTATCTGTTGTTACGGCAGACGGAAATACATATGTTGGTCTGGTGTTAATTAGGCATTTCGGTTGGAAAATGAACTTTCTACGACTATTTCGTTCCTTGGTAATTAACGTATATTTTTTCTTCTTTTCTTTTCTTATTATTTCCTGTCGATATCTAATTCTGTTCTCTATATATGTATCGTGTGTGGGTGTATGATACGCGTATGTATCTTTGGACGCACACGCACACACTCGCGTGTATATATGTATATACGTGTGTGTGTGTGTGTGTATGTGTGAATATATATATATATATATATATATATATACGCACACGTGTGTCTGGTACTTGTAAGTATGTGTTTACGTATGTATTCTTGTGCATGAGTATGTACGCACACACTCACACACACACATACATACATCATATATAGTTAGAGAAATGTAGTGAAGCTGTGACAATCATTTGCATCCTAAAGTTAAAATATTCATAACGCTTAAAATCGCGTTACATCTGGTGTGGTGTGAATGAAGCAGCTTGTGTCTCAGTGGCTCTCAACCGGGGTCCATATGACCTCTGAGGATCCATATAAGATTTTTGACGGTCCATGCAAGCAAAACAGTACATGGAGACCCACAGTCGTATATTAAGAATCCATGAAAAAATTTTGCTTTAAATGTATTTATGCCAAGAAACAGCTAGATTTCTTTCTCTAACACTTTACAAAGTTCAACCTATCCAAGTGAAAAGCAAAACAGAAATTCTATAAAACTAGAGCTTAAACATTGAACTGCCGTGGAAGTCCACCAGAATAAAATAGTAATCAAAGGGGTCCATAATAAACAATGGTTGAGAACCACTGCTCTACCTGGTCTCTCGTAATGTTAGAAATAGCAGTAAAATTGCTTTCAAGTCATAGCCTACCTTTTTAAAAATGACAAGAAGAACCGATATAATAATGTAGTTAAAGTTATGATATGTGAATTAAAGACAAGCTGACAGGAATATCCTTGACCATGCGTCTGCTCTCTTGGATTTGACCCGAGACTAAACAACAACATCACCAACATGTGATGCGGAACGAAATCAACATTACATCAAGTTATCTACTTTGGAATGATAGTCAAATCTTCCTTAATTATTCTTGTCTCAAAACCCGAATATTTACAATGCAACGAGGGATCGTCGATACCTGGACGCAAGATTACTCGTTTTTGCCAGCTGAGTGAACTAGACCAATGGGAAATGAAGTGTTTTGCTCAAGAAAACAATGCGTCGCACGGTCCTGGAAATCGAAACCACAATCTTATGATCGTGAGTTCAACACTAATCCACGCGGCTCCACAAACAATAACAACCCTAGAATTTACTAAGAAACCTTTTTTTTTTTTAAATCATTAACTTATAATTACACTCTTTCAAAATTTATTCCCCAGGGTTATTAAATGAAGTGAAATGCAAACAGCATCGTGTTTAATTGTTTGTTTGTTTACGTCACTATTAAATGCTTAGTGAGACTTTTGCTTTCCAATTTATAAAATTGCTAGAGCAAGAACAAAAAATCAGCAAGAGAATAATTAGTGTAACAAGCCATGGTTCTGTAGAAACTATTGTGTTAGAGTAGTTAGAAATCAATATAAATATTGTGATCATGCAATTGTTTAATCTTTTAAGACTTGACTTCATTCTAATTAGTCCTTATAAGAGGTTCCAGACACTGATGGTCCATAGCCTTCCATAGTATGTACTAATTTACGAGCAGGAACTTCAAATTCCTGCAACCGCCAGACTATTTTACTGCTACCCTACACAGACTAGTACCTTACACAGTATAATATTAATAATCTCAAGGCGACGAGCTGGCAGAAACGTTAGCACACCGGGCAAAATGCGTAGCCGTATTTCGTCTGCCGCTACGTTCTGAGTTCAAATTCCGCCGAGGTCGACTTTGCATTTCATCCTTTCGGGGTCGATTAAATAAATACTAGTTACGCACTGGGGTCGATATAATCTACTTAATTCGTCTGACTGTCCTTGTTTGTCCTCTCTGTGTGTATCCCCTTGTGAGTAGTAAAGAAATAGGTATTTCGTTTGCCGCTACGTTCTGAGGACAAATTCCGCCGAGGTCGACTTTGCCTTTCATCCTTTCGGGGTTCATAGATTAAGTACCAGTTGCGTACTAAGGTTGATCTAATCGACTGCCCTCACCTCAAAAATTTGGGGCCTTGTGCCTAGAGTAGAAAATAATATTAATAAGCTCGTGTATTAATACTAATATACAGGAACTTGTATTTCATATCCTTATTTACATAAATTTAATATGTTTAATCTGGAGTGTGGCCACCTCTCGTTCGAGAATACTCAGCAATCCAGAACAGCTTTGGAACCAAAGGGTTCGAAAAATCGATATTGTGCCTGTATTAATATTTACATATTATAAGGTGGCGAGCTGGCAGAATCGTTAGCACACCGGGCAAAATGCTTAGCAGCATTTCGGTCGTCATTATGTTCTGCGTTCAAATTCGGCCGTGGTCGACTTTGTCTTTCATCCTCTCAGGGTCGATAAAATAAGTACCTGTTGACCACTGGGGTCGATGTAATAGATTTACCCCCTTCCCTCGAGCTTGCTGGCCTTGTGCCAAAATTTGAAATCAATATTTACATATTATCATGAAACAGAAGGTATTCATTCACTTAAAAATCTAGATCTCTTTTCTTACTTGAGCATGTAACAACAAATTTAAAAGGAGATGAGATGGCGTAGTCTTAATGCCTTTTCAAAAATAAATTAAAAGCTTAAATGAACCGGATTAACTTTAACCGAGAATTGAAACTAAATCATAGGTTGTAGTTTCTGGAAACTTAGCTCTTGCTCCAAGGCACACGCAACATTTGTTCAAATACACCGTAGTTTATTCTGACAACTTCCATGTCCAACACATTGATTCCATGTCTTCCTGAACCCCTATCAGATTTCCTTAACTTTAACAGTATTGTCTTTCACTTTATCCATTTATAATTTCTTTTCTATTTGCTTTTGTTTTTCCTTTATTCTTACTAATGATACTTCCTCCACGGCGTTTTTCCTCACTTCACTAAGATCTATCTCTCGGTTTTCGTTAGCTGTTGCTCTCACACAGAAGTTAATTTACATCCGGTAAGGAAAAAAAGAAGAGAAAAAGATTGAGCTTAACAGCTTAATAAAGACGCCGGCTGAGGTATAGAGATCATTGCTTCCAGGCAAAGCAGACAGCTACGGCTATTCTCAAATATAACTAAATGCGACAGAGCATAGAAAAAGGGGCTGTACAATACTTGTCCACGCCATGTTCGTATCACGATGTTTAATCGAATTACAAACCGGAATGAAACAGGCTTTCTGGATAATCATTGTCTGCTAAATGTAAATGCAATCATCGCTATTTGAAAAAAACCAAAACAAAAAAAACCCAGCAAAAACAAAAAGCAAGATACCTTGTTTAACAGTTTGCTGTTTCATTGTTAGGATTGACTTTTTGTTTGGAATAGTCGTTTTGAATTACGATGTAAAAAGGAGACCGAGTATGTTACTCTGTGTTCAAAAAGAATGCATTGTAAATAAACTTTTACTGAGATTGTGTTTGTAAATTCTTGAATAAATATTGCCTGCAGCACTTATATCTTGTCCCAATATGAACCATTTTACTTGATTTTTATAACTAACCTTGTATATTGTCAATAGAAACATGTATGCCTTCTTTTCTTTTCGAATATATAGACTTTTATAACACACATACATATACATTATATATATAATATATATATATATATATAATATATATATATATATATATATTATATATATATATATGTGTGTGTGTGTGTGTGTGTGTGTGGTGTGTGTGTGTGTGTGGTGTGTGTGTGTGTGTGCGTGTGTGTGTGTGTGTGTTGTGTGTGTGTGTGTGTGTGTGTATAAACCAAGAGAAAAGAGGGAAATATGATTAGTCAAAATTTATTAATACATTGACAAGACCTACAATTATTTCAATTAATCGCTTATAGTATAAAATCAATCAAATTTAATTCAAATCAATTTGGTTAATTATTATAAGCCAACATTTTTATTAACCTTATCTCCATCTTCTCTCTTGGTTTTTATAATAATAATATATATGTGTGTGTGCCTATATTATAAGATATTCAACCAGTCTAATCTTGGATATTTCTTGTATGACATTCCCTATTAGAAATTCCTTGATAGCTGTTACTCTTCTCTCCGTGTATAAACTCTCACACATCATTTTTACTATTTCACATTATTCATTCTTCCTTCATTATGATCTTTTATTGATTCGCAGTTGTATTAAAGGTTAACAAAATACCCTGGAATATTTTTTCTGCTATGCCATGATATTTTACACTAATTATTCACTTGTTGACTTTTTTGCAGGATTCTGGTTCAAGTTACTATCTATCAAACACTTCATTATGACTCTCAAATCAACGCGATGTAACCTAACTACTGACTAGCTATCGCGATATGTGACTGATGTAATATTTTCCAGTAATACTCCCACGACGAATCTAATAAAGAATACAATAAATTTTCGTTCTACCATCTTTAAGAAAAATTTTTTTTTCAGTTTTGTTGATTGGAAATTCACTTCAATAAATATAGTGGGATTTCTTAAACTGCAACAAGGCCTCTGATGTACAAGAGAAAGTGAATTGAGAATATATTAAGTTCAGTCTTTTTTCTTGAGTTTTAACGACAAAAACGAAAAGTAAGGTTAACAAGGAAGTATCAAAATTAGCTCCTTTTTACTATTTCCATTTGTCGAGTACTTAAATGTTTCACTCAATATGATAGTATGTATAATAACCAAGTATATTACTGAATATTATGGATCTTTTCCCTTTGAATGGCAGATCGAGAAATTAATTTTTTGTAACTAAACACTTTCAAACTTCGGACACTGGTAGGATGTGTCATAAAAAACATCTTTTACTCTTAGTATTGTCGAGAAAAATCTATATTTTCAAAATTATTTCGTATTAAAGTAGTCGTATTTCGGTAATTTCAACCAATTAATGACGTGTATTCAGCTGAATAAAATTACTGCCGTTGTTTGTCAACAACAACTATCGGTGGTTTATATTTCGTTTGTCACTGTTATCTATGACATCCTTCGTGCGTTTGTACTGATTTTAGCTTTAGGGTTTTCGAGTTAGGGTTAGGGTTTTAGAGTTAGGGTTAGGGTTGCAGTTTTAGGGTTAAGGTTAGGGTTAAGGTTTTAGGGTTAGGAGTTAGGGTTAGGATTGGGATTTTAGGGTTAGAGTTACGAAAAAAAGTAAAAATGAAGAAATTGAAGGGGAGGGGGAGGGGGGCAAAACAGTCTTTCCGAAAATAGTAGCTGAAAAACAGGAAAAAAAAACTTAAAGCGTTTCATCACGTCTTTTAGACAAGCATAATATATCTTGTCCTTCCTTGAGTGTGATTCGAAGAAAGCTTTAGTTGCTATTTCTAGTATTTTAAGAGGATCTTTCGTTGGTTAGTAACCACAATTATTGACTGTATAGGATGTTTAATTTACCTTACCATCTCCTCAATCATTCTTTCATCTTCTCTTGCATTCCCGTACAAGTGATGAGAGCATCTTGAGTGCTTCGACATTTCAACAAATATGCTATCCAACGTCGCTTGAATAGGGAACGGGGTCTTTCTCTCTCTCTCTCCCTCTCTCTCTCAATCTATCTATCTATCTATCTATCTATCTATCTATCTATCTATCTATCTATCTATCTATCTATCTATCTATTAATCTCAACAAATAAGCACTCATACATTCTGGTAGGATATTTCCACAACCTTTCTTTTTCTACCTTCTCTCTCTCTCTCTTTCTTTCTTTCTCTCTCTCTTCTTTTCTGCAACCCCTGTCATCTTGTCTACATATATATCGTTCTTTTAATCACAGTATTGCACATTCATTCATACACT
Source organism: Octopus sinensis (assembly GCF_006345805.1). Taxonomy (NCBI): domain Eukaryota; kingdom Metazoa; phylum Mollusca; class Cephalopoda; order Octopoda; family Octopodidae; genus Octopus; species Octopus sinensis. Next base: position 87,088,365 of record NC_042997.1, on the reverse strand, counting down.
CTCCCACTTTCTCTGACGGTTTGATTGTATGTTTATTTGTGCGCGCGTGTGCGTAAACTTCCACGAAATAGCAGTAGCAACAATAATAATAAAAATAATGATCATTTCTACTATAGACACAAGGCCTGAAATTTTGTGGGATTGGGAGGGTTCTGTCGAGTACATCGATATCGGTGCTAAACTGCTATTTATCTTATTGACCCGGAAAGGATGAAAGGCAAAGTCAACCTCGGTGGCATTTGAACGCAAAGCCACATGAAATGCCGCTAAGCATTTTGTCCGGTGAGCTAACGATTCCGCCATTACATTTAATAATTTCTTTTATGATAATTATAATAATAATAATGGTTTCAGATTTAGGAACAAGACCAGAAATCTTGAGGCATAAAATGGAAAGTTGACTTTGGAAGGATTTGAAATGATAATAACAGTATGACAACAACAACAACAACGACGACAACTTCAGGAACGGGCAAGTGTCTCCGCTATGTCGCATCTATAATAGAGTGGACGAAACCATTGCCTATATCACGAACGAATGCCCTAAACTTGCCCAAAACCATTACAAGTTGTCGTGACACGATGAGGTAGCGAAACTGCTATATTGGAAACTGTGCGAAAAGTGGAGGCAAGACGTGGTATGAGCAGAAATCGCAGTGAGTAACAGAGTCGGAAACTTGCAAAATCCTCTGGGATTTCCCAATCTAAACAGATCAGGTATTAGCATAGCAGACCGGACCTAGTGGTGGTCGACATGATGCACCACATCCTATACAGTTGATGTTACGTTTCCCCTTGACCCACGAATAGTCAAAGAAGAAGGCAAAAATAGATAAATACAATCCTCTTAAGTACGAAATAGCCCGGCAATGGAAAATCACGAAGGTGAAGATAGTGCCAATTATTGTTGGGTCCTTGGGGACAGTATCAGAAGGCATCAACAGGAATATAAAAGAAATTGGAATAGAGTGTCCAGTGGGACTGTTTGGCTGTGGCATACTTGCGGAGACACTTGCTCATTCCTCAGATTGACTCTCCAATTCGTGGCCAAAGTTTGGTTTTGTGCTGTCAGTATAGTGCTCTCTGTCTCTTTTTTCAGTGCTCTTTTCTTCAGCCAATCCCACCTATGTTTTCCAGCAACTTCAATTGTGGCTGCATGGAATTGATTGTGTAGTTCCTTGTTGTGTAATGCTTCTTCATGTCCTTTTTGCACTTCTTCCTTTGTTTTTCAGTACTCCCTCATTCATAACTGACACTAGCAAAGTTTCATTACTTTGAGTTAGGTATATCATTAAGCTCCCAAGTTCAATACGTACGCAGTCTTCCACACTTATCAATCCCCTAGCTCCATTTGCTCTCTTTATGTATAGGCGATCAGTGTCTGCACGTGGATGATGAGCTCCATGCATCATTAGAAGTTTTCTTGTCTTCCTATCCAACTCCTTTAGCGCCTCCTCTGTCCACTTCAGGATTCCAGCGCCATACAAAATTACTGCGACTGCGCGCGAGTTTATTGCTGAAATTATGTTCCTGGTATTCCGCTTTGAAGCCAATATTTTTCTCACTCGACGCAGGTACTCTTTCTTTGTCATTTCTTTCATATCGTTGTTTAATTCCATCTGCCTCAAATATTCCCAGGTATTTATAATCGGATTCAGGTTCAATTGCTTTCATCATTTCACCACTTGGCATACATGTGCCTTCTGTCCTGACAAGCTTTCCTCATCTCATCACCATCGTAGCCCATTTTGAGAGTCGAAACTCCATCTCGATATCATTCGAAAAGTCTGCACAGATTGGACTAGTTCTGCCTCATTTTTGTGAACAACTTCATGTCGTTCATGAATAGCAAGTAGTTCAGTTTTTCCTTACCTCTTCCCAGATCATACTCCAACTTTGTCTTCTGTAGAATTTCACTGAAGGGGATCATCTCGGCACAAACTGACATTTTACGCTAAGTTTTCCTGCTTGTACCCATCTGTTGTTTTTAGATATTTTACGTTGCATTTTCAATACCAAGCTCTTTCTGTTTCTGGATATCTTACGTTACGTTTTTGATACCCATCCCTTGCTGTTTTTGGATATTTTACGTTGCATTTTTGATACCCACCTCTTTTACATCGACTCCAGTGTTCGACTGGTACTTATTTTACCGATCCTGAAAGGATGAAAGCACGTGATAAAAATAAAACTACTGAACAAACTGTATAGAGATTTAGAGAAAGGTGGGCTGCTGTATATTAAACAGAAAGGGTGCCGAAAGAAGAGCCGGGGAACGAAAGATAAACTGTTAATTGATAATCTGATTATCGGAAACTGCAAGAGAAGATACACAAACCCGATCTTGACATGGATTGATTATCGTAATGCATACGATATGATACTACACTCCTGGATAACAGGAACCATAGAAATGTATGGAGTAGCAGAAAACATGAGAAGTTTAGAAGAAAACAGGAGTATGAAATATTGAAGAACTGAATTGACAGCAGGGAATCAGGTATTATGAGAGGTGAAAATCAAGAAAGGAATCTTCCAGGGGGCAGTGCTTTCACTGCACTACCGAGCGCAGCTGTGTGTACCTTGGGTAAGTACTGTAGCTTGTTGTGGTGCTCTTATTTTCACTGTATTGAAAGTGCTTTATGTAGGATGTGCGCCGTGCTTAGTAGTGCTATTTTCTATATGTTATAGACATTCGTAAGTCCTGATGTTTTGGCTATGTATTTGTTTGAATGTTTTTAATCATACCTATTATTATAGGGATTGTTTGCTCCACATTCGGGTTACCTCTGTTTTCAGATCTTTCTATTTTGAGATTTACTCCGTTTCTTTTAGAGATACATTGTCATCTGTTGGTATTGATATATCGATCAGAAGGAATTTTTCTTGGTGATCTCTGACAACTATGTCTGGCCTATTTCCTTGATTTCTCTGTCTGTATGTATGTATTGGTATATCCCAGAATATGTATTGGCATATCCCAGAATATGTTGCTTTGTCATTTTCTGAGACCTTCTCTGGCGTGTGCCTATATCATCTTTTTTCTGTTTTCATTCCATAGTGTTGGCAAAGCTTCTAGTGTATATAGATCCCAACTCTGTCATATTCTGTGGATATATTCCTTCTGAGCAAGGATTGGACAGCCAAAGACAATATGATTTATTGTTTCTCCCCCGTCACCACATATTCTGCAATTACTTGTATTTTTCTTCATTATGTGTTTCTGGTGGAGAGGCTTAGATCTGCTGCAATTAAAAATCCTTCAGTCTCTGCTTTGAGTTCTGAGCTCCTCAGCCATTGTTGGGATTTTATTTTGTATATTTCTTCTTCTTATTATTATTGTTATTATTATTAAGGCAGCAAGCTGGCAGAATCGTTAGCACTCCGGGCAAAATGTTTAACGTCATTTCGTCCATGTATACGTTCTGGGTTCAAACTCTGCCGAGATGACTTTGCTTTTCATGATTTCCGAGTCGATAAAGTAAGTACCACTTCAGTGTTAGGGTCGACATAATCAACTTCACCCATCCCCAAAAACTACTGGCCACATGCCAAAACATGAATCCAATATTATTAAGGCGGCGAGCTGGCAGAATTGTTAGCATGCCGGGCAAAATGCTCAGTTGCATTTCCTTCGTCTTTACGTTTTGAGTTCAAATTCTGCGGAAACTGACTTTGCCTTTCATCCTCGCGTGGTGATAAATTAAGTACCAGTTGAATACTGAAGTCGATGTAATCGACTAGCCCCTTCCCTTTAAATTTCAGGCCTTGTGCCTATGATAGAAAGGATTATTATTGTTGACGTTGTAGATGATGTAGAAAGATTGAGGACAAGAGCAACAAGAGCTACAAGAACAATAACAAGAGAGAGAAAGAAAGAGTAAGAAAACGAGAGACAAATAGATAGACAGGGAGAGAGAGAGAGAGGAGAGAGAGAGAGAGAGAGAGAGAGAGTGAGTGAGAAAGAAATAAGCAGAAATTTATTAATTCTTCATACCCAAACCCTCCTCAGCTCGCTCCCTTTTAATTTTCTTCATACCCGTCATGCGCTATATCCTGTCTTTAATGTCACTTGACGTCTACAGTCACGCACGCGCACCACGTGTATGGGAGTGCGCGTGTGCTGAAGTATGTGTGTGTGTACGTGTGTGTGTGTGTGTGTGTGTGTGTGTGTGTTTTGTGTCATCCTACTTCTCTTCTCCACCACAGCATGTCTGTACTCTATGTAAAGTGATCTGATTGTTCTCTCAGTGAAGTGGTGATAATGGTGGTGGTGATGATAGCGGTGGAAGAGAACCGTACATTGTTTGTTTGTTGGTTAGTAAGTTCGTTAATAGTTTCTTATAGTTAGTTGTTGGATTTCTTTTTATTTATATATATATATATATATGTTCCTTTGTAATTTTTTATTGTCGTTTTTGTTGTTATTGCTATCGTTGATGCGTTGTCTTAATTTTTGTTGTTTGTTTCAACATTGTCGTTAACCGACGTTGTTGTAACAAATAAGTGGCGATTTCGGCACAGCATGTTTCCTACATTTCTGTATTTGACTACCATTACAAATACACATGTCTCTTTTATTTATTTATTTATTTATTTATTTATTTATTTATTCATTTGTATATTACTTTGTATTTTGTGTCTTATATTGTACTTTACGAAACTAATAAATATGGTAGACCGCACTCTATATTAGTTTAAAATTTTGGCAGAAAGCCAGCAAATTCAGATGAAAGGAATAGTGCTTTTACATCAACCCCGGTGCTCGACTGGTACTTATTTTATCGACCCCCAAAAGGATGAAAGGCAAAGTCGACTTCGTTGGAATTTGAACTCAGAACGTAAAGACGGATGAAATACCTATTTCTTTACTACCCACAAGGGACTACACACAGAGAGGACAAACAAGAACAGACAAACGGATTAAGTCGATTATATCGACCCCAGTGCGTAACTGGTATTTATTTAATCGACCCCGAAAGGATGAAAGGCAAAGTCGACCTCGGCGGAATTTGAACCCAGAACGTAACGGCTGACGAAATACTGCTAAGTATTTCGCTTGGCGTGCTAACGATTCTGCCAACTCGCAGCCTTGACCCCATTCTTTATCAAACGTGTAGTATGAAAGAAAATATTACTCTCCGAGTTTCTTTTTTCCTATTTTTCTTTTTTAACCGTATTAATCAGGAAAGGAGAGGCAGTTACTCCATAATCTTTACAGACCGTCCTGACTAAAGAAACCGATGGTGTCAATGCCCAGCCTGAATATTTGAAGTAAAAAAAAAAAGAAGCAGAATGGGAAACAAATAACAGATCTAGAAATCTGCATTAAATTGAACACTGTTAAAGGCATCCAAGTTTCGACTCCCAGACAGGGTGGTGCGTTGAGCAAAAACGCTTCATTTCGTGTTGCTCCAGTTCACTCAGCGGATCTCTTCTGCTTGGCTGCCACTTTTCAATTTCTTCAATTTTGTTTCAATTGATTTCAAATTTGGTGTATTGATGTAGTTTTGTATGTTCTTTATTGACATGAAATTCATTTTCGCCATAAATCAACAAATAAACAGTTAAGAGCATTTAAAGTTTGCAAATTTTACGTAATTTTAGTCCTACTTGCAAGAGAAGGGTGTTACCACTAGAAGAAAATTATGCAAAGAAAAAAAATAAACATTATATGAACAAAAAAATTCGTGTGGAAACATTTACTTGTGGTGCTCCTGCAAATGATACAAGGAGTCTGTGTCAGTAAGAAAAGATACGGGGGTTAGAAGCCTTCTTCTTAGGACTGTACTGCTTTTCATTTAATTATGGGTCAAGGAATTAACTTCACTTCGATTCTGTGCTGAAGAACTGGAGATGAGCCATTGCACAGCTATTGATTACAACAGTTATGTTCGTGAGATGTGTACGGAGGACCTGCTCAGTAACTCAGTCAAGATTGGCGGTCCTGGGAAGATTGTTGAGACAAACGAAACAGTTTTCTCAAGACGTAAGTACAACCGAGGAAGGCTATTTGAGCAGCGGGTTTTCAGAGGAATGTGTTGCGAGACCAGACAGGATTTTCTTTATACGATGTCATGTCGGTATCGCGACACACTGGAGGAATGCATACAGAAGTAAATTCTTCCAGCAACCACAATTTTCGGTAATTCGTGGAGAGCGTACTCTCACATTCTTGAAATTGCTGGTTATAATTTTGAACATAGACCGGTGAACCACAGCGATGGTATCCACACGCAACATGTGGCAAGTACATGGGTCTCTGTAAAGCGACTCTACGAGTTTATGTGGTGCAGGAGATATGAAAATTGCAATTTGTTTGAAAAATTACTTGAGTGCATTACCAATTTTTTTTTTCGTGAACTGGACTACAAAATGTGTTGTTTACTCGTTTTTGTCGAACTGAGCTACAGTTTGCTTTCTCTGCTCCAACGAATATGTTGATAAACATTTCTCTTGTTTACAGTTTTTTTTTCTGTTCTAAAAACTACAAAATGTCGCCTTTCATTCTTTCGGAGTCGATGAAATAAATACCAGTCGAACACTAGGGTCGATGTAATCGACTAGCCTCCACTCCCAAAATTTTAGGCTTTGTGCCTATAGTAGAAAGGATTATTATCATTCAAATCCAGTCACGTAATCAGAGAAATTGCACGGGCTAGAGACTAACTTGTCCCAAATACATTCCATTTAGATTACCGTACAAAGCGTAAAGACCCTCTTTGGTCATTAATGACCATGAGATTGCACCTAGAAAGTTCCCCTCTGAGGCACAAGTCCGGCCAAAGTTGTTAATGGCAGACCAGCAGTCACCCATGCATACCAGCCTCCCCTTTCCAAACCACTGAGGTTATCCAAGGGAAAGGCAAAGGCTGATGCAATTTGGCACCAGTGACATCACAATTCATTTCTACAGCTGAGTGAACTGGAGCAACGTGAAATAAAGAGGCTTCCTCAAGAACACAACACACAGCCCGGTCCGGGAATCAAACTCACTACCTCATGACTGTGAGCCCGATGCTCTAACCACTGAGCCATACCATACAAATCCATGTATAATGTGAATATTGTTACACCTAAATCAATATTCTTTTCTACTCTATGCACAAGGCCCAACATTTTGGTACTTAATTTATCGACCCCCAAAAGGATGAAAGGCAAAGTCGACCTCGGTGGAATTTGAACTCAGAACATAAAGACTGACGAAATACCTATTTCTTTACTACCCACAAGGGGCTAAACACAGAAGGGACAAACAAGGATATGCAAACGGATTAAGTCGATTACATCGACCCCATTGCGCAACTGGTACTTATTTAATCGACCCCGAATGGATGAAAGGCAAAGTCGACCTCGGCGGAATTTGAACTCAGAATGTAGCGGCAGATGAAATACCTATTTCTTTACTACCCACAAGGGGCTAAACACAGAGGGGACAAACACGGACAGACAAACGGATTAAGTCGATTGCATCGATCCCAGTGCGTAACTGGTACTTAATTTATCGACCCCGAAAGGATGAAAGGCAAAGTCGACCTCGGCGGAATTTGAACTCAGAACGTAACGGCAGAATAAATACGGTTACGCATTTCGCCTGGCGAGCTAACGTTTCTGCCAGCTCGCCGCCTTTACACCTAAATCAATATTAAAAATCAAAGGCGTGTCTTAGATGTGATATTGAATTACAAAGTTTTCCACACCTATTTTTATTAAGAATAGATTATTATTTGTTTTTATTACATATCAATACATTTTATATAAAATTTAGTGTATTGGTTTACAGAGAATCATCTACTCTTGTAGCAGCTGAGCAACATAGTGTTATATATACAGTATTATTGGTTTTAAAGACAATCTACGCCTCCAAATCGAGATGTGTATTTACATGGTAGTATATTATGCAGAGACTTTTAAGGTTATTCTTTCGATTGGTACATTTTCGATACAGAGTACGTGTATGATTTGTTACATCTACTGATAAGAGTGAGTATTGTAAAGGTATCTGAAAATCAGTACTGTAACTTGGCTTCGATTTCGGGCTATGGCTAATTCCTTTTTATTTCTGTTACTTCTCTTTACTCTTTTACTCTTTTACTTGTTTCAGTCATTTGACTGTGGCCATGCTGGAGCACCGCCCTTAGTCGAGCAAATCGACTCCAGGACTTATTCTTTGTAAGCCTAGTACTTATTCTATCGGTCTCTTTTGCCGAGCCGCTAAGTTACGGGGACGTAAAAACACCAGCATCGGTTGTCAAGCGATGTTGGGGGGACAAACACAGACACAAACATATACACACAAATACACACATATATATATACATATATACGACGGGCTTCTTTCAGTTTCCGTCAACCAAATCCACTCACAAGGCTTTGGTTGGCCTGAGGCTATAGTAGAAGACATTTGCCCAAGGTGCTATACAGTGGGACTGAACCCGGAACCATGTGGTTGGTAAGCAAGCTACTTACCACACAGCTACACGAAAAAAACTTTGACTTTATCGAAGCCATTTAAGCTAATCTGCTATTGAGAAATACTGTCGTTGTTTGTTGTTTAGACCTGAGTAACCCTCATCGAGCATACTTATAATGAAAGGTGCTGTAACCGTCGTCACCTAATCTTCATAGATGTATGTAGGGCTACATCATATTATGTGCCCTTTCATTATTTAACATGTTAAAGGTGATTTGTGAAAGATGTAACTGTTATTTCTAAACATTTGAGCGTCTATATAGAGGATCCTTTGTTGGGTTGACTGGTTGTTGATTATGAATAGTAACGTTGCAATGTATTTTAGGGTACTAAACATATTCCCGACAATAAAAGAAAGGCACCAGAAAAAATAATTACAAAATAATTATTACATAAAGCATTATGCTAGAGATCATATTTCATAATGTATAAACAATCAAATTTGTAATGAAAACATAACAAATTTAAACCTTAAGTTTATATAATAATGGAAAAATGTATTTTGTTACTGTTTACTGAATGCAAACTCTGCGCATATATATATATATATATATATATATATATATATATATATATATATATATATATATATACAATCGTACACACAAATGTATTTAAGTATGCATACTTACATATGTAAGGAGAGAAGAAAGAGATGAATAGGTTAATAGCTATATATGTGTGTTTGTGTTTGTGTGTGTGTTTATGAATACTATCTCATTATATATATATATATATATATATTATATATATATATATATATATACCGGAGTAAACACATAAATGTGAAACAAGGTGGAAAAAAGAGTACTCAAATACCAGTGGTAGAGTAATATGCTTTATTTTAAGCAGCAGAAAATTCAACAAAATCTGTTACTCTGAGTTTCTCGTTGCCGTTCTGATGAACTCAGAGTAACAGATTTTGTTGAATTTTCTGCTGCTTAAAATAAAGTATATATATATATATATATATTGCTACACGCATATATATATAATTAAACAATGGTAAACAGCAAAGAATAAAGACAAAAAAATTAAAAAGCCACAAGTTGCACTCGGACAAGTAAAGCATTTCATAATTGAGAACAAATAAAAAGTATTGTACTTAACATAAGGTGTCTTCCAGAACATTCTTTCCTTGAATAACTAAACAACAGGCGCATTGCAATAATTCTAATGACGGTTTTAGCCCGGATTTCAAATACTGAAAGATCGAATATTTTCATATATTGGTACAACATCGATTTTCCGAAAATTTTGGTTCCAGTGCTTTGGCGGATTACTGATTTTTCCGAACTGGAAGTGGTCACCTCTAAACTAAACAAATATTAACTTTACTTAAGTAATTAAATGAAATACAAATACCTGTGCATTAGTACAAATGATACACGTTTATCAATACTGTACTAAAGGCGGTGAGCAAGCAGAATCTTTAGTGCGCCGGGCGAAATGCTTAGCGGCATTTCGTCTGACTTTACGTTCTGACTTTAAGTTCTGCTAATGTCGACTTTGCCTTTCATCCTTTCGGGGTCGATAAAATAAGTACTAGTTGAGAATGGGGTCGATATAATCCACTTACCACCTCCCCCGAAATTGATGGCCTTGTTCAAAAATTTGAAACCAATACTGTACTGTGCACTGTACTACTGCTGCACATGTCACTGCTGTTAGTGACCAGATGTTTATTTTCATTTCCATCAAAATAGTGGCAGTCAGGTTGTTTGAAATGACCACAATGAGAGCTGTTGCCCCAGGAATTACTGTAACTATGGCTAGTCTGTTGTTAATACTGGCGCGTTAAGGTAACCCGCTTAATGTCTCATCGTGTGTTTCACACATGCGTTAAAAAATATGGTGTTTTAAAAACAATCTTTATCGGTTTTTGTTGAGAATACTTCAGGCAGTGCAGTGAACCACAAAAGTTTTGATATCGTCCACCCATTATATGTCTCTCTAATATCACATACCACTTACCCCTCACTATTGCTTTAATACGATGTGACTTGACAGGTACCGTGAAATAGAACTAGATTACTAGGACCGCCCAGTAATCTAGTCTAACGTCCGCAGGAATTTGAAGTTCCTGCTCAAATTTAAAGTTGATTACATCGCGTAACATTGTTATTTATTTTCATTTTTTGTCTTTGGTCAGTAAGTTTTATTTCCTATTTGCTTCTATGACTACTATTCTCTTCGAACTTTGCTTTTGTGACCTGGACATCAATGTTTTGAAACTCACCTATTTTCCATTACATTTCAGCACTGAGTTGGTGAAGCAGAAATATTGTTATAGCAAATATTCTGCTCAATGCCACAGATTTGCTTGTCAGTTATTTGACCTAAACCACTTGAGCATGTTCCTTAGTGACTGACAATATGTGCATCTCAAATCACGGGCAGAAGTAGTGGAGGAGTATCGTAAGCAAGTATTGTGAGGGATTCTTTGGAGTTTGAATTAATGTAACAAAAACAAAATTTGAAGGAAATATTAGTCATCTTTCATACTTTCTAGGGGTAAGCAAATAGGAAATAACAGTTGCTACACGAGAACAAAAATCGTGTTACACAGTGTAATACGAGACTCAGTGTTTGGAATGTTTGTACTGTACCTGTATTAAAAGTATCATTAAGAAATTCGACGAGAGGGCCTGTGTGTGATTGCTTGACCTGCTAGATTTAGTAGGCAAATACTTTCAAATCACACGCTACCGACTTAAATAAAGGAAACATAAAATAACAATCATATACTTCTAAAACTTCGGAAAGATCTTGGTTAGAATGTTTTTGATCATAATTTTCTACAATCAGAACTGACTAGGGCTAAATAAAGCACCAACAGCAGCAGCAACATCAACAACAACAATAACAAAGCTGCAAAGTATCATTCATTGTTACTGAAATGTTAATATATTATTTGTTAATTTAATATCATACTTTTGATGTAAGTCTGACGAAATGCCAGTCTATTGTCTAAAAATGCAAACATTACGTAAATTTCCGCTTCGAACTTTTGCGTAAACTGGCGTTGCAAGCAGAGTTGGTACAAAAACTATCGTAACGTATCATTAAAGATGTGTTAAAGAATTTCCTTGTCTTATTATTTGGATTACACACACACACACACGCACGCACGCACGCACGCACGCGCACACACACACACACACACACACACACAAACACACACATAATCAGCCTATATGTAGTTACTCTACCAGGCAGAAACAGCTGCCAAATCTCCCCCAAACCATATTCTGCAAATCTTAGAAATTTATATATATATGTGTGTGTGTGTGTGTGTGTGTGTGTGTGTGTGTGTGTGTGTATGTATGTATGTATGAATGTATATCCATACATACTGTCACGCATCCACACATAACACATTGATATATATTCAAGCGTAACACATCAATCTCCACTTTAATTAGACTCCCGACGACGTCACATCATCATTAACCATGACGAAGTGGTGAAAAAAAGAAATAACAAAATAGTAGGATAATTCTGAGAGAAATCAATATACACAAGTATAAAATGACGGCCATTTCTTTAAACTAACAGCTGTTCCAACATCGATATTTATACACATACATATATAGTTATTTGCTGTTCACACCCGTGTTCACACCCTCATGCAAGCGCACCCGCTCGTCTTTCACAGCATGGCTATTTTTCATGCGAAAATTTATACATACATACATACATACATACATACATACATACATACATACATGCATACATACATACATACATCTTTGTTATTCAACAAATCTGAAATGTTAGAGGTGCGGGAGCACAGAAGGAACCTAAAGTAGCTAGACTACAAGAAAGTCTTTAACTCTGTTAACCATTCATGGATGCATGAAGCCCTTCAACTTGCTAAAGTTCTAGTGAGGATAGTCAACGCCATAACTGACCTGGCTTCGCCGTGGCCACCATCTTGAAATTAAACGCAAGGAGTGACTGTATTATCACTGATAGAAAACAGTATCGCAGAAGCTTATTCCAAGGGACATATTCCTCTCTGTGATGCTGTTTATATTTCTGTAAACCCGTTGTCATCCATGTTAAGTAAGTCTGATGGATATATCACTGGTTCACAAGGAAACAGAAGTACCAAAATTACATACTGTTCCTTTATGGGTGACTTGAAACTATATGGAAAGAACGTGCATAAGATGAAAAAGACCCATGACCTGGTTACAACATTCTCAAAGGATACAGGGCTGAAATTTGGTCAGGAGAAATGTTGCTATCTAGTTGTGAAAAGAGAGAAAACTGTACACCAGACTAGCAACATCTCCATCAATGTCCTAACTGATTCCCCTATACCTGATAAGGGATGTTACAGATGTCTAGCAGTGGATGAAAACATATCTTACAATAGCACCTGTAACAAAACACGTTTCACTAAATAAATTACAGCCTAAAAAAGAAAATCTGGACCTCGGAACTCTGCATTCAATAAAACAATGGCTGCAGTGTCTGCAGTGCCAGTACCCATACCAACATTGGACGCTCTACCGTAATATATCATCAGATGAAAGAATGAGCGTATATGAAAAGACCATGCATGGATATGTTAGTAGAAAGCTCCGAGATGATAGTAACATTGAACATCAAAGCAGTCTATCATGGACCAATAACTGGATTACTACCTCCCACTTTGCAATCCAGAAACAGGGAATATCAACCAAATACCTGATGCACGAAAGATGCTGGAAAAGCAGTAAAATGTGACAACCGATGCAGACTATGTGAAGTTAACACAGAAGATATCACCCACATTATAAGCAGTTGTCCGAAAATGTCATTACAATATTACCTAACGATGAGACATGATGTTGGAACTACCCCGAGAACAAAGAAATAAGAACCGACAGTATGGTGAAAGCCATAGCCACTCATAGTAAAAATGAGTAGTGGTGGAAGGTTCCAGTGAAAAGCTCAATAAAAATGCAAACACACTTGACCTGATGTAATAATTTGGGATAGAAAGGAGAAACTGTGTACAGTTGTGGAAATCAGCTACCTGGCAGATGTTAATATACAGCTGAAGATCAATGAAAAAGAGAATACTTATGCTGAACTCTTGAGAAATCTGCAGTTACTCAATCCAGATTACAAGTTCAGATTTATACCTGTAATTACTAGAGCCTTAATACCAATCTTGAGAAATTAGGCTTCAGAAAACCAGAAAAGAAAAAAGGTGACTCATTGGCTACAGATCCAAGCCATCATTGTGTGTGTGTGTGTGTGTGTGGTGTGTGTGTGTGTGTGTGTGTGTGTGTGTGTGTGTGTGTGTGTGTGTGCGTGTGCGCGTGTGTGCGTGTGTGATTAAGGAGAGAAACGGAAGATGGAAGATAGGAGAATCTTTATTAATCACTACAATTGTTTCGGTCTATCTAGCATAGATCTCTCGTCGTGGGATGCTATGCAACTGGTTTAAGTGTAACCCTTGGTGTAGTGTACCAGCCAGAGCCAGTGGACCACACCACAGAATCTGTGACTCCTCACCAGGCGATGTCGTATCACTAACCACTGATAGCCACTGTCTATATTAATAACTACTTAATTCTGTGTGTGAGCGTATGCGCACCAGACCACGCTTGGGTGCGTGCTTGTATGTGCATGTGCGTTTGTACGAGCGTGTGTACGTGCGCCAGACCACGTATGTGTGAGCGTTTGTACATCCATATCTACGAACGGTTATATCTAATACTTTTTTTGCTGCATTGTGTACTTGTTTCCTTTTGTATGTGATCTTTATTATGGATCATGCAAACTGACCGTACATTTGCCCCCCACCCTTCTTCCACGCTTTTTTTTTTTTTTGTTCATTTCTTCTTTAAATTTTTCTTTTTTTAAAAATTTCTCTTTAGTTACACAACTCTATTATTATTATTATTATTATTATATCATCATCATTATTATTAAGGCAGCAAGCCAGCAAAATGCTTAGCACTCCGAACAAAATGCTTAGCCGCATTTCGTCCGTCTCTCCCTTCTGAGTTCAAATTTCGCATGGGTCGACTTTGCCTTTCATCCTTTTAGGGTCGATAAAATAAGCACCAATTCAGCGCTGGGGTCGACGTAATCGACTTCCCCACCTCATCAAAATTGCTGGTCTTGAGCCAATATTTTGAAACAATTATTATTAATTTCAAATTCCACTGAAGTTGTCTTTGCCTTTCACCCCTTTCGAGGTCAATAAAATAGGTATTGGTTGAGCATTGAGATCGATGTAGCAGAACATCACCCTGCCAACAAAGTTTGTAGCTTTGGCGAAAGACATTTTGTGATAGATGAGAGTGTAAGGACTAAAAATAGGAACCTTCCTCGCTGAGATAGCCCTTATTAACTTTTTGAAGTTTCACTTCAAATCGGAAATAAGGGTGCAAACAGAAGTGGTGCCTCCCAGCTAATTTTGTTGAAAAGTGAATGGAAGTGCTAGGCACAGTCCAAGTGTACGAGCCTGCGCTGAGCATGGACCTGTCTATTGGAGGACAGCTGGTAGAAGGCACTTGATTTACTGGTCTGAGTGATCGTGGCTTTTGTGGACTTCTCGCTTGTAGTTACCGGAGGGCTCCCTCCGCTTTTAGAAAATTTGTTTATGATTTTTTATTTGTTATTTTCCTTGTTTATAAGTTCTGTTTTTTTTTATATGATCCTACACTGTTGTGTATTGTACAGTCTTCGTTCTTTTTTCAGCCTTTGTGAATGATAAAGAAAGCATTATTATTATCACTATTATTATCGTTGTTAAGGTGGTGAACCGGCAGAATCGTTAGCACGCCGGGTAAAATGCTCGCGGCATATCGTCCGTCTTTACGTTCTGAGTTCAAATTCTGTCGAGATCGACTTTGTTATTCATTGTTTCGGGGTCGATAAAATAAGAACCAGTTGAGTACTGGAGTCAATGCAATCGACTATCCCCCACCTACAAATTTTCAGGCTTTGTGCCTATAGAAGAAAGGATTATTATTAGTATTTTTTGTTCATTGGTAGAATATTCCAACAACTGACAAATGATTGTTTAGAATCCATTGGCTTTTCCGTCGTCTAAACCTGTCTTTGAAGACAGTTAGTTTTCATTAATCGATCTTAATATGTTGGATTTAATTACCACTAGTTACTCCTAATTAATATTGATTTCAAATTTTGACACAAGGCCAGTAACTTGAAGAGAGGTCTAAGTTGATTATATCGACCCCAGTGTTCAATTAGTATTTAGTTTATCGAACTCGAAATGATGAAAGGCAAAATCCAACACGGTGGAATTTGAACTCAGAACATGTAGACAGAGGAAATGCCGCGAAGCATTTTGCCCAGTGTGCTAACGATTCTGCCGCCTTACTAGGTGTAATTAATACTGGTTTTAAATTTTGGTACAAGGCCAGTAGTTTCGAGGGAGAGGTTAAGTCGATTACATCGACCCCAATGCTATACTGGTACTTATTTTATCAACCCCAGAAAGAGGAAAGGCAGAGTCGACCTCGGCGGAATTTGAACTCAGAACGTAAAGACGAGCGAAATGCTGCTAAGCATTTTGCCCGGCGTGCTAACGATTCTGCCAGCTCGCCGCCTTGCCAGGGATAATTAGTATTTCTTATTTTACCACATATTCATTCCCATTTTGTTTCATGGGTTTGACAGAAGCGGAAAGATATCACTCATGGCAATTTTACTCGGACTCTGAGACTGTGGTGGATGAAAGAGAACAAGGCAAAGTCAGAAGTTATTGTTAGAACGTTAGACTAGATACCTGCTCCGAATGACTGTAATAAAGTAGACTCTGTGAGAAATAGTCGTCAAATAAAAACCCTGTTCAACACGTCAATGCTTTTAAATAAGGCTAATGTATTCCTAGCGACATTGTATAAGAAAGAAATGGTGTTAACACTGCAAGGACTTTTATCATAAGTTTTCTCAATTGCGCGCATGTACACACACTCACAC
Source organism: Octopus sinensis (assembly GCF_006345805.1). Taxonomy (NCBI): domain Eukaryota; kingdom Metazoa; phylum Mollusca; class Cephalopoda; order Octopoda; family Octopodidae; genus Octopus; species Octopus sinensis. The sequence goes on along the minus strand of NC_042997.1, from coordinate 87,071,936 downwards.
ACGCGCGCGCACAAATCGTCTTGAAGCATAAATGAATATGTAACCTAAAAATGACTAAAGAATTGTACACTCGAAAACCAGTTTTTCTTCTAGAAAATACTAAATGTACATAAGGTGAAGTATATCTATCTATCTATCTATCTATCTATCTATCTATCTATCTATCTATCTATCTATCTATATATATATATATTATATATATATATATATATATATATTATATATATATATATATATATATATATATTATATATATATATATATATATTATATATATATATATATATATATATGTATGTATGTATGTATATATATGTATGTATGTATATATATATATATATATATATATATATATAATATATATATATATATTATATATATATATATAGATATAAGTTTTATAGAATATTTAATACAAGAACGCTTAAGATCAGCGATTCTTGCTGTAGAAACTTGACCTCTTTAGTTAACCAACACAGGAGTAGGATAATTGATAATAACCATAGTGCCGATTCTCTTAAAAAAATTTAATTTCAAAGATAGGTTCTCCTGTCCATTGGAAGGGAACAGTCTGGAGAAAGGAATCATATATAGAGCCAAGGTGCAGATAGAAGGCTCACGAGAATATAGAACTTATACAGTGGCTTCTGAAAATTCTTTTAAAACCCGATTCTATTTGCATTAAAATTCCTCTAGATACCTCGAAAATAGGACGAAAACCAGCCTGGCGAAATATGTCTGGGAATTAAAAAAAAAAGAAACCCGACCTTTCAACGTGACATGGAGTTATTTGGATAGAGCTGCACCGGACAGGCACGGTGCACATAAAAGAACTATCAAGTGCAATTTATGCCTACTGGAAAAATATTTTATTTTATTCCAGGACAATAATTTTTTAAATAATTCTTTAAATCAAAGAAGCAAACTCTTGAATTCCTGCAGACACACAGCTAAATTTAAAATGTCAACTAGCAATATCCCATATGGATAGCGTATATTTTTTATTCTTGGACTAGTTTTTAATCACACTGATGGATTTGTTTCGTATTATGCATGATTTATTCCGCATCGCAAAGTTTTTGTATATATTTCCACATATTTCTTAAGGAAAACCTTCGACTGTTATATACAAATATTATTTTCTTGTTTAGGATTCTGCTTTTATTCTATTTCATTTTATTGTATTTTATAAACCCATTTTAATCGTTTAATTTATAGATAATTCGATATTGGGTGTTCTATTTTGCATGTCTTTTATCTAAATTTTATTATTATGTAGTCAGCAATTTTTAAAAATAATGTTGTCATGACCTAGACATGTTTTTATGTGAATATTTGTATTGTTGGCATGCATATGTATTCGTATGTATGGGCCTATGTATATGTGTAAGTAAGCATGTATGTTTATACTTATGCACATACATACATGGATGTATATGTATGCATGTATTCACTTGAATTTGTCTGGATGTGTATTTACGTACTTATCTCTATATATTTATATATGTGTTCATATATGCGTATTTACTACTAATATACACTTTTATATACACATGTATACGTAATTTTATTTTGTGAACGTTCGTTACGCATATTCAGACTTCTTTCTTCCTACTTTCGTTACGGAAAAATATTTTTTCTCCCCCTATTCGTTACTCGTATAGAGTCCTGTAACTTTAAGCCCCACCCCTTCTCTTACTCACTTCTTTAGCTATCTGTTGCTTATAAGATCGTTACCTTTTCTTTTTCTTTTTCTTCCCCCCTCTCTGCGTTTTACTCCTAGTCTATATGTATACACCAAGTGATTTTTGCATGCGGGCAAGATTGCGTATATATATGTATATGTGTATTTGGGTGTATGTTTACGTCTTGCATTTATATGTCTGCATATGTATGTGGTCTGTGTGCATCTATCAGTGTATTTGGGTTTATGTTTACGTCTTGCATTTATATGTCTGCATATGTATGTGGTCTGTGTGCATCTATCAGTGTATTTTGATGTATATATGTATATTGATGGTTTAGTTTGCGTAATCGAATTATATTTCATATATAATTAATGACAATATGTATTTTGAATCCGCTCTTCGATTTAAGGTTTTTCCTCGATTTTTATAATTTATAATTTATATTGAATTCATTTATTTTGTTTATCGCATGCTTAAGACCGTTATTTGAAAGGACCAATGAAACAAATTCATTTTTAAAGGTATAACCTTTAACTAGTTTTGATCACATTGTGATTTCTGTTCTATTTTAACAAAGCTGTCCGACGAACGGGGACGTAAAACTCTGAGTAACAGCTTTTGTTATATTTCTGCTGCTTTTAAATAAAGCATATTACTCCTCTGGTATTTGAGTACTCTTTTTTCCACCTGGTTTCACATATATGGGCTTACTCCGGTATATATATATATATATAAAGACGATGAGAAAATGGAGAAATAAATAACAATGAGAAAGAAAGTGGAAGGAAAAAACATGAAAAAGAAAATATTCAATAATTCGATAGCTCAAAGTTCGATAAATCAGTTGTAGGATAGATGAGAAGAGAGTTAGTTGAATCTAAGGTCTCATAATTAGTTACTAACATAGCTTACACGTATCCGTAGGTTTGGTTAGTTGACCGCCGGTGTAATCCGAGGGAGTTATCGCTACTGGAGATACCCGGTGTAGTTCTATGGACCTATGCGGCACTAATTTATAAGTTAGTTTGTATATTTTCAATGGAAGCCGTAATATAAGGGTAAAGTTTATGTCTAGAATCTGTACGATATAGAGAATTGTCATTTGCTTTCATCTCTGCAGCCACATAAATTATTAAATTTATCTGTGCGCGTGTTGTGTTGAGGGGGGTTATTATTTATCAGGTCGTTGTCCGTGTTATTTGAGGACGAGCTGTTAGGGGTGAAATTTATTATATCGTCGATTGGTTGCTATATTTTATGTTGTTATTTTTTCCTAGTTTCATAGAAGGCCTCTATGATAGTAGCCAGGTTACTAGTTAAGCTATGGCCAACTCTAATTTTATTCTTAAAGATTTCAGAGCATTTGTTATTTAAGTTCAAGTGCTTGTCTATAAGTCTCATTATGGAATATACTTTGTTAGTTTTAAGCTGCATCGCGAAAGGCATTATTAACCAGATTTCATCACTATTTCTTTTTTTTTTTTTTTGTGTTATTATTTTTGGTGTAGAATCTGTCCTCAGTATTCTTGTAGAGTGTAAAGTTATAGTTATGATTATTATATATATTTCTGTAGTTATTTTTATTATTATTACTATCAGTTTTATTGGGGTTATTTCTGTACAGTTTATTTAATTTAAATAGCTTGGTATAATCATTCTTAACTGGGGTTATATTGGTTCTTTGGAGTGCGTTATTTTTATTCTTATTAATATTAAATTTTTTATTGTTAGTCATATTAGTATTCTTAATATTATTAATTTTCACATTGTTGGTATTACTTTTGTTATCATTTTTAATGTTGCTAGTTATCTTAGTTTGAAACTTATCATTATTCCTACTGTTTTTTTTTTGTTATTATTACTGTTAATTTTATTAATGTTGTTCATATTGTTGTTATGGTTGTTAGTGTCATTTGGAGTATAGTTACTGTTATGATAATTGTCTTGGGCATTTATGTTATTCCTATTATTTATATAGTGTTCTAAGTCTAGATATTTAATTGTTTGCTTATAACCTGCTTTTTGTAATGCGCTATTGTAGAATTCCTTATACTTATTAAATATATCTTGGTTGGAAGAGAGGCGTGAAATTCTTTTACTCATGCTTTGTACCAGTCCTCTTTTAATAAAGTTTGGATGGTTACTCGGTGCGTTTATATATTTAAGGTTTGTATTTGGTTTTATGTAGGGTTCATGTAGTCCCGTGGCTAGGTTGCAGTTAGCGTCTAAGTAGTTCATGGAATTATGTTCCTTTTCTATAGTAATATTTAGGCCAAATCACTATCCAAGTATTTTAAATGTTATTAGCGAACCTACTTAACCTCCTATTACCTCCCTTCTTTAACCTTCCTACATACCAATTAGCTTACTTAACTCCAAACCACATTATAAACTAAATACAGAACTATATACTTATTCTACATACTACGCTAGCTTACTATTTTCCTATAATTTAATTTGTTGAGAGCTAGACTACCAGCTTTTTTTACACGCGATACAAGCACTGACCACTTTCTAGCAGCCACACCATCATCCAACACCTCCACATGCACACACGCACACATCAAGGTCACCAGCCCCCTTCCACACGCACATACACGCTCTCACATACACACGCACGCACATCTTCGTTTTGGGAGCACCCCTACT